>NC_087529.1:13393431-13693431 GCF_963921805.1 Phalacrocorax carbo
AGAGCCCTTTCAGATGCTAGGATGAAGCCTTGCCCCTTTCAGGGGCATGAGGTCCCACCACCAATGTCCTGGGCTGGATTCACTCACCCCCACACTGCACAGAGTGGGGCTAGGAAGGTGTCAGCCTCTGCTGGTCCATCCCTTGAGTGGTCAGGACCTAATTGTCTTGCCTGAAGTACCTAGATTAACCTAGCAGGGAGCCTAGGGAGAGTGGCTGTCCTGGGGAGCTGCCAGGAAGGGGCCAGGCAGGCAGCAGCACACCTGGCACAAGATGTTAGCACCAGCAGCAGCAGGACCAGCCTGGAAGGAAGGTGTGTGCTGAGCCGTGATCCCAAATCCACAGCACTGTTGCACTCCCTCTGCCTCTCTGTTCCAGCTCTTCCTGCAATGTGTGTCCATCTGAGCTCCCAGGACATCTGCAGCAGAGACATAGCAGCTCCCCTCCATCCCCGTGCCCAGTTCAGCCGTGCTGCATCTGCAGCTTAGCCATAAGCAACTCCCCTCGCCCTGTACCCATGCTTCCCCCACCTCCCGGAGCTCTAGGCACCCTTTTTCCCCAGTTGCTGCTCAGGGATGCTGGGGAAAGTGTAGGTGAAGCTGGGCTCCTGAGCAGGGAGCAGGGTGTATGGGCAGGAGCTGCCTGGACTGGGCAGGCTCCCTTGCATACCCCTGTCCCCATGGGGCTGGCCATGCATGACTGATGGACATGCTGCCTGAGATAAGAGATGTGACAGCCTAATGCACCCAGGACAACAGACCAAGGCTGACACCCCTGCCTGAGGCAACAGGCGGCACATTGAGGCTGGGGGTGCTAGAAACAGGCTTGGAGTGGCAGACTGGGAAACCACATGGAGAGACAAGACTGAGATCAGATTGAGATGAGACGAGATGATCGTGATGCACTGATGACCTACTAACTGAGGTGCTACCAAGGTCTCCCATTCTGGGAGCCCTGCTTCTGCCATTTCCACTGGTGCTTTCACACCGAGCATTTGTACACATTCCCTGTTCTGACCAATCTTAACATTCCTGTTACACATCTCCACACAGGGACTAAATAAAACTGAGAGAAGGAGAACAGGCTGGGGAATGAGCTGGAGACAGCCTCGCTGATGCAGCTTACACCAACACAGCGCAGCTTGGAACTGCTTTTAGCTGAATGTTCTGGATGTTCTTGCAATATTCAAATACGGGTTTGATGGAAATGTCAAGATTCATTCTGAAAAATCAATATTTTCTATCAGGACTAAAAATGTGCCTAGACATTGTCAGTGAATTCACTCCCCTTTCATATATACCGGGCTGTGTTTCCTGCTTCCACTCATACCAAAAGGAATTCTTGGAGGTTTTAACACCTCTGTTATTCCCCCTATTCACTGTTTTCCTCAACTCTATTCCTTCCTTGAAGGAAGATTTCATATTTCAGTCTTGGCTGCTCCTTCCTGCCAAGACAAATAATGCAAATCTCTAAATATTTTGATTTCTAAAACCTCCTCCATATCATACATCCTAAACAGTAGCTATTTATGGAGTCTGTGAAACCTCTGCCTTATGGTGTGTTTCAGCTTTCAATAGAAACCACACGTGGTATCTTTGGATCCATCACCAGAACAGATTTGGGAAGCAGGAGGAAGTCTTTTCTTAGCCCTGAAGGCAGCCTGCTCCACCACACTGACTCTTAGGTTGGAGTCAAGTCTGGGTGATCACATTATCACAGTGCCCCTGGCAGCTGCCAGATCCCTAATGTGGGAAACTCTGGTTTTACCTGGGAGCAAATCAGCTGGAAAGAGAATGACTGGGGGAAGTCAGTGATCACAGGGTGGTGCTGCTCCAAGAAAGACAAGCAAGATCTCAGATGAGAAGAGGCATTTTCCAGAGGGATCAAGACCTTTCAGCATGGGAATTGAAATTTGAAGTCTGCAAAATTATGAGTGGCTGAGAGAGAGGACAAATAGTGATTACTCACTGTCTCTCCCAGAGCAAGAACCATGGACCATCAAATGAAGCTGGCAAGAGCCAGGTTCAAAATGAACAGAACGAAGCAGCTCTTCATATGAGGAGCTCCTTGCCAAGGGACATGGTGATCACAAGGAAATTTCCATGTGTCCAAGTCTGGGCTTGGATTTCAAAGCTCAAGCAGCTTTGTAAAATGGCAATGGTTGCAGGCTGGGAGTGCACCTGAGGGAGGCAGCACAAATATTTGCCTTTCTCTTCAAGGGGTCTGCTGTGGCCACATCTGGAGATATTAAGGCTGGGCTAGATGGAGCCCTATTCCACATCCTCTGGGACTGTTCCTATTTGATTCCCCAGGACAGTTGGTCCTACAGAACTGTAAGGTCTATAGAGTAGCTTGTGAAACTGCTTTGAAATTCCTGGACTGAAATTTATATATCTGGATATGCCTCCAGATGAATATTTTTGGTAAATGTCAGCAGAAAGACACCAACAGTTTCTAAGCACACAGCAAGGCAGAAATATATTGCTGCAGCTTGTGCAATTTTCCAAGACAAATTTAGGGCACCTAGAAAAGCCTCACTTTTGGACCAAGAGCCTGAAGAGCGGGAGGTGGCCGGCTGCCATCTCAGGATGTGGGCCTCACAGAAATTTGATAGTACTCCCAAGGGCAGATGCAGGCTGCCTTTGCCAAATTACCCCCACGCATATATATACCTTTGTTTCCCTGAAGATGCCTTCAGCGCCGAGCACCAGCCTGCCTGGAGCTGAGCAGAGTTTGCCCAGCAGCGTTAGCACTGCATGTCTGTTTTAGCTGGGGCAGCTGAGGTTCAGAGAAACTAAGAGAAAAACATTTGGGTGTTAGCTTTGAGACTCCCAGGACCTGAAATTTCTGAGCTCTTGGCATTATGTGGTACTTTGTACTTGCAAAGTCTGCCTCCTGTTGTCTTCAGCTGGAGGTACACGTAACATCTGCAAGTCAGACCAGAGGATTTCAGGAATCTAGAAAACAAAGACAATGCTCTACAAGAGCACTGGTGAACGTTGGGTTGTGCTGATACCATAAAGGGAAGACAAGGACAGACTGGCTCTCCAGATCTACAGCCCATGCCTTCCTGCAGCCCCTGCCTCATTCGCTACCCACTCTTCTGCAGCAAGCACAGGGGTCCTACACACAGCCCTGCACACCCCAAGGCATACAGAGACAACCTCTGCTCAGTGATCACGTCCTGGCAGCCACAGGCTGTCGCGTAACACAGATGCAAGGCAAGTTTGCCATGTGCTATCTTGGGAGAGACCAGCCTTTCCCACCACCTGCTCCTGGCACAAGCAGCTAGCACGAGCTGGTCACCGCCAGGGTTGTGTGCTGGGCACGGCGCAGTGTTCCAGCTGGAGGTGCTGCCCATGCAGTGGGGAAGCTCTCCAGCAGATGCCAAACACTTCCCACCTCCAGGCCCTGCGCCAGAGCAAGTTTCACACGTAGGCAGCCACCCCTGCAGAACAGCAGCCCAAGGTTGGGTTCGGGTCCTCTCCTGTAGATCCAGCTGCAAACCATGCTCAGCTTTGCTTTTGAATTCTTGGACAAGTGGGGGCGGTTGCTGAGGCTTTAGCGCAGAGAACACAGCTGGTGATGTTTTGGGGTTACGTCCCTCCTTGCAAAAGCTGGACAAGCAGGAGGCTTTGCCCAGGACAGAGGTGAGGGCCCCATGGACCCTCACGCTCCTTAGCTAAGCAGTCCTCTCAAGATGCCCTCCCTGTCCCCTTTAAAGCAGCTGCTCTGCCTTGGCTGCTCTCCTGGGTGGGAGCTGGCCCTCCCGCACCAGGACTGTCCCTTCCCTTCGCCACCCAACGCCCTACATAGCAGCCTAGGGGTTCTTTGACAGCCTAAGCAGACAAGGACTCAGCAGCAGCATCTGGTTTGCCCAAAGCATTCGAAAAATGGGATCAAAAGATGAAAATACACACACACACAGATGCTCCTCCTGGTGCACCGCACTGTCCCAAGTGCTCTTTGCTCTCCCAGGGACGCTGCTGCTGGGTCTGGGCCACAACACTGCAGCCGAGACCCTGCCCTCTCCCTGCATCAGGTGGCCACTTTGGCTCATAAGAGGTTTTTGTCACAGGGGCTGATCAAATAGTCCTGTCACCAGGGCAGGGTTGTATTTGTGGTTACAGGATTGCATTTGTGGAAGGCTTGTCACAGCCACTGCCCTCCCACTCTGTGGATTTCTTTCCAGTTGTGCTCACCGGGGATGCCTCGCCTGCTTGGGTGTACGCAGAAGATTGTGCCGTGGGATGTCTAAAGGGGCGACTGAAGGGTGTCCATCTGGGAGTTCACCTTTGGCAGAGAAAAGAGAGCAGGATCTTCGCACAGAGCCCTGTGCCCAGCTGCTCCAGCACAGCCAGCTGGATAACAGAGGAACAACTGTAGTGCCCCTATTTTCATGCTGAAACAAGGCGGGTCTGTGCTCTCCCTGAGCCTGGGCCAGGCCATGGGAGGGTGAGGAGTGTTGCAGCAGCACCCTGGGACTCTCCCGGCTCTGGCTGGGGAGGGGGGTTTGAAAGGCAGCCTCTAGCTCCCAGCCCCTGGGAAAAGAGCATCCCTCAGCCCAGTCAGGGCCCACGACCCCTGCTGTCCCTTCTAGCCCCTCTCCTGCCACTTCTTCCCCCTTGTTCGCAGGTCATTTGGGTTGACACCGAGCTGAGAAGCAATGTCCTGGCAGAGAGGAAGCAGTCCCCTTTAGGGCTGTTATGGGTGGGAGCCTCAAAGCATGTGAGTAGCAAGGGGAGGCTGCCCTGTGGAGCCCTGCAATGGGGGGAAGGACAAGCTCTGGCCCCCCCGTCCAGCCTGAGCCAGCACTTGATGGGTGTTACAGGCTGGTGAGCACTAGGCTGCCCAAAGGGAAGAAGAGAGGGGACACACCATCTTCTCCGTGTCCCAGCAGGCACCAGACCCATGGTCTCCATCCTACAGAATAACTCAGGTGCAGACAACCCAGGTAGCTACCGAAAGCAAGGAAGGTGACTATGGTCCACAGCCCAAGCCATCTACCAAGGTCTCCTGTCCCAGAAACGTGAAAGCAGCTTCACTGGCGTGGGTGGCACTGGGGAAGCCAGTTTCTGTCCCTGCACAGGCCAGACACCCCCATGACAGGCTGACCCATCACCCTTTGCCTCCAGGCTGCGGTCCAGCCTCTTGGACAGGAGCGAGAGGAGCACAGTGCAACCAAGCAGATGAAACCCAGCCACAGCTTCAGAAAAGGACCTGCTGGCTGAGAGGAGTGGTGCCTAGCCCACCTTTCCTCTGCCTTGCACATGAGCCCTTCTCCATCATCTCCCCACGGAACCTGAGGCAGAGGCACAGACCCTACACAGGAACAGCCCTGTGCCTTCCTGAGCATCTCTCAACCTGCCTAAAAGCAAGGCACCCTCTCCCACCAGAGCGGAGCCTCTCAAATCCCTGCAGAGCAGCCCAGCCTGAGCAAGAGCCCCAAAGCACAATCCAGCAGTGCTACTGGGTGGATTGGGCCAGCCCGGTGCGGTCTGACTGGCTGCCCATGGGCTGGATCCTGACTCCATCCAGTTACAGCCCCTGTCTTGGAGGAGGCAGGAGCAGCTGGTAGAAACAGCCCGTTCTGGCCCGCATCCAGCTGCCTTCCTCTGCTCCTGCCCTGGCAGGAGTCTCCCAGCTGGCCATCCCAGGTCCCAAAGTGGGCACTCAGCCCTGGCCATGGAAGGAGATGTGACTATGTGACTCTGCTCTTCAGTAAGATGGAGCAAATAACACAAGCCTTGTGGTCCCTCACCATGGGGCTGAGGTCCAGCCCTCCCAGATCCAGGCCTGCATGCTGGAGAGGTCATGCAGGAGTAGATGCTTTCAGCCAGGCAGAGGGGTGGGCAAGGTAGGCAGATCACAAGGACCTTGCTATCGTTTGTCAAATGCCCTCCTCTATTCTTTCTTCATCTCTATTCAGCAATTACTTCATTTCTTCAATTATTAATCACCTTGCTGCAATAGTGGCTGAATTAAACCCATTAAACCTCCTCTGGGACCAGCCCCAAGGAAGGAGGCAGGGTTCCAGAAAGTACATTAGAGAGAAGGCAGACAGGGAGTCGAGACAAGCCGGTGTGGGAGGACATGGCCTTGCTGCACAGTGTAGGCAATTTCCCATCAGCTGTGAATCTGATACCCAAAGCAGAGATTGGAGAGATCTATCACACAAGCAGCCTCTTCCCATGTCCCACTAGGCAGCTGCAGGAAGGTGCTTGCGTGGCAATTGTTTCAGCTGAGAAATAAGCCACAAAAGTGAGTTATGCAGGGAGAATTGCTTGCACAAGAGCTCCTGACAACCCACATCCTAAACAGTTGTTCCCAGATTGCCCCATCACCCTTGGCAGCGGCAGACAGGACAGTTTTGTGCAGCTACTCCCCACCTGAAGCAAAGACACTGATTTGTGTGACCTGCTTCTAAGGATTCAGGAACCCAGCTGGCATGACCCCAGCACAGCGCCCTTTGCCATTGTCGGGGATTAACTGGGGAGCTGCCTTAGACAGCTTCAGTCTCTTTGCAAAAAATGCTGATTTGTCGTAGTTTGCAGAAATGTTCCAGTTCTGGCAAAGGTCCCAGTGGGAAATTCACCTCCAGAGTGGGATGGGATTCCTGGTCAAAACCACAGGAGCCAGCCATAGTCCAGCAATCTGCCAGCCTGAGAACGGGCCCTAACACAAGTCTCTGAAGAGGGACCGGAGACATGAGCCCAGATCAGGTTGTGCAGCATGCTATAAACCTGCCAGCTATTCAGGGGAAGTTAAAACCTTCTCCTGCTTCTCTTCCGTTGTTTTTCAGACACCTGTAACCATTTCCCCCGCCTCTGCCAATGGTACCAGAGAAATGACCTGTTCTTGCTCTGCTCTGCCAGTGGCGCCCGCAGCTGCCTCCTGCCCACGCGCACACCCCTCCAGAGCTCCCCACACGCAGCTCGGCTGGCTCAGAGGCGAAGGCCTGCACAACCTCCACTCACCCTCTCCGCACTGGCACCCCGGGAGTGCCTTCCCCCGACCCCCCGGCCCCAAGCGGCGCTGAATCCATCCCGTACGCTGTGCGAAGCCGGGCCAACGCTGCTCGGTGGGATGCGGGGGTTCGGCTGGGCCCAGCCGCCACACAGGGCCCAAGGGCTGACCCAAGCCTGTGGCAGAGAGGAGGGGATGGGGGCCGCATGCCGGGGCTCCCCGTAACCCCCGGTGTAACACGCCGTCGCGCTCCCCCGTGGCCCGCGACGGGCCAAGCTGCGGGGCAGAGCAGGGGCCGCATCCTGCCGTGGGGCCGGGCTCAGGCCGCCGGCCCCGGGCAGGGCCTCGGCGCAGCGGGAGCCGCGCAGGCGGCACACCCGGGATGGCGGGACCCCTCAGGCCGGCTCCGGCCGCAGCTCAGAGCCCTTCGGGACCAGGTCCCCGCGCTCCGGGGAGCCCGCTCAGCCCCGGGGCCGGGCCGGGCACGGCGCAGCCCCTCCGGGAGCCCATCCCGGAGCTCGAACCGCGGCCCCGGCCCACAGCGGCGCCCCCCCTCCCCGCCAGGGGGCGCCAAGCCGCGCACGGGCGAGGCACGGGGAGGAGCAGCGGAGTGTGAGCGGCAGGCGCAGAGGCCAATCATCATAGGGCAATGGCAGGGAGGCGTGACCATAGGGCTGAAGTGGGCGGTGCTAAGAGGGCGGGTCCTAAAGACGGGACAGAGGGCGGAACTCTCTCGGAGGGGCGGGAGCTGGCACTGAGTGGCGTCCGACAGGACCAGTGATCTTGGCGGCCGTTACGTGCGCTGGCCGCCTGAGCCGGCTCGGGGCCGGCCTTCGCGGGGGCTCCTCCCGAGTGGCAGCGGGGGGCGGCGAATTAGAGCGAAGGGGCGGGGCGGCGGGTGGAGACACCGGGGTGGAGAAGGGGACGGAGGGGCGTGCCCATGCGTGAGTGGCGGGTGTGCGGACCAATGGCGCCGAGCCCGGCCAGCGGCGGCGCCGAGCGGAGCGGCGGGGAGCGGAGGGCGCGGCGCGGCGCGGCCGGGGCGGCGGCGGCGGCGGCGGCGGCAGACGCGGCGGGGCCATGGACCGAGTGAGCAGCTCTATGAAGCAGGTGTCCAACCCGCTGCCGAAGGTGCTGAGCCGGCGGGCGGGCGGTGGCGGCCTGGAGGCGGAGCGGGAGAGCTTCGAGCGTGCCCAGGTACGGGGCGGGGCCGCGGGGCGGGGCCGCAGGGCGGGTGATGCCGACAGGGGAGGGGGTGCGGCCCGAGAGGGCGGGGCCGGCCCGGGGAGGGCGGGGCCGCCAGGTAGCTGGCGTTGGTTCGATCGGATGGGGCTGGCCCGCGTGGGCGGGGCTATTACACGTGGGCAGGGCTTACTCGAGTGGGCGGGGTCAGACAGGTGAGCCGCGGGTGAGCGGGGCAGCCCGGGTGGGCGGGGCTAGCTCGAGCTGGCCAGTAGGTTGGTGTTGGCACAACTGGGCGGAGCTTGACTGGGTGTGCGGGAGCTGACTGGGAGGGCGGGGCTGGCCTGAGTGGGCGGGGCCGGCCCAGGTGAGTGGGGTTGGCTGTAGTGGGCGGAGCTGCTGCAGGTAGGTGGAGATTGCTTGAGTGGGCGGGGCTGGCCCGGGTGGGCAGAGCCAGCCAGCCCCACCTAGGGGGGCAGAGGGTTGCCATGGCCGGCAGGGGATGGGGATGGGGCTGGGGTCCCCTTGGCTCCCCCCGGGGCCAGCCAGGCCACCGGGCCGTGGCTGAGCCCTGCCCTCCTGGGCAGCGAGGGAGCAGTGGGGGGCAGGGGCACCTGGGCCCAGTCCTGGCTGCTCCACCTGGGCCCCTCCCGCCAGCCGCTGCCTGAGCTGGGGCTGCTGGCGGGGGCTGGGGATCACCCCCGGCCTTGGCTGTGGGGCCAGGGGCAAACCCGGCTCCGGCAAGGGGGTGCTTACTGCCCGGCTTGGGTTGCTGGTGGGGTCCGGCCTGCCAGCGCAGCTGGAGCCAGGCGTCGGGCCCGGGCCGGCCGCCCTCTCCGCCCCGGGCTCCATCTTGTGTCCCCTCTGCAGAGGCGCCCCCGGGACGCAACAGCCTCTGTCTCCCGGGCGGCCGCGGGGGAGGCGGCGCGGCTGCGTGGTGAGCTGGGTCACTCACCCCGTCGGGTGTTACCCCCCAGAGACCTCCTGAGCCGCTCAGGGACGCCTGGCGCGGGCAGGGCACGCAACAGGGACAGCCCCTGCGGGCGGCTCCTGGGAAGAGGCACCGATGTGTTGAAAAGCGGCCGTGGGCTTTTCAAGCAGCACCCAGAGTGTCTGGATGGGGCCTTTCTGCCCTTCACCTGTGTTTTAAGTGACAGCCTGATGTCCTGTGCAGAAGGTGGTGGCAGAGCTGGGGGGCAGCAGGTGTGCTTTGGGGTAAAAAGCTGGCTATTTGGGGAAAGGGCAGCTTGGAAGCAGCTGGGGAGGTGCCTGGACAAGCCACAGGGAGGGCGAAGAGGGGTGGATGGCGGCAGGAGGAGCTGGGGACAGCTCGCCCCTGCCTTGCATCCAGGGATGGAAAGTAAAGGCAAAGCGGTGCCGTCCTGACCTGCTGTGGGAGAGGAGGGGAAACTGAGGCAGGAGGAGGGGCAGAGGTGGTGGCCGGCGGGATCGGCCGCTCTGGGAGTGATGCAGGCAGGGAGCAGGGCCTGGATGAGACCAGAGAGGGAGCGGCACGTGGTGAGGGCTCAGCAATGAAAATACAACGATCAGCTCTGAGAGGATTTTTTTGCAGAAAGAGAAACCTCAGGATTTAAGGTTGCATGTGAGATTATGCACAGGGAGTCTTCTTACCTTCCTTGCTCAAGTTACCTCAAAAATCCATTATTTATAGCACCAGAGGTGGAACTGGGACTGGCCTGTGTGTGCAATTGCCTGCCTGGTCCTGTGTGTCAGCAAATGACCCCGTGGGATCCCCAAAGCTCCCACGTGCTCCCCAAGAGCCGCTGCTCTCCCGGGACAGGCAGACGCGGAGGGGGCGGTGGGCTCGGCTGGAGGAGCGGCACACGCAGCACCCAGCACCGCGAGCCCTAGCGTCGCCTGCCGCGTCCGCGGTACCTGAATTCAATCTTCCTTGGGTGATTTGCTGGCAAATGACACAGCATGTGTTTTTAGAAGCTCAGTCCCTGCCTGGGTTTTCGTTCTGTGTGTTCAGCTCTGTGCAATTTCCTTTCTTACTCCTTTCCCTCCTCCCTTTTTTTTTTTCACATAATTCTCTCTTTCTCTCCAGTTTAGGGAACTTGCCAAGCACCTCTCAGATCTTCCACGCATTGGTCATCCATGGGTTTTGTTGAACTTCTTCTTTCTGAGTTTTTTAACAGAAACTTTGTGGTTTGAGGGTTTTTGGGTTTGGTTTTTTTTTTGAAAGTGACTTTTCTTAAGAAAAGTTTAATATGTTAAATGGCCTTTTAACACGAAGATTTCACCAGTGTTTCTGCATGCACAGGCTTGTTCCCTCCTTGCCTCCAGACCTGCCTGTCTTATGACAGCAGCACACTCACCAGAAAGACTGTTTTTGGCTAAAAGAGCCTGAACAGGCAAAAAGCGTGTCAAAATGGGCCTTTGGTGAGCCTGAATAACACCTGCTTGGGTTTGGCACCACCCGATTGATGTGGTTTGAGACTGTGCATTGGAAAAACCTTCTGAAGCTCTGGTGGTCATGGCACGCTGTGGTGGTGGTGGGACATTGTGATGATGGGAAGGTCGGGTGGTGGGACACTCCGTTGGTGGTGGTGGGACATTCTGGTAGTGGGACACTCGCACGATGGTGGGAAATGCTGGTGGTGTGATGCTTTTGTGGTGGTCATCACATCGCACAACAGCTCTGCCCTGACAACGTCTGTCTGTTGGCTCGGGGACAAATGGGAATAAATTTCTCAGTGGCTTCTTTTCTTCTCCCATGGTTGGTCAACTGTCTCGGCTTACCTGGTGATGCAAATGTGAGAAACCGGAGGACATGCCAAAACATGGTGTCCCTGCTGTTGTGCTGCTGCGTGTCCTGGCTGCCCGCTGGGCGAGAGCTGCTCAGTGAGAACCACGGAGATTGGGCTGTCTGGTTTGGGCGCATGGCCAAGGGCTTCCCTTTTCTTTTGCCATCAGTGCTGGTATTTTCATGGGAAGTTGAGCAACAGGGACACCAAATCCTGCACTTCTGCTGCCTGCAAATGCACAGCCATACAGGGTGCATCACTGCCATGGAGGGGATGAGTGTTGCAGTGACTGTCTCCCTTTTGCTGGTGTTTCACTTGCTGTGATTCATCACTGCGGATTGCCTCATCCTTGGTAGAACAAATCTTTGGACAGAGCAAAGGTCACCAAGGGAGGAGGAAAACCATCAATTCTGCCACACATTGAGATAAATGTTTGTATTTCACATAATATCTGAGTCTGACATTTGCATGTCCTGCAGGTTCTCCTGTTGTATTGAGGAGCATGTCCTGGTGTCAGAGCTCTGCAGGGAAGGTCTAAAGACCTCCTCATTTAGGTTGGTGCACTGGGATCTTCCCTCCTCGGGTCTCCCTTCCCTTCTCCTGAACGCATTTGTCCGTAGCAGACATACTTGTGCCATGATGGTACCGAAGACCGAATTTCATTCTGTGCTGACTTGCTTGGCTGGTTTGGCAAAGGTCCAATGTTCAGAGGTTGGATGAACCAAGGTCTTGAGGGTGAAAATGGAGTCAGAAGGACACAGGACTTCTGTTGGGCACAGAGGATGCAGACCAGGGTGAAATGCCAGGCTGTGCTGTTTCTTCACTTGTGTTTTGGACTGACGTGGGGAATTTTCCTTCATTCACAGAATCACAGAATGGTGGGGGTTGGAAAGGACCTCCAGAGATCTTGTCCAACCCCCCTGCTTGAGCAGGCACCCCCAGCGCAGGGGGCACAGGAACGTGTCCAGGCAGGTTTTGAATATTTCAAGAGAAGGAGACTCCACAGCCTCTCTGGGCAGCCTGTGCCCCTGCTCTGGCACCTGCACACTAAGTTTTTTCTCACATTTAGCTGGAACTTCCCATGTTCCAACTTGTGCCCGTGGCCCCTTGGCCTGGCGTTGGGCACCGCTGAAAAGAGCCCGGCCCCATCCTCCTGACACCCACCCTTCAGATATTTATAGGTGTTGATGAAATCCCCCCTCAGCCTTCTCTTCTCCAGGCTGAACAAACCCAGGCCTCTCAGCCTTTCCTCACAAGGGAGATGCTCCAGCCCCTGATCCCCTTGGCAGCTCTGCGCTGGCCTTGCTCCAGCAGCTCCCTGCCCTTCTTGAACTGGGGGGCCCAGAACTGGACACAGCCCCCCAGATGTGGCCTCACTGGGGCAGAGCAGAGGGGGAGGAGAACCCCCCTCGCCCTGCTGCCC
Organism: Phalacrocorax carbo; assembly: GCF_963921805.1. Lineage (NCBI taxonomy): Eukaryota > Metazoa > Chordata > Aves > Suliformes > Phalacrocoracidae > Phalacrocorax > Phalacrocorax carbo. The sequence goes on from NC_087529.1 coordinate 13,405,769, forward strand.
ACGCTCCTTTCCATGCCCCCCAGGGCACCGCTGGCCCCCTTGGCCCCAAGGGCCCGGTGCTGGCTCAGGGTCACCTCGCTGCCCCCCAGCACCCCCAGGGCCTTCTCAGCAGAGCCGCTCCCCAGCAGGTCCCCCCCAGCCTGTGCTGGTGCGGGGGGCTGTTCCTCCCCAGGGGCAGGACCCTGCACTGGCTCCTGTTGAATTCCCTGAGCTGGGCCCAGCTCTCCAGCCTGGCCAGGGCTCGCTGGATGCCAGCACAGCCTCTGGTGCATCAGCCGCCCCTCCCAGTTTGGTGTCATCAGCAAACGTGCTGAGGGGATGCTCTGTCCCATCATCCAGGTCATTGATGAATACGTTGGGCAGGACTGGCCCCAGCACAGACCCCTGGGGGACACCACTAGTGACAGGCCTCCAGCCAGGCTCTGCCCCACTGATCGCGCCCCTGAGTTCTGTTGCTGAGCCAGTTCTGTGTCCTCTCATCCAGCCCACAGTTCCTTAGCTTGCCTGTGAGGGTGCTATGGGAGACAGTGTCAAAAGCCTGGCTGAAATCGAGACAGACAACATCCACTGTGGGGATTCGTTCCCAGCGGGGACATGGCCAGCGAGGGCAGGCGCCACTTGGCATCAGTGCAGGCAGAATTGCAGGCTCACAGAGATGGTGCATGGCATCCCCAGGCACCAGCTGCCCCCTGGAAAGCTGATGGTGTCTCGTTCCTGACCTGGTGTGATTCTGCTCAGCTGTTCCTGCACCAGCCCCTTCCCTCTTTCGGGAAACCAACCACTGGAGAGGAGCAAATGTGCTCAGAAAGCAGACGAGGGAGGTGTCCTTGGAGTCCCAGCAGGACGTGCACCGAGCACCAGGTTTTGTTCCTGCCCCTGTTGCTTCTGGGTGGCAGGAAAGCAGCATATTGTGATTGCATGTCATCTCCTGGCCTGCAAAGATGACAACATCATTCTCCCGTATTTCCCCAGTCCTGAGCGTGGCTCCAATGCCCCACCCGTGCTTCATTGTGAGCCATCATGCCCCGAACCACTGCAGGCTGCCCAGTCTGGAGGCTGTGCTGGGTCCCACTGATGAGGACAGCCATGCAGCACTCGTAGAGACAGGGACTGGGGATGTGGTGGGGGAGAGAAGTTTTGTGCTTGTCCCCCAGAGCTCCCATCTGCTGGGGCTTTGTGCCACGAGACGCGCTGGTGCCTTGTACCAAGGTTACGTGCCCATCAGGGTCCCTGTGCACTTGTCCACTGGGGACAATCCCAAGGATGATCTGTCCTCATAGTGATGAGTGTTATGTGAAGACACTTCTTGTTTAAAATTCCTCCAGAAAATCTAAAAATTTGCACTTTATCTTCTTTGACTGCAGGGTTTTTTTCTGAGAAAATCACAAATAGCAAAGAGAAACATGGACCGCTTGGGTTGCCCATGGCTACCACCTTTGCATGTTTGCATGCTGGGTCCTTAGGGCTGTGTTTTTGCTGCTGGACTAGCAATAAAAGCAATTTATGGCTCAGAAATTACCTCAGAAAGACATATTTGCAGCAGAAGGCGATTGCTGTTCTGTCTGCATTGCTGCTCCTATCATAAGAAGTCCCCGACGTGGTGCAGAGGGGTGTCAAACCCTGCATCTCGGGGCTTCCCAGTGGGGAGATGCAGCTTGCTGAATGCAGTTGATGTCACATCTCCTCAGAAAGGTTTTTAAGGTCCCGAGCATCTGTGAGCCATCTCACCATTTTGCAGGGGCTGGAAAGCTGTTTTCTTTTCTGCTCTGCTGCTGGAAGAGCCCTCTCAAAAACCAGGCATGTAGAGACCGTGCAGAAGGAGAAAATGTATAAGGCACAAAATGATGTCAAATGAAATGGGATTTTTTTTCCCTCCCCTAGTGTGGTTAGTAAATCATTTTGATGTGGGAACCAAAATTTTTCACACCCAAATGCAGGTTGAAGGCAGCTTTGTGCCCATCCTGGTCCCTGCAATGGGCTGTGCCACCTTTGGGCACTGTTGCAGCCTGACCACTGCTATTAATGCAAATAATCCCTTTCCCATCATTTACATAATTGGGACTATGGCACCCTATCTCCCATCCACAGCAGCCCTGTTGGTTTCAGATGAGACCCAGCTCAGTACGACTCACTGTTGTGGAGGAAATACCATTTTACTACTGAAAAAAACAATTTTTGTGGTTCGGATGCTGCAGCCGCTGGCAGCTTTGCCAAGAACTTCAGTTCTTACACAGGAAATGAGGCTCCTTTCAAAGCACCAGAGAGGGGCTATATATATAGCCTCTCTGAAAAGATATTTAAAGAAACATATTGACACTAGCAAGAATAGGAAAAAATAGCTCCTGGCTGCGGGGAGCGAGGGCTGAAGGCAACTGAGCCTATCCTGGGGGAGTAGGTGATACAAGGGATTAATTCATGGCTCTTTCATCTCCAGGAAAAGGAGATCTTGTGCTTTGTGCTGTGTGAACCCCTATGCTTTTGGTCTCCTGTCTTTTAATCGGAATTAGAGGTGCTTGGGATTGAATACAGCTTCAGCAGCGAAGAAATGAGTCATCTTGTCTCTTTTCAGCGAGTCCCTCTTAGGAGCTTGTTTCCATCCTCGGGGAAAGAAAATAGTTTGTCTCTTACCAGATTAGGGGCTGCTTTTTTCTTTAGTGCAATCTGGGATGGAGGGGTTTGGGGTTTTTTAAATAAATGCAGGAATAACTTACTTTTTTAATCTGATGATGGACTCCAGAAGCAGCTGAGCCTTAGGAGGATAAATAGGTTTGGCGCTGAAAGTGAGGGACGTCTGCCACCAAGTCCAGGGGGCTGCTTTAGACAGGGACGTGGTGTTTTTGGACCACCAAGAGACATGGGGGGACTTTTCTGCAAATCATGCTGGAGGCTGAGCGGGAAGGCAGGGTTGCCGAGGGTTGGGGGACATTGCTGCCCTAGGAGCTGTTTGCCCTTGCTCAGCACGTGCTGCCCTGATGGCTACAGGAGGCTCTTTAAAATCCCATCTTTAAAATACAGATCAGCATGAATGATGTGAGCCAGGGTGGTTGTAATTCAGTGGCTCTGCAGTTAGGAGAGGGCTCCCCGCCAAGCGCTTTCTGCATTAATGAGCACAGGGGGTCTTGCCCTCTGAACTTCAGCCTGTTTAACTCCATCCTCCTGCAGAGCTGGGGAGAAGCAGCCAGCCAGGTGGATTATTTTTACCAAATTCCCTGTCAGAGGACTCTGGACTGGGTGAGGTGTCCTCCCCCGGCACTGGCAGTGACCCCTGAGCTCAGGGAGAATGGTGAGGAAGGGCAGGTGGGAAGCAGGTGACTGTCATGTGGAGGGGATGGCTCATCCCCGCTTTGCTCTGCCAGGGGAAAAAACCTCTGGAGGGATCAAAGTGAAGGGGCTGAAGCTGCAGGAGGGACAATTTTGGTTGAAGGATGGGGAGAAGGTGCCTATTGCAGCTCCCAGCGCATCATCCCATGGGACCAGGCTGAGCGTTGCCTGTTCCAGCACAGTCCGTCACGCAGGCACTGAGGCATGAGCCCCAGCACCCAAATGTGCCCGTGCTCATCCCATCGCCCACCTTCGGCTGTGTAACTCATTCCCTTTTCTGGCTGGTGGGCTAAAATGACTGCCCTGACCTTTGCACAGATCCTGAGCTCAACAGATGCCCGGGTCCTCAGACACATGTATTTCTGAGCTGGAAGACTTGACTTATTGGTAACTCAAAACAAGCAAGAACAGGGGCAGTGTTCTTAGAGCCGGAATTTGCCACATTTTTGCAGGCTGGTTCTTGCACAAACCTAATGCTGTAATGTTAAAAAAGTTCTTTTTTATTAAAAAAAGTACTTTTAAATAAGAATATTGGTAATTCTGTTTAAAAAGCATACTCAGCACACAGCAAGCAGTGATGGTGAGGACTGCCCCAGGGTCACCCTGCTGCAGGCAGGAGAGAAGGCTTCGCGGGCAGCCCTGTGGCTCGGCCCTGTGGGCTGAGTGTTGGCATGGGGTGCAGAGAATCGACTTAAAACCCCTCCATCCTAAAGGGATTCGGTCCCTCTCCGCTTTCCCCTGAGGCTGACCCATGCTGTGGCAGTGGGGACGCAAGGCCAGCGTCCCAAGGGGGGTCACACAGCAGCACAAGGGCTGGAGGAAGGGCTGGATCCTGGCCCTAATCTCTGCCACCAGCTTGCCTGATTTATTTTGTACAGCCACAAAATAAGAAAACTTCCTGGGGACAGACTGTTCCCCGGGTGACAGCAGCACAGCCAGTATTTTAGCCCGGATGTGTGAGTCCCAGCCCACGGCTGGACTAATTATACATTGTGTGCTGTTCCGGGCTGATCACGGTGGAAGGTAAATGATCCCTGGTCTACATACAAAAGGTGAGGTTACTTGCTCAAAGGCCTATGCAGACATTTAATATTTTATCATGGGCTCACAGAGTGGTTTGGGTTGGCAGGGACCTTCTAAGGTGATCCAGTCCAACCGCCCCGCCGTGGGCAGGGACATCCTCCACTAGATCATGTTGCCCAAAGCCCCGTCCAACCTGGCCTTGAACACTGCCAGGGATGGGGCATCCACAGCTTCTCTGGGCAGCCTGTGCCAGTGTCTCACCACCCTCAAGATACAACATTTCCTCCCTGTGTCCAGCCTCACCCCACCCCTGTTCAGATTAAAACTGTGTCTTAGCACACGGAGCCTCCTTTTTTAACCGCAGAATTTCGGTCCCTTCTGTAGTGGGATGTTTTGGCAGCTTGACAAGTTTCATGCCGATGGAGAGCATGTGGTGTAGCTTGTTTGTGGTCGTGGTTGGTGGTGCACCACGAGGACGGGCTTAGCCTTGCACCTGCTGTAGGGTATGACCCTGGCCATGGCTTCCAACACCATCTTCAGTCCAGCACAGAGATGCTCCCAGATGATGCCAGTCCCCACCGCAGGCGCTGAGGTGGGTATGTCCATCAGCTGTCCCTTGGAGCCTGTGCCCTCTGCAGGGCTTGGCGCATGCTTGCTGCCTTTAGCTGGCCGTGCTGGTTTGGTGCCGAGACAAGCGGACGGACACCTTTGCATTATCTGTTCCCACCAATGCAAAAACCATCAGCGTGGTGGCTGCAAAAGCTGTGTAACTGAGAAATCAGGTAGCTCCAGAGCTCATTCAGCTTTATGCAGCTCATAGTGAGGTTACCAGGCTTTTTTTATGGCTTTGTCGTGAAACTCAGGTTGTGAGGTTGAGGAGTTGCCCAGATCTGCCATCCTTTGAGTCTTGAGGTGGAAAAGATTGATTGTTTCTTGGCTGTTGAGCAAACTAACAAAACTCTGCTAAGCATGCTTGCAGATCAGACTGCTGACGCTGTGGTTACTTTATTCCAGGACTTTCATAATTTTACATGCTATTTTTACCTAGTCTGACTGGTAGCCAGCTTGATGCAACTGCAATAAATCCCAATTTAACAGCATCAGCCTGTGTCCTTCCTGGGTGGGTTTGTGGTGCTGCTGCCCCAAATGCTCCTAGAGGCATCTAGGTTTCTGTTCCATGGGGGTCTCCTGTGGTCTGGTGTTCACCACCCGGCTTTCCACCGCGTTTGCTGCTTTGCCGAGTGACCCGGTTACTGTGTGGGATGGTGCAGTCCCTCAGCCAGCACCACAGTGCTGCCGGAGCTGGGCTGGCAGCGGAGGCACTGCCACCGAGGAGGGCACGTTAAAATATTTACAATGCAGAAAAGAGGCAAGTTGCAGCAAACAAACAGACCCTTTGGGAGAAGAGGCTTCTCTCGCCAGGGCTGGGCTGGAGACTTGCTATTTATTGTTACCATTTGTCTTTTTTATTCCATGCGAGCGGTTCAGCACTCTCTAGAGAGTGCATGGCATCGCTTTTTATTTGATTTAGCAGATGCTGTCTGGAAAATAGTGTTTTCCAGTCATTGTGTTCACATGAAGTGAACAAGAATATGTAAGTGCAAATGGGGTTGCAAGGTGCTTGTGCCAGGACATAAGGGACACCCAGGAGTTGTCCTTCCTCCCTGAGAGCCCAGAAAAAGGGTGATGGCATGAATGCTGAGACCTCAGCGATAGACCTCACTGACCTAGTGATGAGGCCCAAGGGAACGGCAGGGAGATGTGCCAGGGGAGGGTTAGGCTGGGCATTAGGAGAAGGCTCTTCCCCCAGAGGGTGGTGGAGCCCTGGCACAGGCTCCCCAGGGAGGCATCGCGGCACAAAGCCTGACACTATTCAGGAAGCACTTGGTCAAGGCCCTCAGAGACATGATGTGAATTTGGGGCTGTCCTGTGCAGGGACAGGAGTTGGACTCGATGACCTTGTGGGTCCCTTCCAACTCAGGACATTCTGTGATTCTATGATCTGGGTGCGGGAAGGCTCTGGGTATGGTTGCAAAAGGCAATTTGTATCTTCTGTACAAGCAAGATGTGGCCCTCAGGTCCCCAACCTGCTGCTGGTGAAGGTCACTGTTCATCTAGGTGTGGACTAAATGCAATCTCTGCAATCCACTGAATCAAGCACTGATCGGCACTTCTGCATCTCAGTGGCAGCAGGTCACACTGGTGCCGGCCCTCACCCTTGCTGGTCTGTGGGCATCGTGGTTGTCCATTACCTCCTGAGCCACCAAGTTACACAGCCTCCTGAGTTACTGTGTGCACCAGGTGTGCTGTCTTCAGATGTTCCTTGTGGGCCACCCAGTCCGGCTCTACAGCCCTCAGAACTGCTCACAACGAAAGTCCCGTGCCACCGGTTAGTGGTGTGGGAAGGTTTTCCATGGTCTTAAGGCAATGCTGAAGTGGAGGCAGTGGAAGACTTTTTGACTTCTGTGTTGAAGAAGTCAATGTAGACTAGGAATGGCTGCACCAGAAGAGACGACTTCTGCATTGAATAAGTTCATGAAGTCATTTAAGAAGTGATCTCTTCTGGTGGAGCCATTCCCAGTCTGTGACCTGGAGGAGGCCTTGTGTTTTCCCAGACAGAAAGACTTTGTGCACTTCACAAATGGGAATGAAACGTTCCAACAGAGTCAGCAAGGTTTGACTGCTTCTGTGGAGGTAAATACGTGTCTGCAGAGGGCAAAGGTAGGTATTTCTGAGTTTGCTGAATTTTATGGTCTCATTCTGTTAGCTGGAACTTGCCATGGTCTTTACCATCCTGCTAGGACGTGTGGAGCAGGTGTCAGGCAAAGCTTTTAACCCCTTTAGCAGCCCGCCTGGGGAGCAGGGAGCTGTATTTTGGTGCAGCTTGTTCCTCCCCGTGGTCCCAGGAAAGGCTTTGTGCCCCAGCTCTGCTCGCCGTGGTACCTGCTGCGGGTGTCCAGGGATGCACCTGGGCCTCCCCACAAAGCACAGAGCATCTCCTCACTGCAGTGACCCGGGTTTATGCTGGGGTAACGGGTGGTGGGGATCACATGCAGCACGGCATGAAGCTGGACCTTCGCTGCTACTCCTTGCACAGGAGGGGTGAGAGGCGGTGGGATGACTCGGGACATGACACAACCAACGGTTCGGTGGGTGGGATCCAGCCTGGAGTTTCTGCCGTGTCCCACAGCCCTCCCTTCTGTGGGCACCTCAATAGATGATGTTGGCTGAGGAATTGGGTTGAGCAAGACCATCTCCTGGCTTTGCTCCTCTCCTAGTGAGATGCTCTATGCCTCGATGGGAGGACACACTCCCCTCTTGTTTGCCTTCCTGGCTATTGCAGTCCTGCTCCAGCTCTTTTTATAGCTCAGAAAGAAGTGCCTTGAGTTTCTGAGTTGTCTGGGAGGCCAAACACACAGGGAGGAGTCACAGCTAGAAATAGGGCTGCTCTCTGCTTATGCATTCCAGTTTTATTATTTTTTCAGCTGAGATGTCCAAGTTTGAAGAGTCCCACTGCCACAACTGCCGAGCTGGGAACCATGTCTTGCATTTTTTCCACTCGGACCCGGTCTTCTTTTTCCTTTGCCTTATTCCCAGTGCCCTCACACCAGCCATTAAGCCTCCATGAGATGGCTTTCCCAGGGAATGAGGTCTCTCACCCCTGTCCGTATTTTCCATAATCCCCAGATTTTGTGCCTCGGCGTGGCTGGTTTGGCAGAAGAGCTCGCTGTGTGCCGGCGGTGTTGGACAAAGCTGCAGAATTTAATAATGTCTGGGGGGTGGGTACGCCATCAGGTATTTGCTAAAGCTGCTGGGTGGTGAACAAAGAGTTCAGACAAAACCTTCAGTGATTTCTGCCCACTGGGAGGGAAGCGAAGCTTCATCTGCTGCATGGCTGTGAATAAATGGGAGCAAAAAGGAGAGGATAATTTGTTAAAGAAAACCTGTGGTTTTCAGCTCCTCAAAATTAGCTGAGATTTTGGCTGCGGTGCAAAGCCGGGGCAGGGGCACGCGGGTAGAGGTGCCCTGCTGCCGCCTGGGGGCTGCCACAGTCTCCCTGTACATCCCAGCAGGTCTGATCCTCCCTCCCACAGAAGAGGGGTATAATTAACTATATCACTTCTAGACTTCTCCATTAATCCTGTAATACTTGGATACCATTTTTGGGCATGCCATGGCTGCAGTCTCCCCCTCCGAGTGTTTTTATCACATGGGAACCATCTGGGGTCCCTGCTGCCAGTTGTCTGCTGGCCTCTGCGGTCCCTTGTGTGTGCAGCCATTGTCCCGGCAGCAGGGCTGCATCAGCCGGACAGGCTGACGTGACACCAGTGCCTGCTGGGAATGGGACTTACCTGGGAAAAATTAATCTGAGGTCAACTATGAATCAATTCTTTCTTTCTAATCAGACATTTTGTGGAAATGGCAATTAGCCAGGCTGTGTCCATTATCTCGTTTATCATTTTAACCCTTTTTCCTCCCTTTCTGCCACATTCACTGGCTCCAGGAGCAATTACTCTCTAGTTGTCCAGCTTCTCTTCCCATCAGCAGGAAAAAGGGATCATGCACATTGTGGAAATGCTAAGAACTGCTGATTCCTATCAGAGGGGATGAAGCCTGACAGCTCCTTTCTTCTGATAATAAGCAAATTCTGGGTATCTGATCCCAGCACCTCCAAAGCACTATTCCTTTCCAGTGAAGAGAATCAGCACATTTACTGCTCGGTGAAATAACCAGCGTCCTGTGAACAGTATGTATTGCCATGGCAAGAGCTTATTCTTATCCTAGGTATTTCCATCTTTTCCAGCCCTACACGGTAAGAAGGACCGGTGCTCAGCTCCTTCCGCGTGGCTGCCCCACATAATGACCCACATACTGCACCGCAGCAGTGATGCCCGGGTGGTCCCGGCAGCCTGGGTGCTCCCGTACAGGAACATCTGCTTCTCACCTGCATTTTTTCCTGGTCCTGGTGTTTAGTTGCAACATGCTTTTCTCCCAGGTAGCAGCATGTTGCAAATTCTCACCAGTTCTCACCATGCAGATTTCTGGTTTCTCCATGCCTTGCTGGTGAGCACTTCGGTACAGCACCAGGAACTGGCCATGGCAGCGGGGCGGTGTTCAGGGCACTTTGGGTTGTTTCTGATCATATCAGTCAGTAGATTTCTAGCATAATCTTCTGTATTTATCCAAAAATGTAAAACAAAGTTCTGATTCCCTGAATGCCATAGGAACACAGAGGTTTTTCTCTGCAGAAGCACTGGGTGCAGCTCCTGTGGTCCTCAGGCTGGTGCCTCGCTCAGCCACCCATCTGCCTTCGCCCAGATGACTCTGATCCATGTGGCTTTTCTGTCCAAGAGGCTAGCTGTCACCTGCCAGCTTTCACCTTGTCCCTGCGTCACACAGGCCAGCCCTGTCACCTTCCAGCAGAGCATATCCCTTGCAGGAGGATGCCCTGGGGTCGGTGAGGACAGTCCGCCGTGCTGGGCTGGCCTGGCAGTGTCTGACAATGGCAGAATTGCTGAAAACTAATGAAATTGGGTGTGTTTTGTAGGGTGTTTGATTTTAAGTACTTGGAAATCTTCAGGACTTTGCTGCACCAGCCAGACCCCTTATTACCATCTCTGGGAGAGTGGGATTGAGTTGCTGCATGTGGCACATTTGCTGACCTGAGCGCTGTATAACAAGGCGGGGGTGACTGATGGTGTGGGAAGAGGTTCCTGCTTGTACTTCAGTTCCAGCTCAGCTATTGATACGTAGCCAGGAGCACACATTTGGTCTCTTGGAGCCGATACCTCATAGTTTTGGTGTCCTATGTGCCCCTCTGCCAGCGATGCACAGCCAGCGTAGGGCAGGCAGGACGTGTTGGCAGTGATAGCATCACACGTGCTCCAGATGCTGTGATTTGCTTTCAAGAGCAGAGATTTCCCTCTCAGATTATACCCTCTGATTCCCTGAAACAACATGGAGATGCTGGGGCTGCCCTTCCCTCTGCCCTGTTTAACTCTGGCAGGGGCATCCGTGGGGTGCAGAGCCCTTCAGCTGCCCTGCTTCCCTGTCCTGCACAGGGCTTGGGGCTGTGCTGCTGCCTGTAGCCGCGGTGTGCGGGCAGGGCAGGGCAGCGGTGTGCGGGCAGGGCAGGGCAGTGGTGTGCGGGCAGGGCAGGGCAGCGGTGTGCGGGCAGGGCAGGGCAGCGGTGTGCGGGCAGGGCAGCGGTGTGCGGGCAGGGCAGTGGTGTGCGGGCAGGGCAGGGCAGCGGTGTGCGGGCAGGGCAGCGGTGTGCGGGCAGGGCAGTGGTGTGCGGGCAGGGCAGTGGTGTGCGGGCAGGGCAGGGCAGCGGTGTGCGGGCAGGGCAGCGGTGTGCGGGCAGGGCAGCGGTGTGCGGGCAGGGCAGGGCAGCGGTGTGCGGGCAGGGCAGCGGTGTGCGGGCAGGGCAGGGCAGTGGTGTGCGGGCAGGGCAGCGGTGTGCGGGCAGGGCAGCGGTGTGCGGGCAGGGCAGGGCAGCAGTGTGCGGGCAGGGCAGGGCAGTGGTGTGCGGGCAGGGCAGTGGTGTGCGGGCAGGGCAGTGGTGTGCGGGCAGGGCAGGGCAGCGGTGTGCGGGCAGGGCAGCGGTGTGCGGGCAGGGCAGCGGTGTGCGGGCAGGGCAGGGCAGCAGTGTGCGGGCAGGGCAGCGGTGTGCGGGCAGGGCAGGGCAGCAGTGTGCGGGCAGGGCAGGGCAGTGGTGTGCGGGCAGGGCAGTGGTGTGCGGGCAGGGCAGTGGTGTGCGGGCAGGGCAGGGCAGCGGTGTGCGGGCAGGGCAGCGGTGTGCGGGCAGGGCAGCGGTGTGCGGGCAGGGCAGGGCAGCAGTGTGCGGGCAGGGCAGCGGTGTGCGGGCAGGGCAGCCGTGTGCGGGCAGGGCAGGGCAGCAGTGTGCGGGCAGGGCAGGGCAGTGGTGTGCGGGCAGGGCAGCGGTGTGCGGGCAGGGCAGGGCAGTGGTGTGCGGGCAGGGCAGGGCAGCAGTGTGCGGGCAGGGCAGCGGTGTGCGGGCAGGGCAGCGGTGTGCGGGCAGGGCAGGGCAGCAGTGTGCGGGCAGGGCAGGGCAGTGGTGTGCGGGCAGGGCAGGGCAGCAGTGTGCGGGCAGGGCAGGGCAGCGGTGTGCGGGCAGGGCAGCGGTGTGCGGGCAGGGCAGGGCAGTGGTGTGCGGGCAGGGCAGGGCAGCAGTGTGCGGGCAGGGCAGCGGTGTGCGGGCAGGGCAGCGGTGTGCGGGGAGGGCAGGGCAGCGGTGTGCGGGCAGGGCAGGGCAGTGGTGTGCGGGCAGGGCAGCGGTGTGCGGGCAGGGCAGGGCAGCAGTGTGCGGGCAGGGCAGGGCAGTGGTGTGCGGGCAGGGCAGCGGTGTGCGGGCAGGGCAGCGGTGTGCGGGCAGGGCAGGGCAGCAGTGGTTGGGCAGGGCTGTGCCCAGGGCTCTCCTGCCCCCATAGCCACAGTGACAAACGCTGCATCCCCCCTAACTCCATCCTTCTGTGGAGGATGCCTCATCCCGTCCGCAGGGCCAGAGGAGCAGGGAGTGTGGGGTGGGCACAGGCCCCCGACCCCCTGAGCCCAGCCCATGTCCCTGTGGGATCACACGTGGATGACCCGTGGGGCACCAGTGGCTCCCAGCGCAGGGGCATTGCCCCCTGCTGCCACAGAGACTCCTGACAGAGCCGCCTCTGGCTCTCTGTGCCCAGTCCACATGCCTCTCCTCTGCTTTTCCCATCCTGCCCGGAGGCACAAGCCTGTTTTCACACCCAGAGCTGGGTTTTACACTCGGTTCCTCTCCAGCCGCAGCACTGGGTCTGGCAGGAGCGGGAGAGCGCAACCCTTTCTTCTTGGGCTGGGTAAGCCAAAGGGCGAGCTGGCACACGCTCCAGCCAGTAGTGTTTGTTTTTGAACAAGGAAAATTAGTAAAAACTAATATTTACATCTCGGCAAGGGATTTCACAGCCTTTTGCATGGAATCGTGCCTACCATTCCCCCCTTGGTAAGCGTCAGACAGGCAGCAATAACAGATGAAACACAGTTTCCTTTATACACTGGGGTTTTTTCCACCTCGGGCTCCACCCTGCGTACCCGCAGAGATCCCTGCTCCGGCTCCCTGTGCTCCCCAGGCGCTTTCCACACCCAGCAAGCAGGCAGCGTGCCAGATCCTCCCAGCCCAGCAAAGTCATGGAGCTCCTTGTGGGGAGCATCACCTGCAGCAATGGCGCATCCGCTGGCACAGGAGAGGTGTCAAGCACAGGACGCGTGGCCCGCTGGTACTTTTAAGAGCGTGAGGAAAGCCTGAGCTCGCATACCAGAACAGCACTGGTTTATTTTCCAGTTACACATCCATCAGAGAACATCCCTCGTTCCTCGTCTGTCCCATCCTGCTCCTCTGCACGGGGAGCAGACACCCCATCGCTGGGTGCTGAGCTCCGGTTACAGCCAGCAGCACATGGTGGCCAGGGAGGGCTGCTGGGGGGTCGGGGCTTGGGGGCTGCGCTGGTGGCTTAATCTGTACGCTCACGTCTAAAGTCCTGGGAGCGCCGCCCTCTTCCAGTGCTGACATCCTCTGTTGCCTTTAGGCTTAGGTCCTATTTATTTATTAAATATCTGTAGGCTTACGTCCTACATATTCAGTAATACAGTATTTATTTATTATAAAGGTCAAAGCTTCCCAATTGCAGAGATTTGGACGTCGAGGGCGAGCTCTGTCCTTGCTGGGCGAGAGGGGAGCCGGTACAGCCACAGGCTGTCATCCCGGCACTGGTCTCCCGCTGCGTGCAGGGGCGGTGCTGAGCGGTGAATTAAAAATGTAATTTTTATCTGTCATTTGGACATCAGTTCGTGTGCTCTGCCGTTTTCTACCCGAACTGAAATGGGCACCTTGATCCTGCCCAGTTTGGCAGGAGGGAGGTGAGCCCACTGCCCCTTTGCAAGGCCACAGGCTGCAAACCCGCAGCTCTTTGGAGCCCACGGCACGCCAGCACTTCTGGGAAGATGTGGGGAAGCAGACAAAGGTCTCCTTGGTGGGTTGGGGGGTGAGGGAGCTGGGAAGTGACCTGCAACACCAAAGAAAGTGGAAAAACCTCCAGGAGCACGAGGAGGAGGAGGCGGCATTGCTGCAAGGCAGCGTTGCCCGCTTTGCTCGGACCTCTCCCTACAACTGCACAGCACTTAAAAATGAATATACTCAGAGCTGGAAACTTTACCCGGGCTGTAAATGTGTTGCCTGTTTGCTATAAATACTTCAGCCACAGTCCCTTAGCTAGAGGCAGGCTCAGCATCTGCATCCCTCTGCATCCCTCCAGCCCTGCTTTGCCGACTGCAGGCAGGGTCTGGCAGCATCTGGCCCTGTAGGGTGGGGTCTGGCCGCAGGGAAAACATTTGCTGTGGCATTTCCCACTCTATTGTATCAGGTGGTTTCATTTCGGGGGAGTTTGTTCCTCATTTATTACACGGATGTGCCAAAGCTGTTAACATTTAGGGCTTCTTGTAGGGGCTGAGGTGTGTGTGCACATTGCAAATCTGCCGGGAGCATCGTCTCAGCCATTTCTCCCCCATCTTTTGGGTCTGCGTGGAAATAAAGCTCAGGAGAAGGTATGGGGAGGTCATGGGTAGTGGGTGTGCAAGTCTTGGCTGGGCATTGAGCTGAAGCATTGCACATGTGGCATTGCCACCAGGTCTGCGGGTCTCAATTCAAGGGACAAACTAAAGCAGAAAATTAAAATTATTCCTCTGATGGGGTAATTTGAAGATCACCTAAGGCAGAGGTTTGGCGACTTCTGAAGGGATGGGGCTCCAGTGCTTTGGGAGAAGGAGGAAGGCACCCCAGGCCAGATGCTGAAGGTATTTTGGCATGGCTTTGTCTCCAGCCCCACGGGCACCAGCCGTGCTCTGTGTGAAGCCTCCAGCTCCCCATACATGAAGCCTCCAGGGCAGAACTTAGGGGCTTCACAAGGAAATTGGTGGGAGCCATGTTTTATTGACCATCTTCTGAATCATTGACAGCACTGATCCAGATATGGAAGGGCTGCAAAGTGGAGAATCACGGACAAAGTTGGGGGCCACTGATGGGGGTAAATGGCCCCATCGATGGGGACAGATGCTGCGGCCATTGGACCCCATAGATGCCTGGGGCTTGCAAGGAGTTGGGTGACAGAGGAGCTCTGGGTGCTGGCAGCCCAGGGAGCAATGAGGTCAAAGCGGTGAGCACAGCACTGACGGTTCAGTAGTGCGGTTGTGATCTTTGCTGTTTCCTCTTCTGGGCATTTTGCTTATCTCCGTGGTGTTGGCGTTAGGCTTACAAGAAGGAAGCGACTAATTACAGTCATGCATTGCGCGTGTGTAAAGAGAGACCGAGCCTCGACTGGAGTTGAGAAGGGTTTCTAGATAACCTGCACGTACAGATGAGGCATCAGGGATGCAGAAGTGATCTGCGAGTGATGAGCAAGTAGTTGTGTACATGTTAGCTGAGGTTAAGCATGCAGATTTACATCCCACTGCCATGATTCACTTAGGTGGCTACTGAAGGCTGTCCTCTTGGACTGAGGGCTTCATGTGGTGCCTTCCCCAACTGTCATAGGATCATGGACTCACAGAGTGGTTTGGGTTGAAAGGGACCTTAAAGATCATCTAGTTCCAGCTCCCCTGCTGTGGGCAGGGACATCCTCCACTAGACCACGTTGCCCAAAGCCCCGTCCAACCTGACCTTGAACACTGCCAGGGATGGGGCATCCACAGCTTCTCTGGGCAGCCTGTGCCAGTGTCTCACCACCCTCATGGTACAACATTTCTTCCCTATGTCCAGCCTCACCCCACCCCCGGTCAGACCCCTTGTCCTGTCACTGCAGGCCGTGGTCAAAGGTCTCTCTCCCTCTTTCCTATAAGCCCCCTTAAAGTACTGAGCGGCGGCAGTAAGGGCTCCCCAGAGCCGTCTCTTCTCCAGGCTGCACACCCCCAACTCTCTCAGCCTTTCTCCATCGCAGAGGTGTGCCAGCCCTCGGAGCATTTTGGTGGCCTCGTCTGGACCTGCTCTACCAGGTCCGTGTGTGTCTTGTGCTGGGGACCCCCGAGCTGGACACAGAGGTCTGGGGGTGTCTGAGGAGGGCAGAGCAGAGGGGCAGCATCCCCTCCCTCGACCTGCTGGCCGTGCTGCTGGTGATGCAACTCTTGGAGACAGTTGGCTTTCTGGGCTGCAAGTGCACATTGCTGGCTCGTGTCCCATATGTCACACACCAGTATCCCCCAGTCCTTCTCCACAGGGCTGCTTTCCATCCATCCATCCATCCCTCCATCCCTCCCTCCATCCATCCATCCATCCATCCATCCATCCATCCATCCATCCATCCATCCATCCATCCATCCATCCCCCAGTCTGTGCTGGTGCTGGGGAGCACCCTGACCCAGGTACAGGGCCTTGCACTTCCACTTGCCCTGGTTGAACTTCATGAGGTTCACATGGACCCACTCCTGCAGCCTGTCCAGGTCCCTCTGGATGCCGCCCCTTCCCTCCAGCGTATCAGCCGCACCACTCAGCCTGGTGTCATCCTTTCCACAGCTTCTTAGCCTTCCATGCCAGGTGGGGGACAGGAGTTCGCTCTCGTCCAGGTTTGGATGGGAGAATCTGCCTGGCTCCTTGCAACATCAGCAGGAGGGTGAAGCAGCAAGCAGGGAGGATGCTTCTTATCCTGTGTCTCTCTTTTCCTCTTGCGTTTTTAATCCTGTTGGCTTTGCAGAGCTGCTCATTTTGCTCCTGCTAACCTTGGACCAGCCCCATCCACAGGCACCGTCTGGGTGATGTTACATGAGGCTCGTGCAGTTGCTGTAACACCAATGGCTATAGATTGAACAAGGAGCTAAAAATAACAAACAATCAATAATGGCAGCATGAAAAACAGCCTTTTTTTTTTTTTTTTAATAAAATCTGTATATTGACAACACAACAAAGCAGCTTCCTGTAAAGGCAGGAGGGATAATGGAGCCGGGCTCCCTGCCCGTGCCCCGGCCTGGGCTGGCAGTGGCGCCAGCTTCACCCGTGCCCATCAGCCCGTGGGGATTGCATGGTTCTGCATCCCGGGAGCTCTTCATTTATCTTCTGCTTGGGGCAACATGGAAGGGCAGCTCTCCCCAGCTCCCCATGCTGGTCCAGCTTGCGGTGAGGAGCTGGGGGAGCTCGGTGCCCACTGAAATAACCCGCTTGCCAGCAGCCCCAGGCTGCCCGCTCCTGCCCGTGCTGCCTGCTCCGTGCCGGCACAAGCCTTCGGTGCAGCTGCCAGCCCTGGACCTGTGCCCGCTTCAGACTGATCTGCTTTTTCCTCTCGCTTTCACAAGCCCAGGAAACTGCGGCATTACAAGGATTTGAAAATGGCCTTGAGCTTTTTAAGCACTGCTCTGGAGTGGATATTTTTCCTAAATCAAGATTTGAAAAAGGTATTTGGGCATTAGTCAGCCAGGGGGATTTCCAGAAGTATTGGAGCACCCAAACACCCTTTAAATCTGCCTCCTGTGCGAGGGCAAATTTGGTACCAAAAAGCAGCTGGTTCACCAAGACTGTGACAATTTTAGGGATATTTTTTTACATCACCAGTGTTAATGAGTGTAAGAGTTTTCTGAAGGTTGTTTGTTGCTGGATCCCTTCTGAAAATCATGGTGGTATGGGATCAGCCCAGAAGGGTTTGGCCGTGGGGAGGGTGCCTGGGACAGGCCTCGGCTCTGTTGCAGAAGGGCCTGGAGCAAAGCAGGGGATCAGTCAGGAAGGTTGTTCTGTGCTACGATGCTCTAACCTCCCAGCTCAGTGGAAAAAAAAAAGCCATTGCCACAGACAGCAATGGCAAGGGGAGTTTTTCCTCTAAATCACACTATTACAAATACACCCCGGTGCCCAGCATTCGTCCCCTTCTCCTAAAAACCAAAACTCCTTACACAGCCAGTGATGCTCACCCAGCTCCATGGACCAGCAACTAGACCCAGCCTTATGAGAGCTTGAAGGCACATTCCCCAAGCAAGTGCTCCAGATCTGGAGAGGTGCTAAAAAGAGCTAAAACCTGTGAAATACAAAATAAATAGTTTTCTAAGTGCTCAGTGGTTTTCCCAGTGAACCTGCTATTCTGCTTTATACCTAGAGCTCTGAAAACCCCAGGATCCTCGAGATCCTGTACCAGAATGGTGCTCCAGCAGCATCTTGCATGGGTAACCCTTGGGGCAGGACTAGTTTATCATGAGCTAAGAGAGCTGCTCTGGGGAGGTGAGTTTAAAGTTCTCCTACACTGGAGCTGCTGGGAAAAAAAAAATGGCATTCTCTAAGGAAAATGAATTTAAGAGACTGAGTCCGAGGGGTGGTTTGAGAGCGCGGCTCCCGCTGGTGCCTTCCCTCGGGGAAGACTTGGAAAATACAGAGTGATCAAGAGGGAGCAACAGATACTGTTAGTCATCAAGGAGGGAGGCGGCTGCAGGGGAAGAGGTTTTAAAAGGCTTCAGAGTATTTTTAGATCTGGTAAAATGAACAGTAGAGGGGGAAAAAAAGAGGCAGAGGACCTTTGAGAGAGACATAAATGCTTCATGGAGCAGAGCGGCCCAGGCTTTCTGGTCCATCCAGCCTCAAACATCAGCTCAGGCAGAGATTCACTGAAATAGAAGTAGAGGGATGTAAAACCAATAGAAGAAAATGCCTTCTGGATCATAACCTGATGAACCTCGTCAACCTTTCTGTAATGACAAAAGGCCATATTAGCCGAGATGTTTTAGCCCTAATTCCCTTCATTCTAGTGGGAGTTGGTTGCTGAAATAGAGTTTGAAAGCTACTTGCGGAGCCTCCGGTGGACTTGGGAAAGATGCTGAATGTCTCTCCTCCTTCATCCATTATGGTCTGGACCGCACGTACCGTCCCAGCAGCTCGCAGGAGAGTAACAGAGCTGCAGGAGGATGAAGGGTGTTTCCAGGGTGGTGTAAAGGGTCTTGGAGCGAAGCACCGTATGCAATTAAATACAGCCAGCAGGGAGAGGAGGGGTCTGCCCACCTCTCCAGATCAGCTGGGAGGATGATGAAGGTACTTGGGGAACAGGGTGAAGTGAGAGGCTGCCTCCCCCCTGGTTCTCCAGGGAAGCAGCCTTTGCTTTGCCTTCTCTATTCCCTGCTGGGGATGGTCCCTTCCTACCCCCTGAGCCAGAGGGGCTGGTGGGGGCAGCCCCTTTGATGCCCTGCAGTTTTCCAGCAGCACCTTCAGCACATCCCCAGCATCCCCCTCACTGCCTTCATTTGCGAGGTAATTCCCTCCATCCCAACTGGATGCACATCTACTCTGGAGAGGCTTGCTAGGGCTGGTCCTCCACAAGCTCATCCCAAATTTCTGGGATGAGATGCAGTCCTGGAGAGGGTTGCTGGAGCCTGGGATGAAGCATGTGGGTTTGCACACCCAGCTGGGATGCTCTGTCCTACCCTGCTCCTGCCACAGTGGCATGAAGATTTCAAGCAAGTTCACTTACTGCGCAGCCTTCGGTGGATTCATATGAGTGACTTAAGTATAATACATATATATTTGTATGTACAGCAGTTGAGGGAAACTGGAAGCAGAGCTGATGCTCCTGCAGCTGCAAAGAGCAGCAGGTCAGCTCCTTGGCGTTTTTATGGGAGCCCCAGGAGCACCGGGCAGGGCAGGAGCGGCTCTCGTGTGCCGGCACCAGCATTTCTCCACAGCGATGTGGTGAACCACAGCAGGGAACTCCCCTGGGCTCGGTAAAGAAAGAAGGAAAATCCTTTCACCTCGATGCACCCCTGTAGGGGTGGGATTTGTCCCCGTGGGTCACACCAGCCCCTCCTGAGCCCCAGTGTGGTCTCACATGCTGCTGTCCCTGCTTGGCGCTTTCAGCTTGGGGAGCACAGCTTTCCTTGCCACTGGGGAATTTGGGTTTCCCTTTGCTCCAGGCACCCTCCTGAAATTGCCTTTAAATTAATTTTCAGGTTTTCTTCTAGAGCTGCTTTGTCTCTTATTTTTGCCGTCTAGCTGGAGACACACACACACACACCCCCCTTGCTGTGAAGCCAGGTTGACTTGGAGATGTCTCCCTTTTCCCCAAGTGCTTCCTGGTGGCCTCCGAAATCTGGGCTTTGCCGGCTGGAGTGGCTCAGCCATGAGGAACCACGCAGCAGCCGGACACTTGCATGTCCCATCTCTGCAGCATCCGTGGGAGACCATTGATAACAGCAATAACCATCTTCTCTCTGAACTGGCTTTAGCACCAGCTGAGATGTTTGGTTCAGGGGTGAGCTTGCATGAAAGCTTGATTTTGAAAATAAGGTTGATGATGAGCTGACTTAATTTGTGGGATTAAGGAGGGATGTTGGGAGCACAAAGCCTGTACACGAGAGGTGGGCAGCTGGGCATGGCTGCACACGGTTTCGATGGTATTACAGGGAGAAAATATGGCTAAAGGATGGATCCTGCATGTTATTTTACAAGCTATATATTTCCCATGCAGGTCGTGTCATAGGAAAAGTCACATCCATCCTATGTGTGTGGTGGGGAGGATTGGGTTTTGTTCCAGAGGATGCTCTTTGGTTTTGGCTGTGCCTTGCAGGGTGTGCACTTTCATACCTGCCTTAAGGTCTCTTCATGCAAATGAGGCATTAGAACCTGATGGCCAAGCGCTGATCGCAGGGCCAGGCCTCTGGAGACAGTGCCCTGGAAAGCGTGGACCGCATCTGCAGGACATCCCAGGACAGTAAGGCAGCAGCGGTTGTGGCATTGTTTTCAGTGCAATGCTAAACCCAGCTAAGATGAGTTTTCTAGGATCCCATTAAGCCGGGGGAGCACCAGGCTGGGGGCTGGGCTGCACAGCAAGAACCCAAGCTCTTGCTTTCCATGCCGAGCACACGGCTGGGCTGGGAATGCCTCACTGAGGGGCTTAGCTGTGGGGAGGGCACAAACCCTGTTGCCCCTTCCCAGCCGTGGTGCTCAGTTCTGGGTTTGTCCCCTCTGCTTTTGGGGCCTGGGTGCCCAGTCCCGGGGATGCCGGAGTTGGTGCCTCCTGTGGCCCCTCCCCTGGCCAGCACAGCAGAGACCGTTCTTGCCACGCACACGTGCTGTCATGCCTGGCGTGACAGGGCAGATATCCACAATAGGGGCAGGTACCCATGATGGGGCAGGTACTCGTGTCAGGGCAGGCGTCGGGATGGGGGCAGGTATCCGCACCCGGAGTGCTGCCTCCTGCTCACCCCCAGGCTCTGCTCCCAGAGGAACTCGGCTGCTTGAAACCATCTGGTCCAGGAAACACATTTGGTCCAGCAAAACGCCAACAAGCCGTGTACCTGCAGTGCTGCCGAGCGGTGTGTGCGTCCGTCCGTCCATCTGTCCCAGGAATCGCAGCAGAGGCTTTCACAGCCACCTGAGGAAAACATAACCTGGGTCTTGGTCTTAAAAGCCGCCCCCCCCCCGAGCTGGGATTAATTGGGTGGCGTGGGTGGGTGCAGAGCTGGGTGCTGGCAGGGGGCGGGGATGGCAGCGCTCTGTCCCCGCAGGGATGTGGGATCCCGTTAGCTTATTAAGAGTGGCCAAGTCACCATCCCAGAGTAAGTGGCTGAGCTGCGACTAGACTATAGCAATCCTGGGGGATTAGTGTGTTCAGCCAGGGCCAGCACAGCAGGAACACTTTTTGTTTCTTAGGGCTGTGAAGCTTCTCCTCTGCCTTCAGCCGAGGGGCACCTGTGATGCTTTTCCTCCTCCCTGCCTTGGGGTTGCTTTTAGGGGATTCAGAGAACGGTGGAATTGTTTGGGTTTCTTTTGTGCCTCCCGTCAGAAGATGCTGAAGTGTTTGTTGAGCGCTGGTAGGAGCTGGGAAAAAGCCTGGGTGTTTGCCCGTCCCACAGCAGGGTGGCAGTCCCTGCTCGGAGTGCGCGCAACGCAGGCGGTCAGCACGCCGTGCCTGCCCGGGGACGGCGGACTGAGGTCGGGGGACCCGCTTTCCGTGCCAGTTTAATTGCTTTTGTTGTTGGAACCGAGATCGCCACGGCCGAGTGGGCTCCTGTACAAGGGAAACCCCGTGCAGGTCACCGGCCAGAGCCTCGGGTGTAGCTTCCCCCGCCCCCAGACACAGAGACGGGGCAGAGGGGTGCTGGTGGGGCAGGGGATGGGGCAGAGGAGGGAGCTGGGGGCCCGGCGGCGGGGCAGGGGCCGGCGGTGGGGCGGGAGGCCCGGCGGTGGGGCGGGGACTCAGGCAGGCCGCACGGGGGGGGTGCGGAGCCCACCGGGCACCCCCTCTGCCCCCCCTCGCCGCTGCCCGAGGCCACCCGGCGGGCTGCGGGCGGGCGCCGCGGCGGGGCGCTCCCGGGGGGGCGGGGAGGGGCTCACCCGGGCGGTGGCCGGCCTCCTCGCCCCCCCCCACGCGTGGCCCCCTCCACGCACGCCCCCGCCGCGCTCCTTTGTTATTCCGGCGCCGGGCCGCGGTCGCCCCCCCCTCCCCCTCCCCCTCCCCCTCCCCCTCCCCAGCTCGGCTGTGCCGCCCCTCGCGGGAGCGCGCCGGGCGCGGGTGCGCGCCCCCCACCCGCGCCGCCGCCGCCGCCCGGCAGAACCTTCCAGCGCCGCCGCCCCGGGGCCGCCGCCATGGGCGCCGCCGCGCCGCGCTGAGCCCAGCCCGCACCCCCTCCCGCGCGGGGCCCGGGGCCTCCCCGCCGCCCCCGCCATGGAGCTGGGCAAGGTGGTAAGTGCGGGGACCCCCCTCGGGACCCCCCCCGCGCCACGGTGGGGACAGAGCGCGGCATCCAGGGCTGTTCCTGGCATCAGGGTTTGCACGCAGCGAAACTCCTTCCCGGGGAAGTTTCGGGTGTTTGCGAGCCCCCAGGTGTCGGTGTCTCCGGGTGTAAAATCGGGAGGAAGCAGGGGATGGGTTTGGGGTGGCTGCGGGAGCCGGGCGCCCCCCTCCCTCGGTTATCGGGGGCTCCTCCTAGCCGTTAAAGCCGATCATCCCCCCCCCCCCCCCCCCATGCTGCTGCAGCCTGGGTCGGGCTTTGCTCCCACCCACCCGTGGTAACTCGCTTTCCCCCAGTCTTCGACCCGGCTGGGTTCAGGTGGTGCCACGAGCCGCTGTGTTCCCACGCGCGGTGCTGCTGTCACAGCCCCTTCAGCGCATAGGGGCAGCCCCTCGCCCGGGCGACAGGGATGGAAGCAAGTTTGGGGTGAATAGTGGGTTTCTAGGGTCTGTTCCTGCAGGAAGGCGCGTTCATCCCATGTGCTGCTCACCTGGGAAGAGGGATTTTGCTTTTCACGGTGCTCCGGCGGAGCTGGGTTAGGGACGGTGATGGTCCCTCAGGTGCAGCATGGAGCCTGTACGGTCCCGGCTGCTCTCAGCTCCGTGGCAGGATCCAGACGTCCTGGAGGGATAATGGGTGTCAGCAGGAGGCATTGCATGGGAGGACTTCTACCATAGCTACCTTGGCACCGCCGGGTCGCACATCCCTGGGGCATCCCGGTCCGCAGAACGTGGGAGCATCCCGTGAGAGCGTTTTGCAACCTGGGTGTCCCCACCAGGGTAACGCTTCCCAAGGAAGGTCGGTCCTGAATGGCAGTTGATGACCAAAATGCACATCTGGAGGCAAGCTCCTGGTGTCTGCTCCCCACATCCTCCAGCCCCGCTCCTTTATTTCCTTCCATTCAAAAAAATGACAAATATTTGCATTTGCTGGGAAGAAGAGTCCAGTCAGGACCACTGGGAATGTTTCAGGAGTATTTGAAGGCGGTGGAGGACCTTCCTGAAACACCAACCCTGGAAAACACAGCCATCCTCTCTCCCCAGATAGAAATCGCTGCTACTGGAAGAGATTATCTTCGCATAAAATCCCCACTTAAAATTAAAAGCCTGGCTAACGGGGCAGCTCGCGGGAAGGGCTCCAGCTGAGCCGGCTGGGCAGTGTGGGGCACGAGCGATCGAGTGCCCATATCAGTTAAATAAGCGAGAAGAGTAAGGAGTATTTTTTGCGGGGAGCAGCTGCGGAGGGGTGTGGGGTCCTGGGGAGCCTCCTGGTTTTCCGCCCCTCCTCGGATCCGGCTTGTGCTGGGGTCTGGTGCCAGGGTCTCCGGCTGTGGCAGAGTGGAAGTGCCCAGCAGCAGGAGCTGGGACCTGAGCTGGAGGTGACCAAAGCGAACCCCAAGCTCTGGTGCAGCCTTGGCTGACTTCTCTTGTGCCTGTTACTTCAGCTGGAGACTTCAAAAGGATCTGAGCTTTACAGCATCAGCTCCCCCGATGGTCACTGGTGAGGTTTAGCTTCTTCTGTACCCTCACTTTTTACCAGCTGTTCTCCCCAAAATCAGTTTTCTCATTGTCTTTTTTTATTTCCAAAGGATTATCTGTGTATTGGAAAAGTCCATATTACTTAAACTGGATTTAAAAAACACACATTCAAGTAATTAATCTGCATAAATTGTTTATGGCACTGGCAAAATCCAGCAGCCCAGCTCTTTGGGTGCCGGTCCCCTGATAGCAGGCAGTGCTGTGTTCAGCATAGCAAGTTCTCATCTCTGGTGTTGGTGGGACCAAACCCTTCCAGCTGCTGGTGGCCAGCCCAGCTCTCCCCTCCTAGTATCAGATGCCTCACTCGAGTGCATGGGGTCCACCTTGGGTGGTTGTCTTCATTCTTTCCCTTTGCTTGCCTCGAAGGTGGAGGAATGATCGGACGCACTGTCTCATCCTGCCCCAGCTCTCGTGATGGTGTTGAACTCATTATTTTCACTGGAGGCTGTGGAAGGGCCAGGAGGAGCACTGGGATAAGTCCTTGCACCAGCAGCTGATGGGCACATCGCCCAGTGGATCCCATCGTCTCCTTTGATGCCACCTTGCTGCCCTTGGATGAGGCTGGGACCTAGTGGGGTGGTCTGTTCAGATACACTCAAAATGTGTATCCTTCAACTTATTTTCATTTTTCTACCATGATAATGGTAATACAGCTCCTGAGGCAAAGGTCTTGGTGGCAGTCAGATGGCAGCTGCCATCCTTTTTTGTCTCCTCATGGTGTGGAGACCTCTGAACCTTCCCTGGCCTGGCCCAGGTGTTTTCTCTCCTGGAAGCACCGCATGTGCTGGAAGAGCTCCTCCGTAATGCTCACCTCGGGCTTCACCATGTGCCAGGGAATGCTGACAGTGGGTAGACCAAGGATGATTTCGGTCTGAAGGCATCGTCCTCCCAGCCTCGGGAGAGCAGACCCAGAGGCAACGATGCTGCGTGGCATAGCGGCCAGGGCAGGACTCTGCCAACAAGAGCCTCGGGGTGATGCCATTGGCTTCCAGCCTGGCTTGCAGGGCCTGTGGCCATCTCCCTGGTGACTCCTGTTTGGGGTGTCCCCTGTGCCACAGGGCAGCGTGGGGGCACGGTGTTCCCAAACATCCCCCAGGGCCCCCATGCTGGTGTCTCTTGGGATTCAGGGCTGTCTCTGGTACACCTTGGTCCTCCTTCTGCTGGCATCTGAGCCAGTGGCATCAGCATCTCCTCCTAGAGTGAGCTACCACAACTGGGAGCAAACCCTGGCAGATGCAGCGAGGTTTTGGGGTCTCTGTCACCAGAGACCAGCATTGCTGTGGGGAAAACGTGGTGGTTTTTATGGCCCAAGCAAAGGGATCTCTGAGGCGTCATTTTGGGGATTATTTCTCATCTGGAAAGCAGGAGGTGAGAAGAGTGGCAGCAACTTTAGGGAGGTGCTCACACAGCCCTGCTCAAGGCACTTTGTCCCCGGAGTGGCTCTGGCACATATCCGGGCAGGAGAGGAGCGCTTTCTTTCTAAACTTATGAATCCAGCAGTGGATGCAGCCAAATAGCCCGGATTAAATGATGGGGAGGTATTTTTTTAACATCTTCTCTCACTCCCTGTTCAAAGGGAACATTTAGGACCGAGTGGGAAGACTACAAGTTACTCCATTTGTGCTGAGCATCCTCTTATCCTATATGTGGGAATACATCCGTGTGTGTACGAGGCACGCAGCACCTGGCCTGGCCAGCCAGCGCTGCCTTTCTGCCTTCCTTTCCCTCTGGCTGCCAGCAGGCACAAAGGCGGGTTTGTTCCCTGCTCCTGCTGTCGAAGGCCGTAGGTGCCCAGCAGCCCTGTGGAGGGGGGACCACAGCCACCCCGGCTCTCTGCAGGAGCTCTCACCTGTCCCCAGCAGGGCGTTAAGCACTGCCGGTGTTATCCAGATGGCTTTGCTTGATTTTGCTGGAGAAAAACCTTTCCTGAGCCCCAGTGACGCTATGGTTTGCCTTCAGCTGCTGTTGGTGAGTGATGTTTAGAGACACGTGCCCTCCGGAGACCTTGCCCACACCCCTGTGTCCTGCACGCGCCGGGGCCAGAGCAAAGCTTTGCTAGGCTGGGATTTGCATTTTAATTAAGCTCATGGATTTTTTTTTTTTCCAGGCTTCTTGTAGTCAGGTCTCCTTCCTTGCTCGCTTCCCCTGAGCCCCTGCGTCTGCAGGGCTTGGTTGCAAGCAGTTTTCCGGAGGTATGCTCCATCCCAGCTCTCCATTTATAGAAAGGAATTAAGGAGAAATGAGGGAGCATTACTAAGAGGATTTGCACTGTGACTTAGTCAGTTTCTCCAAATAATTTGCAGTAGCTCTGTATTCTTTAATCAACACCCATTTCCTTTTGGAAATGAAAGGAGAAGCGGGAAGGTGCCATCCAGCTCGGCTCTTTGCCATTAAATGGGAGGTTTGCAATTCAATTTAGGGAGACCTGGAAGGGGGATGAGGGTGTGCATATGTGCATGTGAAAGAGAGAAGTGTTTCTCAGTGCTCAGACAGCCTCTGCCACTCTGTCCCAGGTGCAGTTTTGGGCTCCTCTGTCCCTCTGTGGAGCCTGCGGTTGCACGTCAGGAGAGGTGTTTTAGTTGATGTGAACCACGGCTGGGGATCACCCCAATGTGGAGCCGTTGGTGGCTCTGCTCTGGCATGGCATCTCCTTATGAGAGGAGCTGGGCTGAGTCAGGGGTGGTGGGGGTCCCATGGGATGTGCTCCAGCTCGCCCCAAGGGCTGGCAGTGCTCGTTGCCAGTGGGATTCCTGGAGTTCTGCAGGGAATGCACTGAATTCCCCCAGGGCAGTCTGGCAGCTGGCTGTGGCAACCTATCAAGCCAGGGCAAAAGACCTTGCACGGGTTTATGGAGACCCCCTGGGTACTGCGGAAGGAGGAGAAGCAGCTCAGGCAGACCCCACTGCTCAGGGCAGAGATAAGGTTGGATAGTCTCTGCTCTATTAGCTGACTCTGCTCCTTCCCTAAATGGCCTGAGCCTTTCTGTGCTGGTGGCAGTGGGGTTTCCTTGCCCCGGCTCGAGAGGCACTTGAAACACTACCGGTGCTTGCAGCATTACCGGTGCTTGCAGCACATGCGAGCATGCTGCTTACCCAGCCTTGGCAGAGCAGCTGTGGCCCGGTCCTGCCCTGGGTGCTGCCCTGCTGAGGTCTGCTCCACACCCCAACCCTGTGGCCCTGCCGTGGGGAGGCCGGCGTGGCAGTGTCACCCCCTCGCAGCTCTCATTGTGCAAATGGGGCCCTGCCGGCCTCTGCTCTCGCTTCCCTCCCAGCCCCACTGCCTTGCACAAGAGGAAACACCAGGGTTTCCCTTCCTGGCAGCGGGGAGGGGTGTGGGGCTGGAGGAAGGGGCCCGCCTGCCCCACGGCCGCTGTAGTCCCCTGCCCTGCTCCCAGTGCTGGGGGGTACAGCAGCAGGAGAGGAGCCCATTGGGCTCCTGCGTGGGTATGGGGACCAGGGTCTGACATCCCTCCATCGGCACGAAACTGGAACCAGGCCAGCGGTGCTGCCAAGGACACGCTCCTGTCCTGGCAGGTTAGAAATGGCCCTCGTGGGGTAGAAGCTTGTAACAGTGCCGGATGGTGTTGGGAAGCAGCACCTGTGGGTTGGGGTGAAAGACCCACTCTGTGGCAAAGAGGTCTGAGCTTTCTTTCAAGGCAGCTCCAAACTTCCCTCCTCCTTGATCCAGTTTCGCAGCCAAAACTCGTGGACAGGAGCATACACCGCTGTCACCTCGCCTGACCCCACTCGTCCCTCGGAGGTGACACGTGCAGCCTTGGTCCCTCACTGCTGCCCTGCGCTCCTCTGGTTTGCTTGCACAGGCACTGTCGGAGCCGCTGGCCAGTGCAGCGGTGGTTTGGGCATCTCCGGAGTCCCGGTGCCTGCTCCGAGGGGCTCCCAGGACGGGACCCCTGCCCTGCCCTCCCCGGGGACACATCCACATCTGCAAAGACAGAAAATTGGAACCTGTCTTTTCCTCGGAAAACCTTTCTACTGTCCACATGGATCTCGTGTGTTCTTCAAATGGAGTGGGGGACTCGGGGTGGAGGATCCTGGAGGCCACCGCCCAAAGCTAGGGGCTGCCAGAGCCCTGTTACCTCCCCACTGTGGCTCCTCACTGGAGCATCACTGGGGGCCTCTTCGGTTGGAAAAACGTGTCCTTGCTTTACCAGGAAAAGCTGGCAGGAAAGAGCAGTTAAACTGGGGGCTCCATTTCCAGCCTTCCTGGAGATGCGGCGGCCCTGTCCGGTACTTCAAGGACCACCTATCCTGGCACTCCTCACCGTGCCAGTGGCCCATTGACCTGGAGCCAGATCCGTGGCGTGTGCCACCCATGGCTGTTGGGACGTGGGCATCACACTCCAGGCTTCTTCTGCTGCTGGCAGAGAAGTGCCTTCCTGAGGATTTAACTGGGAATTTTTTAATACTGAATTTTATGTTTTCGTAAATGGCAAGGGGTTGCAGCTGCCGGCCAAGGCAGAGCTGCAGAGGTGGCTCACACCCTTGGTCCTCCTGCACTGGGAACCTGCTCGCCACCATCCAGTCCCTCGGGGAGGGATGCCCATTGGGGTCAGGTTTCTCCACCACTAGTGTTTCTTCCAGCTCTCCATAAAGCCAGGCTAAGATGCTGGTTCTGCTCTGTGTCCAGCCTGCTGCTGGACCAGGATGCAGCTGGTCATCTAGGTCCCCTGCCACCTCAAAATGAGCCTCTTGCATCTTACTGATGACCTCCATGGTCACCTCCATGGTCCTTACTGGTCACCTCCATAATCCCCATGGTCACCAGCAAGCAGGGACCTGGTGGTGAGCGCGGCGAGCAGCTCAGCATGGCTGGAGACCCACCGTGATCCCCAGCAGAGCCAGCACCATAGGGATGGGGCTGCAAACACCATGGGGCTGCATGGACTGGCCTTGCTGAGAGCAGCCGGTGCAGCTGGAGTGAGCAGCAGCGTCTCCACAGCAGCACTGATTCATACTGGGACATCAGGACCCAGAGCTTGTGTTTCAGCTAAAGGGGTGCTCAGCCCTGGGACTGGGGTGCAGTTGGCAGTTGTGGGTGACAGCAGAAGCTGTCTCAGCCCTTCAACAAGTTGTCTCTGTCCAGTGGGCAAATGTTTTGGTGGCAGAGGGACTTTCTGGGGAGGTGGGTCGGGCTCAATGCTGGGGGGTTTAGGCCGTGCCCAGCCAGACAGGGGGGCTATGGCTGGTGCCTGTGGGGCCCCCCAGCCCAATTCAGTGCAGAGTCATCAGAGTTGGTTGTGATGAAGCTGTAGCAGGGCTGCCTTGAAGAGGGTGAGCAAGCAGGAGTACAAGGAGGACTGCAGTGGGGAAGGTTTTGGGATTAATCCCACTGCTTTAATTGGTTTATATCAGTAATTAGCTACTTCTGGCCGTGATGAGCCAGCCAGTTTCTTCCCTCGGCAGCAGCATCCTCACAGAGCAGGTGCCAGGCAAGTGCTCAGTGACGTGGGAGCCTGGGGAGAGGGCAGCCCTGCACAAGCATCGCTGCGCTCCCAGCATCACTGCGCTCCCACGGAGGATCAGCCGCAGCATCCCCCCACTGCCGGCACAGCTTCCCATAGGTCAGAAATGGGGTAGCGTTAAAAATCCTCCCCAGCAGGTGCTTCCAGCAGCTGCCGCTGCCTCCCCGAAGGCTAAATAGAGCACTAGCTCTGCCCAGGCTCCTCAGCGTGGGCTTCCCGAGGTCCCTGGCATCTGAATTGCATTGTCTTCCCTGGCAGAGAGCAAAAGGGCGGCTTGTGGGCAGGGTTGTGCTGGGGAGAGGGTGCCTGCAGTGCTGCCTGCCCCGCAGGAGGCTTGTGTCAGCTCCCAGTGGGATCGGAGCGGCTGGGGAGTGCCGGGCAGCGGGGACGGGTTGTGCTGTCTCTGGATGTGCCGGTGGCTGAGCGCTGGGGAGGTGGCAGCAGGTGCCAGCCAGGGCAGCTGCCTGCGCTGGGGGCAGCAGGTCAGTCTCCTGCCCCTGTAATCCCACAGCCAGGGCCGTGCCCAGCTGTGGGGTGGGTGGGCTGTAGCAGAGCACCAGCAATTGTGGAGCTGCGCTGCTTTGGTGCCGGTTAAGCTGGGACCAGACCTTTGCTGCCAGACAGCGCAGGCAGCCCAGGTCCTGCTCTGCCGTGCAGCGCACGATGGTCTTACTGTCCTGCTGCCAGATTCCTTGTGCCCCCTGAAATGCCCTCTCCACTCAGCCCCCCCAAAAGCAGAGCAGGAGCAGCCGCCTGCTGCCTGTAATCCGAGGGCAGGGGAGGGATTTGCCTTCCCTCTGCCTGTCCCAGTGCCCCGAGGGCAGGAGAGGGTCCTTTGTGGTCACTGCTTTAATTGCATCATTATTATGCTGAGTAAATGAGTCCTGGCAGCAGCAGAACCTGGTGGATGCCAACGACATCCCAGAAAGGCATCCAGCAGTGGGCACCGTCCAGCTGGCACGAGCAGCGGCCGGGGACCTGGATGGGACCCAGCCACCGACAGGTGCTGGCGGAGCTGGGGTGTCTCAGCAGTTGAGGGGAGACAGGGGTGGAGCCCGAGCCCTTCCCATCTCACACCCCCCCCCCCTTCTCTTTTGCAGACTGTCAGCATCAATAAGGCTATTAATGCGCAGGAAGTGGCTGTCAAGGAGAAACACGCCAGAAATATCCTTCCTAAAGTTGGCTGCAGAACAAGCGAGCGTGGGAGTGGGGCCGGGGCTGCCTGGAAAAGGGGCAGCATGGCAGCACGTGGGGAGAGGTGCTGGCCTGGCTGAGATGGCTGCTGGGGTGCTGGGGGTGGCTGGATGGGACCCTGAGGGGCTCTCAGTGATGGTTGGGTTTTTTTCTGGCATGGCACAGGGTTCCTGCTCCTGCTGCTGCAGCCGTTGCTTGTCAGTGGGTGCCCAGCCTCGTGCTCCCAGCGCTGCCATCCCGTGGGAAGGCGGGAGGGGCAGGTGCCTGCAGCACGTTGTCTACTGTGGGTGAGGATTTGTAATCCCCAAAGGCACTTGTGAGAACGCCACCACTAAAAGCGGATCCCCAACATCCTGGCAGGGCGGCCGGGGAGGCTCGGCAGAGGCACAGGCCCAGCCCCAAGCACGCCATGGTGCTTCTGGAACAGTGGTGTGGGGCTGAAGGAGATGGGATGGCGTATGCCACCCTGGGGAACAGCGTGTGCCCAGGCTTGGCAGGTTATCGGCTTCCCACGGTGGCCCAGATCCCCTCAGCTCTGCAGGCACCGGCCAGCTCCAGGGTGGTTGCTGCCCATCACCGCAGAGGGGGAGACGAGTGTTTCCTTGACGGGCCACCACCATGCATCCTGGGCACGCACCATGAGAAGGGGGCGCAGACCTTCTGGTCAGTGGTGAACCGGCTGCCGCTGTCAGGCAACGCCGTGCTCTGCTGGAAGTTCTGCCACGTCTTCCACAAACTCCTCCGGGACGGCCACTCGAACGTGAGTGCTGCGAGCTTGGCTCGGCAGCCAGGGCCAAATCCTTTCTCCTGGGCGCCTGCGTGGGGCGGTGGGAGATGCTGGCAGGTCGGTGCTTTCCTGGGGGTCAGTCCTGGGTGGGGACCGGCGTGGGGACCCCTCCCTGCTCGCTTTGCCGGAGTCTTCCTGGCGCTGCTCCACCCACACCTGCGCTGCAGTCCGCGGTGCCGACTGCAGCGCTGGTGCCAGAGGAGAGCACCCGGTGCGGGGCGCCGGTGTTAATGCGGGAGCCATCAGTAAGGATCCCCCGCCCCATGTGCAGCTGGGGAAGCTGAGGCACCCTGGGTCTGTGGGTAATGAGGCCGCCAGCGGGCTGCAGCGTTGCGAGCACATCCGGGACCTCTCATTCCTTAGCCAAAGCGCTGGCTCCAAGGATGGCATGCCTTGTCCCAGTGCTCTGCCTGCTCCCCGCACTGCCTGCTTATAACCATCATTCCTCCAGGTCCTGAAAGACTCCATGAGATACAAGAATGAGCTGAGTGACATGAGCAGGATGTGGGTAAGTGGCCAACCCCACCAGCCGCCATGGTTGGGGCACCCTGGGGGTCCCTCGGCAGCACCCGGCACCCTGGCCAGGCTGGTGGGTGGTGTTGGCTTGGGCGGTGGTTTCGCCCAGGAGGAGCCAGGCTCCAAGGGCTGAACAGATGCTCAGCCATGGCTGAGCCATGGTGGCTGTGACCTCCCCGGGCTGGGTTTGCCGGTCACATTCAGTATCCTTTTCCACCAGAATCAAATGCCTTCTTCCTAAAACACAGTAAAACTTGGCTCTGGTGGTTAAAAGTAGCATTGAAATCTGCAAAGAAGGTGATGAGAAGGTCCTAACCAAATCGCGTCGGCACGTTTGCTGCAAGCCAGCTTGCAGCTGGGGTGTTGGCAAGGAGGGTTTTGGCTGTGTTTTGGGGGGAGATAAGGGAGGGGTCACTCGTTCTGCAAGGGGAGGAGGCTTTTTCAAAGCCTGCCCCAGGTCTTAACAGCTTTTTGGTATCCTCAGGGCCACCTGAGCGAGGGCTATGGGCAGCTCTGCAGCATCTACCTCAAACTGCTGAGAACCAAGATGGAGTTTCACAGCAAGGTGAGCCTCATCCAGTCCCCGTCCCCATGGCCACAGCAAGGGATGGGTGATGGGGCGCTGGGACAAAGGTGGTGGCAACATTACAGGGCAGGACAGGGGCTGGCAGAGTCGTCCTGGTGCTGTCACCCCTGCGGGTTCTCCCCTCTGTCATGGCTGTTCTGATGCCTCCATGTCCCGGGCTGCCAGGGTCCATCATTAGCCCGGACCAAAAGTGGCCCAAGGACCAGTGTCTCAGAGGTGGATGGCTTCGTGGTGGATCAGGGCTCCTTGGAGGCACCTGGGCTGGTTTGGAAGTTGTGGGGCTAGAGGAAGCAGTAAGAGACCCCCTAGCTTTGGGTTGTACGTGCCCTCCCAGATATCCTAGATGGGTAGAGGTGGAAGCGGCCATCAGGTTCTGGAGTGGGGAGTCCTTGTGAGGGCTGTGGCACGCCATGCTGTGCCGCACTGTAGGAGCAGCTCCTGCCTATCCCCTGTGCTGCCCTGGCAAGATCCGCAAGGGCTAAAGCAAGCCCAGGCAGCAGGGACAGGCAGGAGGCAGCACAGGCAGGGCAGGCGCCAGTGCTGAGGTGTAAATACTTTGGAAAACCCCGCAGCAGAGCCTGGCTTTTCTGCATCACCATGAATGTGGGGAAGGATGCTGGGTGCTTGGGCTGGCAGGGTGTCCCTGTTGATACATGGAGGAGGATGAGCAGCAGCGTCTGCTCTGACTGGCGTGCAAGCATGGAGGGTCGTTTGCCACAGTCAGCAATGATGAACTGAAATAGATGTGTATAGAAACCTGCCTTTGATCGGGATTGAAGTCTGTATGTAAGGCGCTCTAGTGCTTTCTGAAATAAGGTTTTTGTATGGGTAGGAAAAGTGGAGTGGAAGCAACAAGTCATCCCGGAAATTTAGGAATGACAGAGAAATAATGATTAACTTAACCTAAGTACTGCTGAGTGTGCACAGCCCGAGTTCTCAGCAGAACTTTCAACAGAGTCACAGATTTGAGGTTTCTTCATGAACACCCAGTTCCTTGCAGACCATAAATCTCACCTTAGGTTTATCAGGAGATCAGGATGAGGTAGCACAGAACAAACCCCTTGGCCCCCAGCTGCCTCAGTGCTCCCAGGGCTTCTGCCCTCCCTTGCCTGCCTTGCTTGATAAACGTCACTACACATGGGATGCTGCAGGTTTGGTCCCAGCTAGTGTCCCATCCTGTCCCACCCAGTGATGTCCCCGGCTTCGAATAATCAATGCCAATCACCAAAATCCATTTTTTCTCTCCCCCTGGGCTCTTGGGCCATGGGTGCTCATGGGCATGGGAGCATCCTGGGGGAATCCCAGGGGACCATCCCAGGTTGATTTTTTTCCTCCCCCCATCATCTGGAGCTTGTTTCCAGCGCTGTGGTGCAGGTACCTTCTTTGGGCTGGCCTTTGGAGAGGATGCGCTTAGAGTTGGCTGGCTCCAGGTCTGCTCCATGCCGTGCCACCTGCTGGAGTGATGGGGAGCGTGTTGATAGAACGGGAGAAGTGCCCTGTCGCACCTTGGGAAGCTGTGCTAACATTGATGGAGCTTATTATTTAGGCAGATGCTATAGACAATTAGAATAGATTATAATAGAATATAATAGAATATGCTTGTAGCACTAAAGTAACAGTGTGCTGCCAAGAGGAGAATAGGAAGGCAGGGTGGGCTTGGAAGCCCTGCATGGCTTTGAGCACCCTCATCCGTATAGTAACTGGCTACGGCAGGTTTGGTACCTGCGGCGTTCCCTTCCTTTCTGAGCTCTGCTGGAAAGAGGTGTTTTCTGAAGCCAGGCTGTACACATCACCCCAGTTTGGTTTGGAGCTGTGATAGGACCTTCCCCAAAACTTCTGGGTGGCATGAAGAGGATTTGCCCCCCTGAAAAGATATCACCTTGTTCCCCTCCAGCTCTCAGTGATGCCATGCGTGAGCTGGCAGCCCCACCTCCTCCCAGCTTGGCAGGTTTCTAAGCCTGGGGAGAATTGGGTTTTCTTGCTGGGGAGAATATGGGTGCTACTGCCTGGGGATGCTGCCGTCACCTGGGGCTCAGCAGACCCTGTGTTAGCCCCCTTTTCCCCTGCATCACTCCCTCGGTGCATCTGAAGAGCCCACTTGCTCTTGCACTGAGCCCAGTGGCTGGATTGGCAACCCTGGTGCTCCCAGAGCTGTGGTTGGAGCAGGAGATCCTCCAAGACCCTTTCCCGATGGCTCTTTCCCCACACAGAATCCCCGCTTCCCTGGCAATCTCCAGATGTCCGACCGGCAGCTTGAAGAGGCAGGGGAGAACGATGTCAATAACTTGTGAGTGCGGGGCAGGGGTGGAAGGCAAGGGAGGAGGGTGGTGCTGCCTAATCTCACCCACCAGCAGCACGACCAGGCTGGGGACAGGACCTTGCACCTTCCCCCCACCCCTGCCATGGGTGCTGGGAGCAGGCAGAGCCTTTGGGCAAGGCAGGTGGATCCATGCCGGAGCACCTGCCCATCCCTCTGAAGTGGCATCTGGCACAGGTTGGGGCCCGTGGGTGGCTCTGGGGATGCTCCCCAACCATCCTCATCCCTTTTTCCTAGTTTTCAGCTGACAGTGGAGATGTTTGACTACCTGGAGTGTGAGCTGAACCTCTTCCAGACAGGTGAGGCCCTGCGCTGTCCTGCCAGAGGTTGGCATGAGGGGTCCACGGGTTTGAGCTGCACTGGGGGAGGCTCTGGGAAAGCAGCTGTCTGAGGGCATCACACTTATGTCTTTTCTGGGCACTTCACCCACATTGTTATTGGCTGAAGTGCCTGTGTGCTGTGCTGCCTTGTGGCAGCCCTGTGGCACTGCTGTGGGGCTGGCCGCAGTGCCCCAGCCCACTCCCAGCCACACACATCGCTTCTACCACCCAGACTTGGGCTCTCCCGCTCCAGCAGCCTCCCCGGGCTGAATTTCTTCTCATCTTACTCGTGGGCTTTTGACAGGTTTTGGGTTTCGTGGTTAACACAAGCTGCCATGGGTGTTTGCGGCGGTGCTGGAGCTGGGGAAAGCTTGGGGGCACCCTGCCTTCCTCCTGCCCTCCTGTTTGAGCAAGCGGAAGGGTAAAAACAAGCCAGTCCCAACCCTAAGGACTGTTGTGCACCTCT
Organism: Phalacrocorax carbo; assembly: GCF_963921805.1. Taxonomy (NCBI): domain Eukaryota; kingdom Metazoa; phylum Chordata; class Aves; order Suliformes; family Phalacrocoracidae; genus Phalacrocorax; species Phalacrocorax carbo. The sequence goes on from NC_087529.1 coordinate 13,441,052, forward strand.
GCACACTTGAGCAGGATCAGGTTTGGGGTAAATTACAGCAATACTGGGGCAAGCCTTTATCTGCTGCATGCACCAGGCTGTGGACACTGGCGGGGCGGCTCCGTTTTGGCGGAACTGGAGCAGCACCCTCGTCTTGTGGCCTCAAGCTGGCAGAGTGGGCCGGTGCCAGTGCCTGGGGGCTCATCCGTGTGGCACAGCCCATCCCCAGAACACTCCCGGGAGCTCTCGCTGTTCTGCCTGTTGGAGGGGAGTCACTGGGTGAAGGGAGATGAAGCCAACTGGCACAGCTGAATGCCAGCGGGATGGCAGCAGCAGGCTGAGCACAGGGGCTGCGTGCCCTTGGGGGGCCAGGAGCTCTGCCCGGGACCCAGCTGCGGCTCGGGACCTGGCACCTCCAGCCCAGGGTGGCAGGCTGAATTGTCCCCATGCCTGTGGGGGAGTCCTGGGTGGGAATTCCCCCTCTTGCTGAGCCAGCAAACGGCTGTGCAGTGGCAGGCTGGGTCCCCAAGGGCCAGTGGATCTCTTGCTCCGGGTGACGTTTGCAGACGCATCTGACACAGCGTGGCACCCTGCAGTGCTGCGGGTGCTGCCAGAGCCTGATCCCGCGCTCCTTCCCTGCAGTGTTCAGCTCCCTGGACATGTCGCGCTCGGTGTCGGTGACAGCCGCGGGGCAGTGCCGCCTGGCCCCGCTCATCCAGGTGATCCTGGACTGCAGCCACCTCTACGACTACACTGTCAAGCTGCTCTTCAAGCTCCACTCCTGTGAGTGTCCCCAGTGGTGCCGCCTCGGGCAGGGGGCTGACATGGAGGGCAAAGCTTCGGGTCACCACCCTGCTCAGGCTGGGCTGTTTGCCCCCCATCTCTTTCCCAGCCTTTTTGAGTGAGTAAAGGGAGTCACCAGGGCAAGGGACAAGGAGGTGCAAGCGATGGGGGATAGAGCTGTGCCAGGAGCCTGCCTGGAACACCCCAAACACCCCTCAGCTGTGGGGATGGTGCCCACCAGGAGACCCCAGCTGCAAAACCACATCCCCCAGGACCTGAAATTGTGGTGGCAGCTGCCTGAACGCTAGCTTGCTGCCTTTCCCTGCCCTGGGGTTGTCGTGGGGAGGATGTGATCCCCTCCTGCAGCAGGATGCTGAGCCTGGAGCATTCAGACTCTGGGAGGAGCGTGGCCATGTCTGGGAAAGACTGATCCCCACATGTCTGTGCCAATGGTTGTCCACTGATCTGTGCTCCTTCCCAGAGTGGAGACACCCAGTGATGTTTCTACGTGCTGCTTCTTCCAGGTCTGCCAGCGGATACCCTGCAGGGCCACCGGGATCGCTTCCTGGAGCAGTTCAGAAAGTAAGTGCCCAGACCTGGAGCGCCGTCTCTCCCCGCTGCCCGCAATGCTCCAGGAGTGCTCCCAGGGCAGAGGGAGTGCAGAGGGATGTTGGAGCCCCTGTGCTGGGGCTCAGCAGCTGAGCAACGGAGAAGGAGGAAGTGCAGGAGTCAGTCTTGCTTGGGGGCTCTGAAATCCAACACGCTTTGACGTCTCAGCTTTCCCTGGAGCTTCCTCCAGGACAGCCGCTCCACTCGGCTAATCCACAGCTATTGAATTACCAGATAAGGGCGTTATTAATTCTAATGAGGCATTCAGCTGCTGACGGCACGTCTGACAATTTAAAACCCTCAAACCCCTTAATTGCAGTTTTAAATGCAATTTGCAGTTAACGTGCTGAGATGGAAGTCTGGGCACAGGCTGAGAAGCCAAGCGTGGGGTGCTTGCCGCTGGGGACTCCCCAGGGATGCTCTGGGTTGGGTGTTGGGTGAGCAGGGTGCTCAGCACCCTTAGCACTCTTTTCTGCTTGCAGTGGGTCCGTCAGCTCTGTCAGGAGAGGGATGCATTGGGAGGAGCAATGGGGTAGGAGAATGCAAGCAGCACGTGGAGGCAGTTTCAGATGCTGCTGCAGGAGGGAGGGTCTGCACAAGCCCTGGGGGGGGACTCATGGTCATGGTACTGGGGGTGTGGGACAGGGAAAAGAGATTTTTCACTCCACTTCTGTTGAATTAAAAAAAAAAAAATGCCAGTTGTACAAACCCAAGGGAGCTTGTTAAAGAGCAGCCAAAGGATGAAACCTTTGGATGCTGCAAAGCTGAGGAGGGGTCCATGAAGAGCCTTGCAGAGAGCCTGGGTGCCAGGGATGCTGCACCCAGATGTTGCAGAGGAGCAGAGGTGGTTTTTGGGTGGGAAAAGCAATCCCTGTGGGGACACAGAAAAGGAAAGGGTAAAGTTTGTGGCACCTGTGTCTTTCCGAAACTAAGATATCAATAAGAGATTTTAAAAGCAGCAGGTAGAAGGTGGAGGAGGAGAGAGCCAGAACCAAGTCATGGCTACCCAGTTACCCAAGACCTTTGACGTGAGGGTGGCTGTGATGCTGCTGGAGTATTGCCAGTGCCGAGGGGCTGAGAAGCGTTATGGTGCTGATTGATAAAAAGGGCTCCAGGGGGAGGGGAGGGAGGCAGCAGAGGGGCTGATAATGGTGCTTGGCACAGCAGGGAAACGAGGCGTGGGAGAGGGTCTTTGTGAAAAAGACAGCATGGGATGGGGTGGGTGCTGCTGCGTGCGGGAGGCAGGCATTGGGTTCACGAGAGGCCATGAGCTGCTGGAGGGTGATGTGCAGTGGGAACAAACAGATTTATTTCCAAGAGTTCTCGGGAAAAATGGAACTACCCTGAGAAATGTGAATGATACCAAGCTAAGTGGTGCAGCTGATACGCTGGAGGGAAGGGGCAGCATCCAGAGGGACCTGGACAGGCTGCAGGAGTGGGTCCATGTGAACCTCATGAAGTTCAACCAGGGCAAGTGGAAGTGCAAGGCCCTGTACCTGGGTCAGGGTGCTCCCCAGCACCAGCACAGACTGGGGGATGGATGGATGGATGGATGGATGGATGGATGGATGGATGGATGGATGGATGGGTGGGTGGATGGATGGATGGATGGATGGATGGATGGATGGATGGATGGATGGATGGATGGATGGATGGATGGATGGATGGATGGATGGATGGATGGATGGATGGATGGATGGATGGATGGATGGGTGGATGGGTGGATGGATGGATGGATGGATGGAGGGATGGATGGAAAGCAGCCCTGTGGAGAAGGACTTGGGGATACTGATGTGTGACAAATGGGACATGAGCCAGCAGTGTGCCCTTGCAGCCCAGAAAGCCAAGCATCTCCTGGGCTGCATCACCAGCAGCACGGCCAGCAGGTCGAGGGAGGGGATGCTGCCCCTCTGCTCTGCCCTCCTCAGACACCCCCGGAGCTCTGCATCCAGCTCGGGGGTCCCCAGCACAAGACAGTGGTTCTAAACTGAACAGGGGTGGGGTGAGGCTGGACACAGGGAAGAAATGTTGTACCATGAGGGTGGTGAGACACTGGCACAGGCTGCCCAGAGAAGCTGTGGATGCCCCATCCCTGGCAGTGTTCAAGGTCAGGTTGGACGGGGCTTTGAGCAACATGATCTAGTGGAGGATGTCCCTGCCCACAGCAGGGGAGCTGAAACTAGATGATCTTTAAGGTCCCTTCCAACCCAAACCACTCTGTGAGTCCATGATCCGATGAGATCTGAGGGCAGGTCTCCCCTGGGTTAGTAACTGCACAAAGGAGAGGAGACAAATAGTAGGGATTTGTACCATCGCGTGTCTAGGGGTGATCCCCACTGACGATGCTGGAACCAGTCCTCTTGCTGTATTTAAATGACATTGAAAAAGAGCGGGAAGTGAAGTTTCACGGCCACTGGTATAATTTAGGTTAGCCAAAGCAAAAACTGGCTGCTGAGAGCAGTGGGAGGATGTCACAGTGCTGAGAGACAGCTAGATTCAAGGTTACAAACTGCAAACCAGTGCCTGTGGGAAAAACACGAGGCACAGGCATCAGCAGATAGTGGGGCTGTCTGTGGGCTTTGACCACCCAGGGCAGAGACCTCGGGGCAGGTATCAACAGCACCAAGATACCGACTGGGATGCTGGCCAGGGCGGCTGTAAGGAAGGGGAGCCACAAGTGATGCGGCTGGGCTCTGTTGCTTCTCCACTAAATGGGAAATGCTGAAGGGAGGTAGCCCTGCCTCTGGGGGAGATGCTCCTGCGGAGAGCTGAAAGTGATGATGCAGACATGGCCTCCAGGCAGGATGCCCCCAACCTGCTGATGGCTGGGGCTGTAGTGGGAGCAATGCTGATGTTTCTCCGCTGTCCCTTCAAGCTTTGGCTTGAGGACAGCACAGAGAGGTGGCTGTACCTTGGTGCAACCCACTGCAGCCATTCTCCTGTGGTTTGTGGTTTCATAGGCTCACAGAGTGGTTTGGGTTTGAAGGGACCTTTGAAGATCATCTAGTCCAACACCTCTGCCATGGGCAGGGGCATCTTCTGCTAGATCAGGTTGCTCAAGTTTCAGGTCCTTCTCTGTGCTCATCAGGACCTGGGTTTATGGGAGAAAGCCTCCAGCAGTCAGTTTTTGCCAGAGGTGGGAGGCTGGCGGTGGGGTCTTCCCAGGACCCACTGTGGGTTTGGTGGCAGCACACACCACCGTCCCCGCCAGCGCAGCATGGTGGCCCAGTGACACCCTCCTGGAGCCAGGCGAGGGGTTGGAGATACCCACTTTTGGGGTGGGGTGTCTGGTTTGGGAAGAGCCATCCCTAACCATGCCCTGCCCCTTGCAGACTGAAGGACCTCTTCTACCGCTCCAGCAACCTGCAGTACTTCAAGCGGCTGATTCAGATCCCACAGCTGCCAGAGGTGAGACCCTGTGATCCCCGGTGCCCTCACTCGCTGTCCCCATGGCCCGGAGCAGCAGTGGGGCCGGTGGCACTGGGAGAGTGCCCAGATCACCTGCTGCCTTACCTGGCTTCCCGGGGCCGCTGGCAATGTGGGGCTCGTGGGCCCTGAGGCTCATCCTTCCATCCCTCCCTGGGTGGGATCCTGCGGGATGGAGCTGCCTCTCTGGCCGGGACTGGGATCACCCCTCACGTTGACTCTCAGCCCTTGCCAGGATCCATCCCTGTGGGTCCTGGCTCCATCCCTATGGGTCTGGGCACGGCCAGCTCAGTGCTGGGACAAGATTATGACCCACCATGCCCACAGCCCTGCGGCAGTGCCGGTCCTCCCACCCAGCCAAGCTCCCCTCCCTCCCCAGAACCCTCCCAACTTCCTTCGTGCCTCGGCGCTGTCGGAGCACATCAGCCCCGTGGTGGTCATCCCTGCCGAGGCATCCTCACCCGACAGTGAGCCCATCACAGACCTGGTGGAGATGGACACGGCCTCACAGGTGAGCTGCTGCAGCACTGCCTGTGCCCCTTGGGCTGCAGAGAAGATGGCGGGTTCCCTTCGCTCTGAGAATGGGGTTATTTCTCCAAAACCTTGCCATGGTGGGGGCAGAGACAGTGGGGATGGCCTCGGGTGCTGGGGAGCATCGCTGCAGGGGGCCGTGTGGGTGCTGGGTGTTGAATGTGGGTGCTGCTAGGTGTAAGCCAGGCTGAATTCATCTCACAGTGCTTCTCTTGGTGGTTTGGTGCCCTCCAGTGATGGCTGGCTGGAGATGTTTGGCTTTCCAGCATTGCCTTTCAGCTCTGTGTGCTTGTGTTAAGTCTTCAGGGCCCCTCTCCACCAAGGGTTGTCCCCAGTCACTGAGCGTTTCGGGAAGGGGCGTGCAGTGACATGGCTTTGGGGATCTTCCCCCGCCCCTGGCATTAGGTGGGGACGGACCAGAGATGCTCCATGTTCAACACGTTCAAGACATTCAATGCCCTGGGAGCAGCGGGGGGGTCCAGCCCCAGTGCCCAGGCAGCACAAGCAGGCAGCAGCCCTGCCAGCACACAGGCTGACTTGGCGGTGCTGCTGGGGACATGGAGGGGATGAGGTGGTGGTGGGTTCACTCCAGGTCCATGCTGCTCTCCCCACAGAGCCTGTTTGACAATAAGTTTGATGACATCTTCGGCAGCTCTTTCAGCAGCGACCCCTTCAACTTCAACAGCCAGAACGGGATGAACAAGGATGACAAGTGAGCAGACCTGGTGATGCTGCGGAGGTGGATGGGATCAGAGCAGGAGCTCCCTCCCCAGCACGGCGCCGCAGCCACCTGCCAGGCAGCTGTGGCACGGCAGCCACAGTGTCACAGGGGACACCTTCCCTCCCAGGATGCGTCCCCACGGCACTGGCGTGGCTGGTGGCACTGAGGATGTACCCAGTGTCTCTCCTTCCCAGGGACCGGTTAATCGAGCGCCTTTATGGGGAGATTGCAGCCCTGAAGGAGGAGCTGGAGAACTTCAAGGCTGAGGTGGGTGACAGCCATCTGGTGGTGTCATGCATTGAGCACCCACATGGCAGTCTGGGGGCAGGAGGACACCCAGTGGCTCACACCGGGAATGGGGCTGGTGGGGCGACGGCTGTGTCCCCGGTGGGCAAGGCGGTGACCCTGTCTGTCCTGCCCTGTCCCCAGTGGCTTCCGCATCCCTGGCGCAGCCATCCCTGCCATATCAGGGTGTCCCCAGGTGTGTCAGGGGGTAGGCTGCATCCCTGCCAGGGGGGCCAGGCAGGGCCCCCCACCATACACCATCCTCAGTGCTTCACCCTCCCGCATCTGGGGCCCTGTGGGTTGCTAGCCTTGGGGTGGCTGCCGGACGGTATCGGTGGGCATCAGACAGCACCAGCAGCCACTGAATGGTGCTGGGAGCTGCCCGCCTGCCGTCCCCACAGAGTGCACGGGGCATGGTGCAGCTGCGCGGTCGCACCAGTGAGCTGGAGGCCGAGCTGGCCGAGCAGCGGCACCTGAAGCAGCAGGCACAGGACGAGAGCGAGTTCCTGCGTGCAGAGCTGGAGGAGCTGAAGAAGCAGCGGGAGGACACTGAGAAGGCACAGAGGAGCCTGACAGAGATCGAAAGTGAGTGGGGAGAGCTGGCACCCGGCTTGGGGTGGGGGTGAGCCCTGCGGTGAGGGTCCTGGGCACACATCTCAGTGTCCCTGTGCGTGTGGCAGGGCGGGCACAGGCCAACGAGCAGCGCTACAGCAAGCTGAAGGAGAAGTACAGCGAGCTGGTGCAGAACCATGCCGACCTGCTGCGGAAGGTGGGCTCCCCAAAACCTCACCAGCATCCCCTTTCCCAGCCGTGCCCCCTGACACCGGCGGTCACTGAGCTCCCTCTCTGCCGTCACCAGAATGCGGAGGTGACCAAGCAGGTGACGGCGGCCAGGCAGGCCCAGGGGGATGTGGAGCGGGAGAAGAAGGAGCTGGAGGACTCCTTCCAGCGGGTGAGCGAGCAGGCTCAGAGGAAGGTGAGTAGGGACGGGAGACATGCCAGGGGTGGGCAGGGGGCTCCCCCGTGGGACACTGGTGCCAGGAACCTCTCTTCTTTCCTGCAGTCTCAGGAGCAGGCAGAGGTGTTGGACACGCTGAAGCGGGAGCTGGCAGCCAGCAGACAGGAGATGCAGGTCCTCCAGGGCACCCTGGAGTCCAGCACACAGGTGAGAGCCCATGGGTGGCCCCTGCCAACCCCACCACCCCCTGGGACAGGCAGCCCAGGTGAAAGAGAGGTCTGTCTGCTGTCGCAGTGCTTGGGCGAGGTGTTGCATGGATGCATCCAGGAGGCATTACCCACCGTTGGCTGGATAAACAACTCCCTGTCTTCTTCCTCTCCACATCTAGGTGGATTTAAGGAACCTACTGGGGGTTTTAACACTGCTGGGTGCAAGAGTGGGGTCAGGCAGGGTGGCTCTGCATGCTGTAAAATGCAGGCAGTGAGCGTGCCATTGCATCACAAGCCTTTGCCCGCGCTTACTGCCATGCCAAAGGGTATTTCATGCCTGCAAAGCTGTGGAGGACAGCAGGGGTTTCCAGGCTCATTGCAGAAGGCAGAAGCTGGCAGGAAGATGGAGCTGCCCATCCCTGGGGTGGGCGACATGCTGCAGCAGGATGGGGACGGGGCAGAGCTGGCTCTGGGGCTGGCAACCAGTGCCCTTCATCTGCTCCTCCATCATGACGCTGACAGTCATAACAAAAGTGAATGTTCAATTATAAAAGCAGAAGGTCTCCCCTAGAGCCCAGGCGAGGCCGCCTGTGCTGCAGGGGTGCTGCCAGGCACGGGGTGATGCGGAGCTGCAACCTGCATGGGCTGTGATGCACTGAGCAGGGACAGTGGCCCAAGCCTGGACCACCGTACAAGTCCCCAGATGGGAGGTTCGTCCTCGGCACAGCCCTGACTGCTGTTTTGTGCCCACCCAGGTGGGAGCAGAGCAGAGCACCCGGATCGCTGGCCTGGAGCAGGAGAGGGACAGCCTGAGCCAGGCAGCAGAGCAGCACAGGGAGGAGATGGCTGCCCTGCGGGCCGAGCTGCAGCAGCTGCAGGACACGCTCAGCCATGAGCAAGAGAGCAGCAAGATGGAGCTGGAGACGTTGCAGACCCAGCTGAAAGACAAGGTACCCAGGCGGCACCGCCGGCATGGGGTGTCCGGGCATCCCCCTCCCCACCTAGCTGCAGCGGTCCAGCAGAGCTGGAGGCAGCCGTGGGGTGCAGGGGTGATTCCCAGCTGGCACGGCGGAGGCCATAGCACCCACGCTGCCTCAGCAGGAGAGCAGGGAGCGGGCGCTGCAGCAGCGCCTGGACGAGGAGCAGTTTGCCCTCTTACAGGGCACCGCGCGGGAGGCGGAGCGGATGGTGCAGGATGCCCTCAGTCGCCTGGAGGATCCCGCTCACATCAGCTGTACCGGCTCAGCAGGTGAGTTCCCTGATGCTCCCTAAACCTGGTGTTACCCCAACCCATAGCTGCACAAAGTCCCCCTCCCTGCTGTCCTCTGGGCTGTGCCAGCGGCGGAGAGCAGCTGTGCCGCACACAGGGACGCATTTGAGTCCTGCCTGCTGTCTGCCGGCAGATTGCCTCCTGTCCAGGACACTGGCAGCCTCTGAGTGCGTGGAGCGGCTGCAGGACGCACACAGCAAATACCTTTCCAATCACGGAGGTGAGGGACGGCAGCCCTGGGCAGGGGCTGGGCTGGGGGAAAGGGGCAGCTCCGGCACTTGTGGGCCAGGTGGGCAGCACCCACTGGGGCTGAGGCATGTGCCCGCTCTCCCACCGCAGCCGTGGGCTCCCTGCTGCCCTGCCTGGCCCTCTTCGCCCACCTCGTCAGTGACACCCTGCTGCAGGGCAGTGCTACCTCCCACGTGGCCCCCATGGAGCCTGCTGACCGTGAGTGCTGCCCACTGGGGCGGGCAGGGGGCTGGGGCGGGCAGGCTGGGGCAAGTAGGGGTTGGACTGGGCAGAATTCTGGGGCAGGCGGGGGGCCAGGTGTCTGTCCCCACTGTGCAGCACCCTCAGCCTGTCATGCTGCCCACACAGGTCTGCTGGAGATGTGCAAGCAGTGCGGCAGCGAGGCCGTGAGCTACCTCAGCACCCTGCAAGACCCGGGGACGGTGGAAGGCGCTGACTGCAGCCTGGTGATGACCTGCCTGGGCCAGATCAGCGCTATTGGGGAGGTGGGTGTCCCAGGAGGGCTGGTGGGTCAGGTTGTGGTGGGCATTGCTGGAGGGGTTGTGCCACCCCTGGTTGGTCCCTTTTATCCCACCCCATGCCCAGGAGCTGCGGCCCAGAGGGCTGGACATCAAGCAGGAGGAGCTGGGTGACCTGGTGGACAAGGAGATGGCAGCAACGGCGGCGGCCATTGAAACGGCGGCCGCCCGCATCGAGGTGAGGGTTGCTGCATGCAGTGAGGCGCCCATGGGTGCCGTGCCTGCTGGGACCACTGGCATGAAGCCAGGATGACATGGCGGGCTCAGCGCACCCTCTCCCCCTCTACCAGGAGATGCTGAGCAAGGCGCGGGCTGGTGACACCGGGGTCAAACTGGAAGTGAACGAGAGGTGAGCGGTGGCCAGGGTGCTGGAGTAAGCTGGGCAGGCAGGATGGGGCCCAGTGCTGCAGGCAGAGCAGTTGCCCCATGGCTCTGGGGTCTCCCTGCCCCACAAATGGGGCTCAGTGGGGTTTGTCTCGCAGGATCCTGGGCTCCTGCACAGGCCTCATGCAGGCCATCCACATCCTGGTCCTGGCCTCCAAGGACCTCCAGAGAGAGATCGTGGAGAGCGGACGGGTGAGCTTGGGCCAGGGATGCAGGCAGGGGTGCAGGCAGGGCACGAGGCAGCAGTTGCTTGGCCAGCCAGGGGTCACCGCACACTTGCTGGGGATGCGCTCTGAGCCTTGGCTCGTTGGGGCATCAACACCAGCTGCCAGGAGCTCCTGCCCCAGTCCTGGGGTCTCACCCTGGCTGCAGTCTCCAGGGTTTCACGGAGGTCCCTGATCTCCCTTCCCACGTAGGGGGACCGTGACCCCCTGGGTTCAGTGTCTCCCTAGCTCCCACGCACATCCTAAATAAAACCCTGACTTACTTAGTTCCCCCGAGAGTGGGAGTTTGGGGGTCCCAGGCCCTGCCACCCCCCTGTCCCCGATGTGTGACCGTACCTTTCCTGACGGCAGGGCGCAGCATCCCCCAAGGAGTTTTATGCCAAGAATTCCCGCTGGACCGAGGGTCTCATCTCTGCCTCCAAGGCCGTGGGCTGGGGTGCCACGGTGCTGGTGTAAGTGCCACTGTCAGCAGAGGTGGAAGAGGATGGCAGGGTCCTACTGTCCCCACAGGGAGGGGACAGGGATGGCAGGACGGTGCTTCAGCTCCTCTCTGCCTCCCACAGTGACGCTGCTGACCTGGTGGTGCAAGGCAAGGGGACGTTCGAGGAGCTAATGGTCTGTTCCCGGGAGATCGCAGCCAGCACTGCCCAGCTGGTGGCAGCCTCCAAGGTAGGAGCCCTGCGCTCGGGTAGGCTCCCCTGCTGCTGCCTGCATCGCCCAGCAGCTCACTGCCATCGCTGCCTGCACTTGGCTCTGGGAGATGCTCCATCCCCAAGCAGGCAGCAGCGAGGCTGCTCCCCCAGCTGTGGTTTGGGGTGACCCTGGAGCACCGGGGTGGGGGGCAGGGTATAAGCGCACCCCTCCTTGCTGCCCCGGCAGGTGAAGGCAGACAAAGACAGCGCCAACCTTTGCAAGCTCCAACAAGCCTCCCGGGGTGTCAACCAGGCCACAGCCAGCGTGGTGGCCTCCACCAAAGCTGGGAAGTCACAGGTGGAGGAGAAAGGTAAGCGTGGGGCTGCTGGACCATAGACCTGCCCCGAAATCTTTGCTTTTCACACTTGCTGTCTTTGGTTGGCCGTGCCCCAGGGTTCTCTGCCTGTGGCTGCTCCTTGCTGCCTGTGTGTCCCATGTGGCAGACTTTGCCAGTGGCATGGCAGCTAGCAGGGGAGTCCGAGCTGGGGAGCAGAGCTTGAGGGGGGCTGGTGATGTCTTTATCCACAGACAGCATGGACTTCTCCAGCATGACACTCACCCAGATAAAGCGTCAGGAGATGGACTCACAGGTAGGAGGTTCTCCCACACTCTGGGAAGCACACCTGCTGGTGCCTTGTTTGGGCAAATGAGAGGCTGCCCAAGCTGGAGGAGAGGTGGGTGGGGACACCAAATATGGTGGGTGCAGGCGCTCTGCCTGGTCCTGGGCATCTCTAGCTCACAGGGAAGGCCCAAGGCATGAAGACGGCAGCCTGCTTTGCCCAGGAGCTGCATGCAGTTGGCCCTTGAGCCTTCCCTGACAGTGTCCCCATCATGGCATAACAGCCCAAGGGCTCTCCCTGCTCCTGCATGCCCGCTGGGCTGCCCCACAGTAACCCACCTCCACCTGGCATGGGGCGTCTCCTGGGAATGCCCTTCCCTGCCATGCCCACGCAGGTCACTCTGCCTTCACCTGCCTGCACAGGCAGTGCCCACCTGAGCTCGGTCCCGTCCCCAGGACCATTTGCTGTCAGAGCACTCGTGGGATGTACCTTGGTGGTCTTTGGGCTTGATATCAGGGAGATATGGGTGTGAAAAGGGGGTGCCCAGCTCTGCATGGCCCCGTGCCACCACCTGGGGGCTGTGTGCGGCACAGAGTGGCCATGGTGTGCTTGATGCCCTTCAGGTGCGGGTGCTGGAGCTTGAAAACCAGCTGCAGAAGGAGCGGCAGAAGCTGGGGGAGCTGCGCAAGAAGCACTATGAGCTGGCAGGAGTGGCGGAGGGCTGGGAGGAGGACGGTGAGTGGATCCCAGTCCTGCTCTGGATGGGAAGCGTCTCTGGGAAGGAGCAGGGTAGGATGGGGAAGCCCTGCCTACAGTCCGGGCAGTGAGTGGGTGTGGGTTTCACTCTGGCTGGCACAGCAGAGCCTAGGGATAGTAGGCACATGTGGGCAAAATCACAGGGACCCTGACCGCTGCAAGAGCCTGTGGGACCCACGTTACCCCTGGGCAGGGTGCTTGGGTGCTGCTGAGGCTCTGGCACCCTGCGAAGACTTGGAGTCCCAAAGGGATGAGGCAGAGGGATGCTGGGGGGCACTGCGTTGCTCCACACTCCCTTACCCTCTCTCCCTGTTCCAGCTGCGGATTAGCACCCGTGACAGAAGCAGCCCACAGGGGACACCCCCACAGCGGGCTGGGACCCAGCTCAGTGCAGCCTTACGGGAAGATCCTCAACAAACCGGTGCAAAAGCCACGCCTAAGCACATGTCCTCTGCGTCCCCCCCTGCCGAGAGCTGCCTCCAGCGCCAGAGCACCGAGAGCCGCCTGGCAAGACCCCGGGGCCAGGAGCAAGGGCTCGCCGGCCTGACGCCAGCTGCAAACCGCACGTGTATTTATTAGAGCTGCTTGGGGTTGGGGGGTCTCTGGGGGTGGGGGGCGGTCTTTAACCCTTTAGTTTTGTTTTTGCACAGATACTCAGAACTCTTTGAGCCAGCTCTGGCTGAGCAAGAGCGGTTGGGTTCTTTTGCCTCTCGCTGCTTCTCCAGCCTTAACCCCGTCTCTGGCTCGGTGCGAACATCCCCCACGAAGGAGCCTGCTGTGATGCCAAGGGCCCCGGGGGTGCCGCCAGGTCACGAGCCAGCTTTTAGGGTGCTGCTGGGCTTGGTGCTAGGTGTGCTCCCCCCTCCAGCGGGGGCACTGAGTGCCTTTGGCTGCTGCAGGGTGTGGGGGAGCATTCCCGTGGGACAACCCGGCCAGTGAGACCAGGGTGCTGGCAGCAGCCAGCAGTGAGGAGGGAGTGGGACGGGTAGTGGGAACGATGCTGCCGTGAGTGCTTGCCCCCCCATCCTGGGTCCCCAAAATGCCACACACAGCCTCCCCGGAGCTGGGCTGCCCTGCCCCAACAGATCACTGTGTTTATGCCAGCAATAAATGCTCTGCAAGGTGCTGGGCATGGGTTTGGGCAACTGTGGTGCCACTGCACAAGCCACCAGCTCTTGGGGATGGGGGGTGGCTCCAGGGCAGCAGCACAGAGGGTTTGGGGGCCAGCCGGGGTGCCCCAAAACCAGAGTGACGGCAATCCTGCCCGCTCACTCTGGGCTAGTGCCACCCCTGTGTCCTTGCCACCCGCTTCAGCGCACAGGGTATTGGTGCCAGCATTGCAATGGGGCGGCTGTGGGGCTGGCACCAGCCAGGGAACCTTTGTGCCTTGGAGCAGTGGGGCTCAGAGGGCAGCGGGGTGTCTGCCAGCTCTGGGCCCCCAGCTCGTCTCACTGGGGTGGGGACGGTGGCATCAGACTGCGCAGCGCTGTCCCTGTCCCCTATGTCCACCCCCATGGTCCTGCCGGTGTCCCTTGCTGGGCCAGGGTGTCCTTCCCCGCCTAGCAGCATCGCTGCCTGCACCCTGCCTTCAGGCAGCTGCCCCTTCCTGGGGGGGAGACAGCCAGACCAGCCCATCAGCGTGCTGGGGTTGCGGGGTTTGGCCTTTCTCCCTTTAGGAAGCAGTGGCATCGCCTGGTGTGGCTGGGCTGTCACCGTGTGCTTTCCCACTGACATCCATCAGTGCTTGGCTGGCACGTGGAGCAGTGGGACCTGCCTACACCCTCCTGCCTGGCCAGGCCGTTGCCATGGCCTCAGGGCTGCCACCCTCTACACGCAGAAGAGCGCAACTGTCCACCATGCAGGGACCCGGGGTCTCCGCGTCCCCAAGCCAGCCCTGCTGCCAACACACCTGCGCTGTGCCCGCAGCCTACTGGGGAGCCCCTCGAGGACCTCTGGGCTCCCCCCCCCGCGGCTCCCACTGCCGCCCCATGGCCCACCGTGGCCATACCCTGACCCGCGCCAGCTCCCCTCCGGATGCAATACCAACCATCCTGTTCCTGCAGGACACAGGGAGCCCCAAAACCCTCCCCACTCTTTTGGGGGGGGGTCTCGCCTGCATGGGGTACCCCCAACTACCTCAGGCCTCCGGGTTGGGTCGGGGCTGGGGGGTGGCGAGGGGGTCACGGTGGCAGTGGCACCGCACTCAGCTGAAACCACTTCCTTTTGTATGTCGGCTGGGTGCTGGCAGTGGGGGAGTGACCCCCCTGTGGTCCGTGGCGCTGGCGGCTGGTGATAGGGATGGTGGGGGTGCCCCTCCACTGCAGGTGGGGTCGACTTTTTTTTCATTGTATAATAATAATAATAATTACTATGTTGTGTTTTTTCGATTTTTCAATAAAGCCTTCAGCCCAGCCCTCCCAGCTATGTGGTGCGTGGCAGGGGACCAGGGGCTCTGCCCTGATGGGTGTGCTCAGCGTTGCCAAAACAATTTGGGGAGATGCTGTTGAGGTGATCAGGGTGCTGTCCTGGTGATGGTGTGCCTCTCCTGGCTCTGTCCCCAGGGCCACCCTGCACGTCACCTCTTGTTCCTTGGGAGAGGACCAGGACCTGGTCCCTGCTCAGCCCAGAGGAGCCAGGTTGGCTTTGGCCTCCCCACCACCCCAGTCCCTTCCTGCGGTGGTGACGCTGCAGTGGTGGGGGCTGTGCAGACCATCCTGCCCTCCCTTCCTGTGCTGCAGGGTCGCCTTGGGAGGGCCATGGCACAGGGTCCTGCTGATGGGTGGCCCATGGGGGCCATGCATGGGGCAATGCTCGAGAAACTGTCCCCTCCCAGGGGTGATGCTGCCGCAGGACGTCACACTGGCAGGGTGTCTCCCCACCCTGGGCAGCACCCAGCCTCCCCCAGCCCTGTCCAGGGCCACCCAGCCTCTAGGGGCTGCAGAAAGCCCTGTGACATCCTGTCATTGCAGCCATGGTCTGCCGCCACAGCTCTGTTCTGTGTGGTCCCTGCCGTGGTGCCCTGCTCTGTAGGACACAGCAAGGCTGCAGAAGCTGCAGGCAGCTGACAGGCGACAGGGCAGGCAGCGCTCCGCTGGACACGTGTGCCCCAGGGACCCAGTGGCACCGCCAGCCAGAGTGGCCTTAGCACCACGTGGGGCGGCTCGTCCCTAGAGCTGCCCCTCGGAGCAGGCCGGTGGCGGTGGCACCCCTCAGCCGGGGCGGGGGACGGGCTGGCCGCGCAGGGAGCTGCCCCTGCACGCGGTGGTGACCGGGGCGGTGGGAGCAGGCCTTGGGTCACACATGGTCCAGGATGGGGTGACGGTAGGGGCTTGTGGGGACACGTGGGTGACAGCAGGGGCTGGGACGGGGGACACGGAGGCTGTAATGGTGCAGAGGGCTTTAGGGAATAGGATGGGGACACAGGGTTTGGGAGGGGGGGGCACGGGGATTGGGATGGCAACGAGGACACAGGTTTTGGAGTGGGGATGAGGAAACGGGAATCTGGGTGGGGGAGACACGGTGGTCAGGGTGGGGATGGGGCCTGGGGTAGGGGGACACGGCAGTCGGGATGGGGGAGACTGGAGGGTCAGGGTGGGGACAGGGAGATGTGGGCTGGGACGGGGGGGGTGTGGGTGGAGGCAGGGGACGCCGGTCGGGCCGGGGGGGACGGGAGGGCACGGGGGTCGAGGTGGGGTCACTGAGGGGGCAGGGCCGGCTCACAGGGGCTGGGCTGGGGCAGGGGAGCGGGGGGACGCACGGCGGCTCCGGGAGGGGGGCTTGCCCCGCCCACTCGGGCAAGCCCCGCCCGAGCACGGGGCAGGCCCCGCCCCACGCCGCGCAGTGCATGCCGGGCGCCCGCGGCTGGCGGGCGGCTCGGCCAGGCTCGGCTCAGCTAGGCTCGGCCCGGTGATGGCGGGGGGCGGGCCGGGCGCGGGGCGCTGGGGGCGGCGAGGCGCGGCGGCGCAGGCCCTGGCGCTGGGGCTGGCCGTGGCGCTGGCGCTGGCCCTCGCCTGCCTGCTGCTGCTGCGGGGCGCGCTGGTGGGGGCGGCGTCGCTGGGCGCGGCGGGGGCCTGGTGCGCGATGCGGCTCGGCCCGCACGCGCCGCGCCCGCCCGCTAAGGCCGCCGCCAACGGTGGCCCGGCCGCCGCCTCGGGACGGCCCGGGAGGGCTCCGCCGCGCCGCCTCGGGTAAGCGGGGGCCGGGAGGGTGGGCGGGGGGGGGGTCCCGGCGCGGGGAGCCCTCTGTCCCCGCTGAGCCCTCTGTCCCCGCTGAGCCCTCTGTCCCCGCAGGGCTCCGCCGGCCGCCCCGCGCTGCCCTCCGCAGGCCCCGCGCCGCCGCTACCCGCTGCCGCAGGCCCGGAGCGCCGTGTCGGTGGGCCTGCCCGCCGCCTGCTGGGAGGGCTGCTCGCCCCGGAGCGCGCCCTGGGCCCGCCGGGCCGCCCCGCTCCGCAGCCCCGTCACCGTGAGGATCGCCCGGCCGGCCGCCGGCCTGGCCCGCTCCCCTGCGTGAGTACCGAGAGGCGGGGGGGGGGGACACACCGCGCTCCGGCCGTGGGCAGCGCCGGAGGAGCTTCGCCTCGATGGGACCGAACGGGGTGGGGGGAACCGGTACCCGGCCCTCAGCCGGTTGTAGTGCCTGGAGCGGGTCCCCGGGGAGACCCCACCGCACCTGGCCCAGCGGTGACTGCTCCATCCGCACCCCAGACGTTGCTGCGTCGCGGGGAGGATTGTGTGATCCAAACCTCCTGGAGAGGCTTTTTGGGAGAGCTGTCTCCCCGCTTCCGTGGGGAGGACATGAGGCACTGGGGGTGTGGTGTATCTTGCTCTGGAGATCCGAACTTGACTTAATGCCTTGCTTTGCTTTGCCTTGCAGACTGGAGCAGCTGGTCTCGCCCATGGCCTCCCCGGCCAACAGGAGCCTGGACCCATGTGCAAAAGAGACTGTGCTGAATGCCATCAAGGAGAGCAGGAAGAGGGCTGTGGAGGAGGAGGAGGAGGAGGAGCAGGATTTTGGGAATGATCAGGAGAGCAAGAGAAGGTAACAAGCCAGCAGTCCAGGTCGCTGCCAGTGTGTTGGGAAGGTCGTAAACTGGGCTGGAATTTCAGTGGTGATAAATGGAGTGTGTCCTGGAGCGTGCCAGGCCCTGTGTGACCAGGAGTCTGAGCTGGAAAAGTGCTGGGGGAAGTGAACTGTGTAGAGGAAGCACGCCCCATCACCTGGTCCTCTGGGTTGTGTTGTAAAGTCCTCCAAGACTCTGTATTGCCCTTGAGATCAAAGGGATGCGTTTTAAGTTTTTGTCTGGGCAAGCTCATGGGCCAAGTGTGTTCTCCTGCGTTGCTAGGGTTGGGAGAGGCTGGGATGTGGTTTGGGAAACCCTGGCAGGGAAGTGGCTTCTGTTATCCTAGGGGCTTGCAGACTGGGGAAACGTGGGGGGAAACGCTGGTATCTGCTGTAGGCTCATCGTCTCTGTCCTTCAGTCAACCGCAGGTTTCCAGGAGAGACGGGATCCCCAAGTCGTACATCCCCAGGTGGAAGCATTGCGCTTTAAAAGATCTGCGCGCTTCCTTCATGCGCTGTAGCTAGCAAAAGGAGGTAAAAACACATGAGTAACCAGGAGATACTATCTTCTGCTTTTGTTAGTCAAGGTCAGCCATTACCAGCTCTGAGCTCAAAGAAATGGAAGGGTACGGTGTTTTTGCCAGTGCGCTGGGAAGGCCAAGGCATAATTCCCAGGTGCCAAGGTCTGCCAGAGCCTTTCTAACTGCCCAGGCATAGCGTTGCCTTCCCATTCTTACCTCCTGTTTGTCATCCTTCCCACTTGTGTACGTGGAGGCCGTTTGCCTCGTGCCCCTCTGCCCCTCATGTGCTGGGGCTGCCTGCCTGGGCTTGAGCAGGGGAGCTAGGGAACCACAGAAGAGCAGTCTGGGCAGTGCCCAGGTGCTTTGCCCCGTGTGTTGCGCTGGGGCTGCTGCCAAAGGTGGCCCTGAGAATGCAGCAGGATGAGTGGCGGTTTGCAGGGAGCCACCGGCTGCCTTCCTGCTGCAGCAGGCCATGCCATCCTCTCCTCCATCGCTGGATTTCCCTCTACCTTTGAACCTTTACCTTGGCTTGGTGAATCTGAGTCCCGCAAGAGCTGAGCAGGACAACAGCAGGATGGGTACACAGACAGGGTCAGCTTGGTTTTTTTTCTTTA
This sequence comes from Phalacrocorax carbo, assembly GCF_963921805.1. Taxonomy (NCBI): domain Eukaryota; kingdom Metazoa; phylum Chordata; class Aves; order Suliformes; family Phalacrocoracidae; genus Phalacrocorax; species Phalacrocorax carbo. The sequence goes on from NC_087529.1 coordinate 13,459,400, forward strand.
TTCTTTTTTTAACTTGCCAATACCCAGCTACGCCACGAAAGCCAACTTTGAAGGCATTAAAGCCTGGCAAGCATGAAGGATGCTTGTAGGCAGAAAATCCTGTGACCTTTGAGGGCAGAAAAGAGCCTGCGTCAGCTGGGAAAGAGCGTTGGATCGCTTGTGCAATGGGGTCAGTATGCTTGAGCTCAGGGGGAGCGCTTGGGCTAAGTGACCGTGCTGATCGTAAGCTTCCAGCTCTGCCTCGCAGCAGGGCTTGTTTTGACTTTCAGACTTCACTGAATCGTGGGAAGAGGGATTCGGTTTCTGACTCAAACAGGCCAGGGCACTGGCTAGGAGGAGCTAGGAGATCTGAGTTTCGAAGCTCAGGTCCATTCCAGAAATGAGATGCTGAGACTCTCTGAAGTGTTTTGGCTTAGAATACTGGATTTGAGCAAAGACTCTGTTCCATCAGAACTGCTCTGCCCAGCAGGCAGCTGGTGTTGCTGCTAGTGCTTGGGAGGAGGCAGTGGCTCAGGGCGAGAGTCAGAGAGGAAAGGACCAGGTGGAGACAAAATCCAGCGCAGAATGTGGATGGGGAAAACCTCTGTCCTTGGGTGTCGGGTCACAAGAGAAAAGCAAGGTTTGTGCTTTCTCAGTGCCAAGCCCACCTGGAATGGGTCTCCTCCCAAGGCTGGGAGCGCAGGCCCTGTCTCTGCTGCCTCCGCACTACCATAGGCTTCTGCTTTCTCTCCCGCAGGCGCCACGATAGCAGTGGAAGTGGGCAGTCGGCGTTTGAGCCGCTGGTAGCCAATGGTGCCCCTGCCTCTCTCATACCCAAGTAAGTGCCCATCGGGCCAGAAGCAACTGCTGTGAGCTGGGTGGGTGGTCTAAAAGCCTGTGGGCTCTGGAAAAGCTGATTGGCTTTTGCTTGCAGAGCCCAGCTTTGTGGCTGTGCCTTCGGTCTTGTCACCCTGAGCGCAGGCTGGTGGCTGTAAGGGCTCTGCCACTGCTGAGGCCCCTTTCCAAGCCCTGTGCTGTGAGAAGGAGCAGGGTTGCTTTCCTCCACCCACACTGCATTTAAAGGACCCGTAGGCAGAGTGGTGGGGAGCTCATAAAATCTTCTTCAACCTCTTCTAGGCCTGGCTCTCTGAAGAGGAGCCTTGTCTTGCACTGCCTGGATGACTGCTCAAACAAGAGGTCACGCACCTCTTCCATGAGCTCCCTCAACAATACATACGCTGGTGGGATCCCCAGCTCCATCCGCAATGCCATCGCCAGTTCCTACAGCTCCAGCCGGGGCCTCTCACAGGTAGAAAACACCCTGCCAAAGGCAGCGCCGCAGCCCAGCACAGAGTGGCTTGGCCTTCCTCTGGGATCACCCCATGTAATTCAAACCCTGGGCTCAGAAGTTGGGAGTGGTGTTGCTGGGTGCCTGGCAGTGAGCACTGCAGGGAGGCTCCAGTGCAGCTCAGCCAGGCAGTTTCATCTCCTTGTGGGTTAGGCAGGCTGCTGGGCAGGCAGCAGCAGGCATCAATCTTATTTGTCCTTTGGTGCATGCTGCTGGGGGAGCCCTCAGGCTGAGCTGTCCTGCTGCAGTGCTTGTTTTACACTAAAACAAGGGGAGGCTTTTTTCCCCTCCTTACTCAGCCTTGGCCAGTCTGCTAGGGTGGATAGATCCAGGTGAAAGGAAAAAAAAAAAAAAAAAAGACTTTGCTGTGCTGCCACTTTTTCAGCTGGAGCCAGCGGGTATTGGGGCCATGCACTCCCACCTGGACCCAGGTCCCCTCAGCAGCTGCTGAGCTATTAATAAAACACTGCTTACATCCTGGGTCAGGCTTGCAGGTGTGAGAGTGGGAAGCAGCCATGGCTAAGGGAGGTTGTGGTCTGCATGGGGAAAGGTTTGCTCCAGGATATATTGGTCCGGAAAGGTTTCCTCTAGCTGGGGCAAGTCTCAAATCCTTGAGGTGCGATCCATCTGCTCTGAACTCCTGGTGAGGAGATGGCTTGCTCCTACCACATTAGCCCGGCTCACGTGAGGGCTTCTGAGGCAGCCGGGCAGCCTCTGCCTGTGCAGCACGAACACAAGAGCCGGCATCTGACCAGGCATGTCCTCCCTGCCCATCCTCTCGGCCAGGCTGTAACGAGCCTGGAGGCTGTTCGCTCCCAGAGCGGATTCAGTTTGGGGTGGCACTCCAAGGAATGTGAGGGGAGTTAAGCGGTGTTGAAGCAAGAGAAGTTCTGGGCTCGTTAGCTACAGCCCTGGGAGATGGGATTTAATCCACAGGCAAGCAGGAGGATGGGAGGCTGTGCTCCCTGCTGGCCCCTGTACTGAGTTACTGCTGGTCTCTCTCTGCATTCTAGCTGTGGAAGAGAAGTGGTGTGAACGTGTCCCCACTGTCCAGCCCAGCGTCCTCCCGCTCCCAGACACCAGAGTGGCCTCTCAAGAAAGCCAGGTAATGAGCCGCTTACACGGCGAGTGCCCGCTCGTCGATGCCGGCCAGGAAGAGAGCAGACACCTTCCCAGCCACCTTGGTGCCTGAGTCCTGCTCTCCACTGGAGCTGGGACAGTACAGGCCCCTTTCTGAGACGTGGCTGCTGGGTCACCCACCAGTGTGGAAACCCCCATATTGTGTCGATTGGCATCCCTGCTACCTTGTCACACTGTGGTCCCAGTGGCAACACTGAGCTACACCATCCCGGCCCTGCTCCCAGGCCAGTTCAGAGATTTAAGGGCTCAGATTGCTGCAGAGGCGACATTGCCTTGTAGTGTTGGCACGGCCTGGGTTGCTCGTTGCCAAAACATTGGGAATAGACAGGTGCCAGTTTTTTGCCATCTCAAAATCAATTCATGGGACCTACAGTAGGGTTGTATTTTAGCACCTGCCTCGGTGTGCAGGCCCCTGTTCTCCCCTCTCCTGCCTCAGAGAAGAACCTTATGTCAGAACTAAAACCAACACAACCCCCTGCCCTGGCAATGGGTGGGTCTAAGCCAGGGATGGGTGAAGGGAAGCAGCTCCCATTTGGGACCCCCAGCTACCGCCCTGAGGCTGACTTGTCCTGAGGAAGGTGCATGGGCTCAGCAGCCTGACTGAGCTGGGGTCCCAGGGAAGGGAGCAGCTGCTCTGCCTGGAGCCACTTTCAGTCTGGTGTGGTGAGGGCAGGGCTGTTGTCCTGAGGTCTGTTGTTTGGCAGAGGCAAAGAAGCACAGCAGGGATGCTGGTGGGAGTCCTTAGTGTGTTTGGTCTCATCCTGCTCCCTGGGGACAGGGCCAAGCCTGGAGTTGACCCTAACTTGCTCTCTCCTACTTGTGCAGGGAAGAGGAGTTGTATCGCTCCAATGCTTCCACTCCGGTGAAATTGGACAAGGAGCTGCAGACAGAGAAAGGTGAGCATAGGTGGGCCCCAGCTCTGTGCCCAGGTTGGATGGGCCGCCAGTGTGAGCAAGCAGCAGGATAGAAGGTAGCTGAGGTCTGCAGGTGGGATTGGCTTGAGATGTCACCTGGAAACTAGTAACGTGCTGGTCGCAAGGCAGCGGCCCTTCTGCTGGCCTCAGCAACTGCCCTAAAGTGATTTCCAGGTGATAAGCCAGGGGTGCTGACATTGTCAGTGTGCCAGCAGATGCCGGGAGCTGGCTTGCAAGGGGGAACACGAGCCCCTAAGCCAGCATGGCTCCAGGTGTCAGCCCTGGGGCAAGACCTGCTGTACAAGTAGCACCCTGATCAAATTCCAGGCTGAGCTTATTCCAGTGCTTCCTCAGCTGAAGTGGAGAGGAAATCCTTTGTGCCCATCGCAGATAGGGTCCCGTGGCACAGCACTAGATGTGGCTCATGCAGTCTGCGTGGCTTGTGGTTCGGGTAGGCAGTGTGTAAGGAGCGTCTGTGTGGGTAGGAAGGAGCTTCTGCCCTGCGGAGCGCCAGCAGGCTCTTGTAACGCACTGCTCTGGGATATGTTGTGGCCAGCTGCTCTTCTGTGGCATCGCAGCCTTGTCCTTGGCTTAAAGCCGTGCCCCTGGCTCTTCCCTCTGAGATGGGTCATCCAGAGAGGAGTCAGAAGGGGCAACCCCCTTGGTACAAGCAAAACGCCTCCTCTGGCTGGAGCTGGTCCTGACTTGTCTCCTTGTGTAGCAGTGGAGACGCCGGTGTGCAAGAAGCAGAATTCCCTGAGCCCACCGTCCATGTTGGGGAGCAGTGGGAAGCGCAAGCGGAAGATCCAGTTGCTGTCATCTCGCTGGGGGGACCAGCTGGCGCTGGTACGTCGCTGTCTCGCAGCCCCTTTTGCCCTCCTCTGGCGATAGAATGTGCTCACTGCAATTTCTGCAGGGCTGGGGGGAGACTGACCTGCCTGCCCTCAGGAAGGAGGCCCCGTCCTTGGCCGAGTGGGAAGTGACGCTATCCCCAGCCCCAGTGTCTGGTGGGCTGTGCGTGATTGTGCTGCCTGCTGCCGGACCAGGTAATGGCCTGGGGAAAGCCTGCTGTGCCCTCAGCGCCAAGCCGGGGGCCAAAATGAATGGGGATCGGAGCTCCGCGGTAGCGTGCTGTGGCAGAACCACCTGCTTCACGGGTCTTACAACGGCCAGCCTTCACCACATGTTCAGAGAGGCTCTGCCGGCTTCCCTGAGAAGGAGCTAAGCTGCTGCTCTCTCTTGGCAGCCCCCGCCACCTCAGCTGGGCTACTCCATCACATCAGAGGATCTGGATGCGGAGAAGAAGGCGGTGTTGCAGTGGTTCAACAAAGTCTTGGAGGATAAGGCTGGTAAGGGCAGACTGGGAACACAGAGGGGATAGGAGGGAGTAGAAATCCAGGGCTGGCACGGCATTGGGGTGTCTGTAGCACAGGCTTGGGAAGCTCCTGGGCCAGTCCTGCCTGGTCCTTGGGTCCGGGGATGATTAGTGCCTTCAGACTTAGGACAGCTCGTGCCCCAGCATCCCCAGGGTGATGGGTGAGGTACCCCAGAGCCAGAGCTGTTGGATGTTCAGGCAGTTTCCCTACCCACTGGGGAGGCTCTGTTAAGGGGTGGTCCCCTACAGCGAATTGCAGATCATAATTTCTTGCTCCTTCCCAGCAGATGCGGTCCCCAGCACCACTGCAGAGACTACGCCTGTGTCCAGGCCGCTGGCATTCGCCATGACCTCCCCAGCACCTGCGCCTGCCTCCACAGCTCCTGCCCTGGCCAGCACCAACTCACTCCTGGACAGCCTGAAGAAGATGCAGAGCAGCCAGGCTGTGTCCATGCCAGCAGGTGAGGAGGAGGAGGGTCAGCAGAGTGGGCCTTTGGCAGAGCAGGGCAGTGGGGGCTCTGTGTTGCCTCTGTGGAAGGCAGGAGGTAAAACTGTTCAAATGCTCTGCTGGCCGCGGAGCTGGCAGGCAGGTCTCGTGGGGGATAAGTTTGAGGACACTGAGACCCCTGGCCCTGTTGGGAGCGGCTGTAAGTGTGGAGGATTGCATCTGTCTGTTTTGGTGGGTGCTGCTGTGGGAGCCTTTGCAGCAGCAGGGTGGGTGCCTGGCAGAAGGGCTGTCTGTCTTTAGGTGACCCCTGTCCCTAAATAAGCTCTCTCCCCCTTTCCAGACTCCACTGGAGCTGCAGTAGTGCCCCAGCCGCCTTCATCAGCTGCACAGCTACCTGCTCCTGCTGTATCGCTGGAGTCAAGTTCTCTGCCTGCCACCTCTGCTGACACCAAGCCTGTGCTCATGTTGAGCGCGCCTGCCCCCACTGCCCCCTCTGCCTTGGGGGTGCAGGCCACCAGCAGCCTGGCACCTCCTGCATTCACGGAGCTGGGCCAGACCCCCAGCAAGCCTCCCTCCTTCCCAAAGCCAAGCATCCTTTTTGGGATGGCAAACACCCCTCCTGTCAGCCAGCCGGCAATGACTGTGGCCGCTGCTGTGCCCACCACCGCTGCTGTGCCCACCACCGCTGCTGTGCCCACCACCGCTGCTGTGCCCACCACCACCCCTGTCTTCAAACCCATCTTTGGCACTTTGCCGAAAAGCGAGAGCACAGCACCCTGTACAGCTGTCGTCTCTGCCACAGTCATCGTGTCTGCAAGCTCAGGCCCTTCCTCAACATCCTCCACCACCACCATGTTCAAGCCTATCTTCGGCAGTGTCACTACAGCATCATCTCCAGCAAAGGCCTCTCCTTTTGCCTTCAAACCAACATCACAGCCGGCCGCAGCTGCAGACCTGTCAGCAGCCTCTACGACTACCCCGCCAGGATTCACAAGTCTCCCCAGCGTCATCTTCACCACCGCAGCTACGACTGCCACCATGCAGAGTTCCTCCACAGATGCCACCATCAAGCCCGTCTTCAGCTTTGGACTCAACCCGCCCACCTCCACTGGCCCCACTGCCAGCCTGACTGTCACCACTGCCACATCCACTAGCACGTCGCAGCCCTTCCTATTTGGGGTCCCAGCCAGCTCAGCTCCCAGCACAGAAACCAGCTTTGCCACCCCAGGGCCTGTGTTCCATTTTGGAAAGCCACCTCCAGCCACAGTCACCGCCACCACCAGTGTCCCAGGATGCCCTGCCTTTGGCCAAGCACCTTCAAACTCAACAGCTCCAACTACCACTGTGGGCTTCAGCATATTTGGGGGCACCACACTGACCTCTTCTACCCCAACCACCTCAAGTCAAGCGACACTGACGTTTGGCTCCTCCGTTTCAGCTTTTGGCAGTTCCTTCAGCACAAGCGCGAAGCCGCCACCGCCATATCCCAGTGCAGCGAGTCAGCCCGCCTTCAGCACCAGTGCTGCGGAGAGCCAGCTGCCCGCCAGCAAGCCTGCTGGCCCCGTCAGCTTTGGCCCCCCGTTCAGTTTTGGAGCCCCCACGGCCCAGTCCGCTGCTCAGCCAACATTCGGCAGCAGTGCTCAGCCAGCCTTTGGCACGGCCAACGCCCAGGGCTCCTTCGGCACCAGCAGCACCCAGGCAGTGTTTGGGACCACCACGTCAGTCTTCTCTTTCGGGACAGCCACCTCCACCACAGCCAGCTTCGGTTCCACCACCCAGACCACAAGCAGCAGCACTGGCACCACTGTCTTTGGCACCACCCCCTCTCCTTTCACCTTTGGGGCAACCGCCCAGCCAGGCCCCTCCGCCAGCACCTTCGGGATCGGCACGCCGGCCCTGAGCAGTGGCTCTCCCGCAGTAGCGTTCAGCTTTGGGGCTGGGCAGAGTGGGGCAGCCCCAGCAGCAACACCGTTCGGCTCGTCCCTGACGCAGGGCACGCTGGGCGCGCAGAATCAGAGCATGCCCTTCGCCTTCACCGTGCCCAGTACGCCCAACAGCAAGCCTGTGTTCGGAGGTGAGTTGAGGCGGACGGGCCTTCTCGGAGAGTGAAGGGCAGGGCAACGTTTAGGCAACAGCTTTCCTGCGGGACCTTGCTGAGCTCCCCAGGCTCAGCAGCCCTAGAGGGGATGGCACTCGTGCTGTGTGGACCCTTGCCATGCGAAGAGAAGGCACTTCTGTCAGTCTCTGTTTGGGTCCCCAGCCCTCAGTGGTGGAGGGGAATCCTTAAATTCTGCTCCTTGGCCCCTCTGACTGCACCGGCTCCCTGGCTCCATGCAAGTGCTGAGCACAGCCAGGTGCCCTGCAGAAGCCAAGGTCTTGCCAGTACTTAAAAGCAATCTGGGGCTTCTTGGGAAGCAGAAACACTGCCAGGCAGTGGCTGCGATCGCTTCTTGCTTGCTCTCAGGTTTTTCCTACCACTTTGCACCCTGGCTGGGCTGCCTCACCTCCCACACAGCTGAAACCCACATGTTGAGCAGCTACTTGATCTAGAAAGAGAGAGGCTGTTGTTCCTCCCTGGCCTGTAAATCCTCCTGTGCTGCCCCACTGGTGGGAGAGCCCAGGGATTACCATGAGAGCGCAATGTCTTGCATTAAAAGGGTTTCTTGGGTGAAGAGGCTGGTCCCAGGGGACTGTGATGCTTCAGCCTCGGGAGAGAGATGTGTGCCTCCTACGGGTGCTGCTGTCTCCAGGCTCTTTCTGCTTTGCTGACCCTGGCTCACAGTGGCACGTTGCGTTCCAGGAACTCCTGTGCCCACCTTTGGGCAAAGCACGCCTGTCCCGGGAGCGGTGGGGAGCGGAAGCAGCAGCCTTTCCTTCGGGACACCCAGCGCTCCTGCCTCGGGCTTCGGAGGAGTCGGTGCTTCCTTCGGTAAGGAAGGAGATGGTGTTCCAGCCTTGGGGAGCTGATGGGTCGTGTGGTCCCCTTGGGCTGGGGATGGCAGAAGGGCCAGGCTGGGCTTGGGGAGCTGGCTCGCGTGGTACCTGCTGGGCTTTGGAGGATGCAAACCTTCTGTTCCCCTGGGGACGGGGGTTATGCTGTCCCCCGTGCCAGCTCTGAGTGATGCTGCAGAGACCTGAGCAACCTTTCTGCTTCCAGGTTCGTCCACCCCTGCCTTTTCCATCGGGGCAGGATCCAAGACGGGTACTCGCCAGCGGCTGCAGGCACGGAGACAGCACACCCGCAAAAAGTAACCTCTGGTGCTGCTGGCCCCCTGCCGCTGGCCTGCGAAAGGAGCCCCTGCACCCGTGTTGGGGGCTCCAGTCTGGAGCAGTCCCCGTGGCGGGACCCGTGGCGATGGGGCCAGGCCCCTGTCTCTGGTGCCAGCTGGAGACCGTGCTGGGTGGCAGCGACTGGGGTGGGACGGGACAAACCAAACTCTTCTTACTTGAACAGTTCCACAGCGAAGGCTGGATGAACCTCTGTACATATCTGCAGTGTTTCCTCCCTCACTTTATTTTGCCATGTCTCACAATGTGTAAATTTTTCCCCATTTGCTTCCATTAGCTGTTCCTGTACCCTCCTCCCCAGCCCCCTGATAGTCAGCCCCCTGCCCCGCGGCACAGCAGCTGGCAGAGCCACACATGCCTGGCTGGAGCCGTGCCGTGTTCCTCCCGGCTGCGGTTCCAGGCTTTCCCCACTGTTACATCCTGCGGCCTGGTGAACCGCTCCCTCTGGAGCTCCGTTGCCATCCCTGCAGAACACGAGATGGGGTTAGTGCCAGCCTGGTGCGGGTGCCTCGGTGCCATGAATGACCAGCCTGGCTTCTGCAGCTGGGTGACGACCACCTCGCTGTGACTTAATCTCCCATCAGACCTCTGGCCGAGGACATGCTGTGGCCTGGGGCCTTGGCTGGCGGCATTGGGTGGGACAGGGGGTCCTTCCACCTCTCTTCTGGCTGCTGAGCAGCTCCCCCGACCCTCGCTGCTCCATGCTGGGCTGCGGGCTCCCCCTGCCCTGCTCGTGTAAGGCCCCCCCCCCCCCCCCCCCGTTTTGCTTTATTCGTGCTCCTATTTCAATGCGCTCATTGAATCGAGTTTGGAGGAAGAACTGAACCGTGTGCGTGGCGGCATGTTGGTTATGCCGGATTTGCTGTTTAGAGTTTCTTTTTCTAGGGGGTGCCCGTCCCTTTGCGGGGGGACGCGCCCTGGCTAATTGGGTGTTGACAGTAGCATCACTGCGTGGCTGCTCGTGGCGGGGGAGTTGTCCCTTTGTTGTTGTGACTGAAGGCAGGCAGCCGGGGTGGGGGGGATGGGGCCTGGCCCCCCCCCGGGGCGGGGGCTCCAGCCATGGCAGTCTCTCCCCTCCCCTTCCCCTCTCTCCTGGTGTCCCTTCCCCACCTTGGGGTGCTTTGGAGCCGCTAACGGAAGGAGTCCAGAGCGATGGGTTCCCTTCCCCCTCCCCAAATCCAATTTGTTTTTCATTTTTAACTTGTCCCTGTCCTTTTGGGTTTTACCAGCTCCTAGGAGCTACGGTGCTCCCTCCCCTGTTCCCAGCCAGCCAGGAGCGGGCCGGGGAGCTCCTACGGGAGGAGACTGCCAGAGCCAGGGGTCACCCGAGAGCTGCCCCCCACCCTGCCTCAGGCGAGACACAGGCATCTGTGCCTGTGGGCTCCCCACCACTTCCAGGAGTGCTTTGCTGCCAGGTTTTTTACTCTCTGAGCCGTGTGAGTGTGTGTGTCTGCCGAAGTCTAAATTAAAAAAAAAAAAAAGAAAAAAAGAAAAAAAATCACAAACAAATATTTAAACATTTTTTAACAATAAAAAATTTATTTTTATATTTAAGCTAAATTGCCTTTGAATTCCTTCAAGCTTGGTTCAGTGAGTTTGCCAGCCCCTGCCGTGCTGTTTGTAGTGTTTAGCTGTGCTGTCGCAGCCTGGTGAGGAGCCGACCTGTGCCCCGGCTCTGCCCGCTGGAACGCGCTGTGCTGGGGAAAGGCAGCTATGTCCTACGGGCAGAGCCGCTGCACGCGTCTCCTGGCCTGGAACATCTCCTTAGTTTTAAAATGTGATGTATGTGGATGTGACTAAACCATTTTTTTCTTTTTTCCCCCTCTGAGGATGAGGAGCAGGAGCTCTTGCACGTTACAGTGATGAGCGGTTTTCTTGTCTGCCAGCAACAAGGTGTCTCTCCTAGCAGGCAAAAGGAGGGTGGGCAAGGGCGCGCTGTGCACCGCCAAGGGGACGTGGCCCCGTCACGGGTGGGAGCGGAGGCCGTGCAGGGTTTCTAGCCTTCCCCTGCCACAATGGCGAGGGGCTGCTGCAGGCTGCGAGCGCAGGGCAGACTCGTGTGGGAGCTGGCCTGGGCAAACATGTCCGCAGGGTTTGAGAAAGTGGGTGAAAAGGAGTTAGTGCCCACGAGGGCTGACCCTGCCTCGGGCAGGGTGCTGAGCCAGGGGAGCATCTGCTCCCCGGGCCCCGTGGGTGGCCATGGCACAAGGCAGGACAGCACAAGGGAGCTGCAGGCTGGGCTTTGGCCAGGTCAGTTCCATCAAGACCTGTGCGGCAGAGGGAGATGGGGATGAGCTGGGTCCGAGGCACGGGCACACTGGGGAGCACTGGCTGTTGGTGCTGCCCCAGGTAGGTCCCAAGTGCCCGCCCCTGCAAGGAGCCAGGCTGTGTCCCTTCCCCGCTGCACAGCCCTTGCCGGGAGAGACCTGTGTGCCTGTGCTGCCGTACATGGCTGGGGGAAGCTAGGTTTTTAACTCAGACTGAAGACTTGGATCATTCCTGGTGTGGCTGATGAGGATTTCCGTGTGAATGTGCAATTTTTCTTTGTTTGGTTTTTTTTTTTTCCCTTGCTTATGTCCCTCGTTTAAAATAAAAAAAGACTGTGTTCAACTCTGCCTTGCCTGTGTTTGATTCCTGGGCCTGAGCAGGGCCAGGCATTGCTGGTACATGGCACTGCTTTACAGCACCCTCTGGCTTATGGGTCCTTGCTCCCCCGTTGGAAGGCAGGGGCCTGGACAGGGTCAATAGTTATTATTTCACTCTTCCCCCTCCCACCCACCCCCCCCCCACTTTGCCACTGCTATGAGCAATGGCAATTTCAGGGCAAGGCTGCACAAACATGCTGGAAGAGCCAGTGATGAGAGAGGAAATGTCAGCTCTCCCTCATCACTACAGTCAAAGGCTTTTCTGAAACCACGCATCAGGCTGGGGTAAGGGGGTTTTTATGGGGCGGCACATGCTAAAGTCACACCGTTAATGCGGCTGGAGCACTCCAGCCCTGCAGGGTGCAGAAGCGAGGGTTGTGGTGTTAGCAGACTTCCCAAGGCTGCCCCAGCCCAGGGCTGCCTTTGGGGACAAACCTCCTGCTGGGGGCAGGCTGCAAGAGTCCGCCATAGGCAGGCAGCTCCCCCTCCCTGGCAGTAGGTGGCCCTGGGGGTTGGCACTCGCGTCGGGGGGAGCAGGGTGATAACAGAATTCCACCACAGCTGCAGCTGGCACAAAGCTTTACTTGTGTTCAGCAGCCCCGCTGCTCTTCAGGCAGCAGTGGCCAGGAAGGCGCATTCCCTGCCAGTCCAGTTGGGCACCATGCAGTCCCAAAAAATGTTATTTCACTCCTTAATGCGCTGCTTTTTCCTCTTCCTGCTCTTGGGGGCTGCTCCTGGCTCCAATCTTTCTCTGTGCTGCAGGTTGTCCTCAGCTGCCACAGGTAGGGAGCTGTGGGCGAGAGCCAACAGCCTGAGCCATGCACACGTGGCCCTGCTCACCACAGCTCCTGCCCTCTCCTACAGCCAGAGCCCTCCACCTTCCCTCCTCCTCACATCAGGAGGGGAACACCTTCGTGCAGGTGCACCAGCAGCCCTGAGCCTGGCCATGGCCCCCCCCCCGAGCTGCTGGAAGCCTGCAGACCCCCCCCCCGCCCAGGCCCTCCTCTCACCTGGGGGCTGCAGGCGCTTCCTCGTGCCGCTCCAGGACAGCCACGAAGAAGCCATGGGTGAGCGTGTCTGCAGGAGAGGCTCGGAGGCAGCTCTCTGCCCCAGGGAAGGCAGCGAGTCCTCGGCAGGGCCAGGAGGGGAAGGCATTCACCAGCCTGCAGCAGCAGACAGGAGTCAGGGCTGAGCCCCGCAGCACCCCACACTGTGTCCCGCCCCACGCCTGGCGCACCTGAAGGATGAGCCCTGCTCCTGCAGCACAGCATGCACTACATCCTCATTTTCCTCCCGGTGTAGCGAACAGGTGGAATAGACCAGGCGCTGGAGAGCTGGGAAGCTCAGGGCATGGCTCAGGATCTTGCGCTGGAAGCCGGCCAGCGCCTGCAGCCGCTCGGCGCTCGGGGCAGCCTCCTCCCTCGGAACCCGGCTCACCATCCCTGTGGTTAGAGCTGCTGTCGCCTGGGGGCCCGCGCGGCCCAAGCCCAGCCCAGGTGGGGGCGGCAGCAGCCCCGTGCGTTACCTGAGCCGCTGCAGGATGGGTCGAGGAGCATGTAGGTCACTTTGCTGTACTTGGGGTCTTTGGGATTCACGGTCAGGAAGTCCTGCTGGGCCAGCTGGAAGCTGGTGACTCCAGCCCGCATCAGCATGGTGTTCATGGTGGCCAGGCGCTTGGTGTCCACATCAAAGGCGAAGATCTGGCTGAAGGCAGAACCCAGCACCCAAGAGAGGTATGAACATCCCACCCAGCCCCAGGAACGGTGCTGGCAGCAGCAGGCTGCCCCAGTAGCCCCAAACACCCACTATTTGCCAGGTGGGCAGAGCTTGGGGGCTGCTCCCCTGGGGCAAGGGTACTGAGCAAGGATGGTGTCAGGCAGAAAGAGCAGGGTCGGTGCTGGGAAGTGAACCCGTACGTGGCTTCATGGCCTCTCAGGCACTTCCAATGGCTCAGCACCATCAGATCCACCAGCCCACCTAGGGAGAAGCGGGCATCAGCCTGAGCTAGCAGGGCAGGGTGACTGCAGCTCTTCCTGCTACCTTCTCTTTGTGCTCTCTGTGGGCTCAAGTGCACCAGGGTCACCTGCACCCCTTCCCTCCCTCAGCACACACACCTGCACTCACCCCTTGTTCTGCAAGATGGCAGCCAGGTGGCTGGTCTTGTTCCCAGGGGCAGCGCAGGCATCGATGACATGGGAGCCAGCAGCAGGGCTGAGGAGGAAGGCAGGGAGGCAGCTGGCCTGCAGGAGGGCAAACCCCATGAAAGGCACAGGCAGCACGCACCCCCTGGCCCTCCTCGGGGCACAGCTGATGCTGTGTGCTGCAGGCAGCCACAGCAACACAAGCAAAACAAGCCCACCACCGCCATCCACCAGCCGAAGCCCCTGCACAGCTCGCAGCCCCGCGCTCCTCCCATCCGCTGCTCCCCAGATCCTACAGGGCATTTTTACAGCTCAGTTCAGAGCAATTCATCCCGTACCCACAGGCTATGGAAGCAAAGCCACAGGGGAACCCCACAGCTGCAGGCTGCATTCACAGTTTCCACTTAGACTTCAAGCGCTGCAGCAAAGCTGGTCCAAGCCCAGCCCCTGGCATGGTGGAAAGGGCCGACCCTCAACCCATGTCAGGGGTTTTCTCGCCCCTGCAGCCTCCTGCTCCCCAGCTCCCCCACCTTGTCCTGCAGGATTATGTGTCCTGAAGTATACAGCAGGTTGTCATGGAAGTCCATCTGCGGAGGGAAAGCCAGCAGCTCCGGGAGATGAAGATCCGACAAGAACTTCTTCCCAGAGAGGGCCCTCAGTTCCTCCACACTGTCCATGAGGAGGATGAACACACAGTCCTGCTTCACTGTGCCCATGCTTGAGCCCAGGGCGAGGCCCCCCTTCGCTCCCCGCCTCCTCCCCACCTCGGCACCAGGCAGCACCCAGAGAGGCAGGAATTAAGAGGGGAAAGTGACAAAGACCCCAGCCTGGACACCACAAACACCAGGACCAACGACCCTTCAGCCCACAGGGCCTTGTCCTAAGCCATTGCTGCTCACTGATGTCCCAGATAAAGTGGGATGGCAGGAAGAAACACTCACCTGGCTGCCTTGCCCAGGTAGGAATATCCCTGGCGCTTGAAAAAGTCAATCACATCATCTACACAAGTCTTCAGGGTGTTGACTCGGATGTAGCGCGGTACCTGGGAGGCTGGGGGAGCCAACAGGGTCAGATGCAGCGCACCACTGCCACCAGCACAGGGAGACAGCCCGGCCCCGAGCCCACTCACCGCCGGGGCTTGCTGCCTGCGTCGGGGCCAGGAGGTCCTCGTTGCGGCTCACCTTCTGCTGCACCTTCAGGCGGGCCAGCTCTGCCTCCAGCCGAGGCCGGTGCCGCCGCGCCAGCGCCTTCCAGCGGCCCCCGCACTTCAGGCCCTTGCCAAAGAGCAGGTCGTACACCAGCACCTGCGGGAACGCAGGTGAGCCCGGCCTCACCGCCCCGAGCCCCGCCGCCATGGGGCCGCCTCAGCCCCCCCCTCACCTTCGCCAGCTGCGGCGGCAGCTTCTTCTCGGCCTGCAGCAGCGCGGCGCCGGCCAGCAGCTTCTCCAGCACCGGGGAGTAGCGGAGGGTCTCGGCCACGAGGGCGTACAGCTGCCGGACATGCTGCGGGGCGGTCAGGGGCTGCCCGGGGACAGGGCCCGAGCCCGCCACCCTGCCTCCGGCCTGCGCTGACTAGGGCCTAACACCCCTCGGGCTTAAACCGCCCCCCCCCGGGCCTGTCCTGCCTGGGGCCTAAGCCCTCCCCTCAGGCCCAACTCCCCACCTCGGGCCTAACCGACCCCCTCCGGCCTGCGCTGCCTGTGCCCTCACCGCGCCCCCCCCCCCGGGCCGGCCCCGCGCCCCCCGCACCGGGAAGCGGCTGTTGTACACCAGAGTCTTGATGCCGCCATCGCCGCGCTCCAGCCCTTCCAGGACGGCGGCAGCCGCGCTGTAGAGCGCCATGTCCGCCCCCGTCGGCCACGTGCGGCGCCGCCGCCGTCACTTCCGGCGGTGGGACATCCGGGCCGGCGCGCGGCGCGGCGGGGCGGGGCGGGGCGGGGCCTGGCGGGAGGCGGGTGACCGGGGCGCCTTACGCGCAGCCGGGAGCACTGAGTCTCTGCGCCCCGCGCGCCCGCAGCTGGGGCGGGCCGGCCGTGAGGGCTGGGGTCGGTCCCGGGCTGTCACCGCCAGGGCCGTCGGCGCCCCCCGGCCGGGGGCGGAGCCCCGCCGCGCACGGCTCCCGCTCCCGGCCCCGGCGGCGCCCTCCCGCGGCGGTCGGGCCTCGGCTGCCCGGCGCACGCTGCGTTTTGGGTGCCGGAGCCCCGCGGCCGCCCGCCCTGCTCTGGCTGCGGTTGGGTTCCCCGGGGCCGGGAGCGGCGGGGGCCAGCAGCCAGCCTGCCTAACGCAAACTCTTTATTCAGAAGAAAGACGTGCCACAAAGACCCCCAGACAGACGCTCACGGCTCGTGCGGTTCAGGCAGGCGCTCCTTTCCATAGGGAGGCCTTCGCAGGCAGGCCTTTGGGTCAGGCTCCGAGATCAGGGATGGGGATTCAGAGGCCAAGGCTCACGTTTTATGCTCCTAGAGGAGAGGGGAAGGAGCGTCCTGTGCTGCTAAAGGTTACTGTGCAGTACCACCGCTTCCACGGGAGGACAACCCTGTGTGCAGCCCCGTTGGCCTCCACTGCAGGCCCTCGGGACTCAGCCACAGCCCTCCCAGCCACGGCCTCACCCCGCTGGCCGGGCTACGGCTTGGTGGCCTCCTCCGGGGCAGGGTGGTTGTACGGCGCCGTCGGGTGCCGGCTCGCGGCAGGCGTGGGCAGGATGATGGGGGGGGAGTAGGGCCCTCGCTCCGGCCAGCACAGGTCCACGATGGGGTAGAGCTGGCCCTGGAACTCCGCCTGGAAGGTGTAGATGGGGCTGAGCTCGTCGGGGTTGTCAGCGTTGTAGAAGGTCAGCTCGCCCTTCTCGTAGTGTAGGTAAATGCCAATGCGCTGGGGCCGGGTGGTCAGCGGCAGCACGGCCCGCGGGGTGCTGAAGGCCTCGTAGACCTTCCCTTCCTTCAGGCCAATGAGCCACACGCCGTTCTCGGGAGACTTGCTGAGCTTCCCTTTGCGGCTGACTGTGCCCTTGATGATGCCCACGCGCCAGTGGTTCCTGGTGCCCACAATCACCTCCCAGTAGTGCTGGCCACAGGAGAAGCCCTTGCAGGTGAGGATGCAGTTGCTGGAGTTGAAACGCTTGGGGTTGCTGTCCCGGCGCTGGTAGAGCCCGCACTGCACCACTGTGTCGCCCTTGAAGAGCTCCAGCAGGGGATGTGCCGTCACTGGGTCCAGCTTCAGCGTCTCTGGAGCTAGAAGGAAAGCACACAGGCTCCAGGCACGCTAGCAGGCAGGGGCCCAGCTCCAGGTGACCCGGGGGGCTGGCACAGCCAGGCAAGCTGGCACTGCTGAACTTTAAGCAGCTGGAGTGTTACGCCAGAGCAGGCTGCTACTAGCACAAGTTACGGCCAGCTGCTGCTCCGGGAGCTCTCCTGGGGGCAAGTAGTGCATGAGCAGAGAGCAAGGCAGAGGCCGGGGCAGCGCGATGCTGGCAGGGCAGCCTGTCCCACGTGCCAGTGAGCCAGGGCAGCCGGTGCGCTGCCAGCAGGGCCGGTCAGTACCTGGCAGGACACGGCGGTGCAGGCGCTTCCACACAGTCATCTTGATGTCGTCTTGGTGGAAACATGGCTTGAAGGACACGGGGCTAAAGATGCCATCGCTAGGGTGCAGGCTGGGGAGCTCTGACCTGGAAAGACACAGGCAGCCATACACAGGTGACAGGGACAATGTGTGACCTCTTCTCACCTGGCTGCCATGTATGATGGAGCCGCTGGTGTCTTGCCAGCTGCCTTTGCCCTCTTCTGTGGCTGAGTGCATGGCTCTGGCCGTGGCTGTCCATCACAGCAGCCACGTCTCTGCTAGGCTGCCCCAGCAATGCTGAGGTACCCGCTGGCCTGGGACCTGAGCCCTGGTGCAGAGCCACTGCCATCCCCATGGATGCTGTTTGCTGCTGGTGCCCAGCGCTCACCTGAACTGGGAGGAGCCGTATTTCTGGAAAACACAAGAAAAGGAGAGAGTTGGTGGTGGGAGCTTGACAGAACAGCAGCTCCTTTGCATTGTCACGGCTGTGCACATCTGTGCCCTGGGCTGGAGAGGACAGGGCTCTCCTTTTCTGGGAGAGCTAAAGGCATCACCTCTTGTGGCAGGCAGGTCTCTCCTCCCATTGGGGGAAGCCCTGGCTGGGCAGAGGGCAACTCCACCTCACTTGTCATGGTATCCCAGCTATGCGTGGTGAGGTCAGGGCAGGACTCTGGGCCATGAGCAGCAGGCTGAGAGCTGGAGAGCCTGGCTGACTGTCACTGCCTTTGCTAGCAAGCACACTCACCCGGATGAAATCAAGCTGGCTTTCGTTGCTGAGTGCCTCCAGAGAGCTCTGCATCTCCTTAAGCCTCTGCAGGGCGTCTGATGTCTGCTTGACCTGGGACTCAATGGAGGTGATGAGCTGGGCTGCCTTCCCCTCGATGCTCTCCAGGAAGGTGGCCTTCTCCTCATCGATGTACCTGTGCAGCTCCTGGAACTCCTTCCGGATCACCCACTTGAAGACATCTGCCTCATTCTGCCGGGAGACAGCAAGTGGCTGTTTTGTTCCAGAGGTGCCACCAGCAATGCCAGTGTGTCCCACCAAGCTGCCCTCCGCTGGCTTTCCAAATAAAGAGCAGCTCTGTACAGCAGGCTAGATACTGTTTCATCCTGCTGTCCTCAGCAGCTCACCACCATGGCACCCCTGTCTTACACCTCTCTTCCCCCAGATTTTGATTTCCTGATGTCCTGAACAGCTCCATCAGAGCCTTGAAAGAGCTGTTGGATCCCTCTGCTCCCAGGGAACAACCTGTGTCCTGGGCTAAGGGGGAGAAAGTGCAGCTCCAGTTGCATTTGGGTTGAACCCTTTTGAGGAGCTGTCCTGGGAAGCTTTAGCCTCAAAAGGGATGCCAGGAGGTCCCTTGGAGATGTCTGCTGCATGGGAAACAGACACGCAGCTAAACCGGGCATAAACTCAGTGTGAAACCAATGGCATTTCTCTGACTGGGAAGCCTGCTCCGAGTGGGGTCCTTTCCACTTGTTATCTCCCCACCTCCAAGGACATTTGGTCAAACCAGCTCTGACTGCTGCTCCTGCCAGGATGCTCGGTGGGGGTTACTTCACCCTTTCTGAAAACAGGGCTGTACCACCAGAGAGGGCTGTGTCACCCTTTCCAAAAACAGATCTATGTTTAATCCTTGAGTTTCATGAAGAACATATGCTCTGTCTGCTATCCCAGAGAAGTGGGAAGAGAAGGAGGGGGAGAGAAGGTGAGCTGGGGAGACCCAGGAGCAGAGGTTGCTCCTGGGGCTGTGTGGGACACAGAGGGCTCTGGGACATAGGCTCCCCTGGCAAATGACACTCACTGCGATGCGGCTTTTGTTGTTGATGAGCTTGCTGAAGTGTTCATCCAGGTTCCTCTTGTACTGGTGGACATCAGTCAGCAGCACAGACAGCTCCTCCTGAAAAGACAGCACCTCTGTAGGAGGGACCTCTGTGGCAGCCTCCTTAATCGCAGGCAGTGCTTGCCAGCCCGTCAAGGAGCACGTCGCCCTGAGAAGCCACATCCTCCTAAGCTTCCTCTAAGCTTTCTAGGCCCCTGCATGTCCTGCTGATCTTTACTCTCTTGATCTAGAGGATTTGGGGTTGCCAGAGGCAGGAGAGCACTCAGAGCACGGCTCCGATCTGGACACTGCTGACCAAGTACTCTTGCCAGGAGTGCCATGCCTTTGTTCCCATTCCCAGCCCTCCGTATCTCACACCCTGTGGTGGCTCCGCACTGGGCAAGCGGGTGGCAAGCAGCCACAAGCCAGCAGCAGGCTGGCAGCACCCTCCCAGTGCTGGGAGCCTGGCCAGTGCAGGAGTGTTTCTGGTGCCTCCTGCTCTTATCTCCCCGGTGCCAGGAGCCAAGGGGATGGGTGGCCCTGTGCTTTTCCATTCCTGGGGCTTTCATGTGATGCTGGGCAGGGGACGCCAGTTGTTTACTCTGCCTGGCTGGGGCTCCTGTTTCCCTGCCTCCCTGCTCTCCTATGGCATCTTGCCTCAGCCCTTATCTAGAGAATCTTTTTTATGGTATTTGGAAACAGTTTTGAAAGGCCCTGCCGACACTCCCTGACCCCCGCCTCTCTCCACTGTGGTTCAGCCACCAAAACCCTGAGCCCTCTCAGCCAGGGATGTGCTCAGCCTGAGAAACAGCTACCCCTCAGCCCAGGAATCCTGCCCTACACCTGACCGTGCCGTGGGACCATGATCCCCACGCTGGAATCATTTCCACCCTGTCCCTCAAAGGAGGGGGAACATTTGGCCAGCAAGCACTGCAGGTGCCTCAACCCCCACCCCAGGAGTCCCAGCCAGCTCTGTCTGCCAAACCTTCATCCGGCAGTACGCAGTAGAGATGGGGGTGATCTTGTGCTGGCGGTGGTTGCCGATGGTGCCACACAGCCCACAGATCACCTCTTGGTCGGCCTCACAGAAGAGGCTGAGGGGGTTGTGGTGCATTGGGCAGGACTCTGGGGTGGGGTCTGCCTCGCCCCGGCTCTGCAGCGCCTCGATGACACGGGCCAGCGTGACGTTGGGCGGCGAGGCACTGCAGTCCACGGTTTGGCGGCACACAGGGCACAGGAACTGCCCGTCCAGCTCTCCGGAGAGTGACACCACGCAGGACTTGCAGTACGAATGCCCACACTGCAGCATCAGGGGCTCCTTGAAGACCTCCAAGCAGATGGGACAGAGGAGCTGGTCCTCCAGCTCGTCGATGCTCATCCTCCGAGCCATCTTGCCACCTTCCCGTGCAGACCTGGCCACGGAAACCTACAGGCAGGTCAGTCCTGTTCCAAGAGCAAGATAAGCAGAGATGAGTGAAGATGGAGCTCAGCACCTGGGGAAGGTGAAAGAGAGAGACACCTCCACCCCCCTGGCAGCAGCGCAGACATTTGCAAGTTCATCATTAGGCTCCATACAAAGCCTGAGATGCTTGTTTCAACCCGCAATGGGTTTGGGCTCTGGAGATGTGAGACCATGCCTGGCTGTGCCTGCTGGGTCTGCCTGAGGTGTCAGAAGTCATCACCAAGCTGTTCCCACCTGGGGCCTTTGCCTGACAGGTGTGTCAGGCTGCAGCCCACCTCAGGGCAGACCTGCCTGCGTGTCTGGGCTGGAGACAGAGCCCAGAGGGATTTTCTGCTTAAAAAATTCCATTATTGACCCCGGCCCCAGGTGTCTTTGAGCTCACTGACTTGGTCATGGACATCCTCAGAAGGGCTGGTGTTAGCTGAAATGATGCATCTAAGCAAAAGCAAAATGAAATCACAAAAAGCACGTTTATTTAGGGGACAGGGAAAAACACCATGGATAAACATCCCTGAGGCTGGATTTGACAGATATCTGGGGAGCTGCAGGGCTGTGACTGCAGCTCACCCCCTTGAAACACACTGTGGTCTCTGGTCCTCACAGTGTTCCACACTCTGGGCCATCACCCCCAAGAGACATGAACTCAAGTCCCTGCCTCTCCTGCCAGCCCTGGGGCTGCATGTGGCCAGCCCATTGACCTATAAGTTTTGTGCAGCATCGCCTCCCCTGCTGTTCCCAGAACGGTGGGATATAACTGCCAAGATCCTGATCAAGTCAAAGACATGACCTGAAGTTGAAGAAAATAAACCTGAAGTCAGAGGCTCAATAATTTCCCTGGGGACGGGAGGCTGTGACCTGAGCTCGACTTTTATCATACATTGCTATAGGAGCTTGGTGAATCAAGGAAAGGTTGAACGTCTGCCTGTGACCCATCAGACACTGTAGGACTCTGTACAGGGGAACCAGCTTCAGTTGCTCCCTCTGCTCACATAGAAACACCTCCTGGAGACCCGAAAACCAGCCTCCCGCTCGCCACACCACTCACGTGCCCTGCGCTGCTTCCTCCCTGGCTGGGCTTGGGCTCCTCTTGTCCCAGTGCACCAAGTCTGATGGATGTTGCTCGGCTTCTCCTGATTGAGCTGAAGATGCCCACCCTGTCAGAGGGGTGGACAAGGCAGGTGGCAGGACCGGTGGCCCCTCAGCGGGACGGGGAGCCAAACCGCTCCCCTCCTGCAGCCTCAGCCCCGAGAGGGATGTCCCTGCTCCCTGGGGAGAGGCCAGGCAGCCTCTTGTCCCCCTATCCTGCTCTGAGGAGGGTGACACACCCCCACGAAGGGCTGCCCACCGTCCTACTGCCCAGGTATGGGCACACACATCATATGACTGCGTGGGCAGGAGACTTGATAAGAGTCTGTTTGCCTCCCTGAGCGGCCAGTCTCGCCAGGTCCCACTGGGGTTTCACTCATCCCCACTGCTTGGGCCAGCAGAAACTTTCTCACCAAAACGTGTTCTTATCAGCTAAAGCTCTTTTTTGGTGGAAATAGTATTTCCTTGTTGTTTGGTGAAAACCTTTTTCTTTTGGAAAAAATATCAGAAGGAAACCCAAAGAACTGCTCCTCCAGAATGGGGCAAGGCACGCGCATGGTTTTGTCTGACTGTGCAAAAAATGGTTTCTCGTGGAATTACTCTCGGCCTTTGGGCCGCAGCACTCTCCGAGGGTGCAGCACCCCTTCCTCTGGGGGCTGGCAGGGGAGGACGGGCTGCGGGGATCCCACTCCCTCCCTCGCGGGGGCCTGGCCTACAGCCAGGGGAGCACCCGGGTCTCCCCGTCTGAGGGCTCAGCTCACGGGCGTGGGCCCAGGGCCCGGGCCCGCGGGGACGGTGCTGGTGCCCCGGGAACAGGACACGGCCCCAGCCTGGCAGCGGAGCCGCGCCCCGACAGGCCCGACGGGGCGGCGCAGACTACATCCCCCAGCGTGCACCGCGCCGCCCCGTGACGCCGCCATCGCCTACTGGCCGATCGCTGCGCAGGGGCGTGTCCTCCTGGAGCGGCGCCGGCGCGTGGTCCTCTAGCAGCGTGCTGGGACGCGGTCGCTCCTCGGAGCATGATTGGCTGAAGGCGCCTCGGGTGGCGGGCGGTGGTTGGTGGAGCGGGTGACGGGCGGGGCGCGGCGCGGCGCGGCGAGGCGCGGCGCGGCGGGCGATGGCGGGGCGCGGCGGAGCCAGGGCCCGGCCCCGGCCCGGGACCGGGCGGGGGTGGCGGCTGGCAGGGGAGGCACCGGCCGCGTCCCCGTCCCCGTCCCCCTTCCAGTGCCTGGAGCGCGCCCGGGGCCTGCGGGACCTGAGTGGAGACGGGGGGGTGCGCAAGGAGGAGCTGCGCCCCGGGCGCGGGCCGGCCGTGCCGCCGGCCGCCTCCGTGGCAGGTACCGCCGGGGCTCCGGGGCGCCCCGCGCCTCCTTGGGAGCGTGCGAGGCCGTGAGGCGGCGGCCGGCGGCCCCCGCCGCAGGGCCCGGCCCGCTGTCACACGTCCCGGGGCCGCCGCGCCGCCAGCCGGGCCCCTGCAGCGAGCGGTGCCCCCCGCGCTCCCGGCGCCGTTCCCGGGGCGGCTCCCGGGGCTGTCGGCGCGCCCCGCGGTGACACTGTGCCCTGCGCCCTGGGTGTGAGCCGGCAGGCGCCGCTGGCCGTCTCCTGAGCCGCTCCCGTTACGAACGGCAATGGTGACATTCAGCATGTGGTTAGCAGAGCAAAGGAAAACCTAAAATCCTCGGAAGCGTAGGCCGAAGTTGGCCTCTCGCGCTCCTCTGTGACATTTACGTCTCAGCCCTTGCTTTGGGCGGCGCGGCTGGGCCCGCAGCACGCACTGGGGCAGCGGAGGGGGCAGGCCCTGTTGTGAAGGATCCCCGGAGCCCCTCATGCTGAGGTGGCCGTGGCGGGCAGGTCTGAGCGCTTCGGCCTTCAGCGTGAGCTCAGAACAAGAACTTAAAAGTGCTTACATTATCAGTAGTATGTCTTTCTGTTTCAGAGGCTGCTCTCCCTTATCAGTATTTTAGCACTTGGGATACTCTGTTTAACTTCTTGTGGCTGACAGATTAAATGAAAGGGCATCCTGACCTTGAGAAAAGCAGGATTTCCAGGTCCCACCTGTGCTCACGGTTCAGAGAAGTCTGAAGCTGAAAGTGAAGTGCAAGGGCCTGGTGCCGTGTCAAGGGAAGACACTTGCAGTGTGTTTTTTCTAACTGAGTGAGAACTGGAGTTACCCATACAGCTCCCCGGGGAGCAGCTGAGCTCGGAGGCGTACATTTTCCCCTTTGTTTCCTCTTACTAGGGCTCCAGCTTTGGTTGGGAAAGACTTTATTATGTATTTCTATAGATAATTGGGGCATTTTAATTTCTACAGCTGTTGTTTCCATTCCAATTCTTAGAAACACAACTCTTGATTAGAAAAGGTATCAAGACTGTGAAGCAGCTGTTTTATTTGGTGTTGATGTTAAAACACAGTCAACACCACTTGGCTACTTGGATGTGACCAAGTTTTTGGTATAAAGACAAGGTAGTTTGTGCTGCCTCTGCTGTCCTACGGCAGGAGGAAGGACAAAAAGCAGGATAAAAGGGTGATGTTGCAAAACCAACTCTTGGTGTGCTTCCAACATTACTGTTAGTGGATACGAAATCAAACTCTTGCTTTTCTCTTCTCCCCGCTCCTTGTGTTGGGCTGCACAGTGAAGTACTCCGGGTACCTGGAACACTGGAATGAGCCCTTCTGCACAAACTGCTACAGCAAGTCTCCTGGGCTGATGAAACTTGGAAAAGGTAGTTTGTCCTGGGACTCCAGACTGTAAAGACCAGCCCATTAAGACATGTTAATTTAAATGCTGTTTAGTATATTTAGGTTATTTCAAACCTTTAAAACTTGCTAATGGAGACCAAAAGCCTCCTGCTTCGCACAGGTGACGGTCAGTCTGGAGCTGCCCCTCTCGGCTGTGAGAGTGAGCAGCAGTGTCTGTCCCGTTCCTGGCAGCGAGGGTGCTTGCCCTGCCCTGGAGCAGCTGCTTGTCTTGGTGTTTTTAAATTGCCTGAGAGATGTTGCTGTTTACTGTGTGCTAGGTCCCACACCAGACTGCCTTAACAGGGGGCAGTTGACTGTTGTGCTGGTTGAGATATGAGCTACCAAGGACTTATTTTCTTCCAGGCTTTAGGAGAAATTGTGAGGAGTGTGGGGGGGTTTCCAGGTTTGCGATTCTCATGACCTTCCATTTTCTGTTGCAACAGACATTACACTGGGGGGCCTGGAAATTGGCCTGCTGACGATGAAGAAGGGAGAGGCGGCAAGATTTGTCTTCACGCCAGATTACGCCTATGGGCGGCAGGGCTGTCCTCCTCTCATTCCCCCAAATGCCACCGTCATGTTCGAAGTGGAGTTGCTGGACTTTCTAGACTCGGATGAATCTGACACGTTCTTTGAGCTGACTGCTGTGAGTTGCCTTAATAAGGTTTGAGATCTAAATCTGGGGGCTAAACCTTTGTTCTCTTTCTGTGCAGTTGCTGTTGCTCATGTATTACCTACGCTTAGGTTAATTGCAGGTGCAGTTATCCAGACCTTGGGCTGCTAGCTCCGCTTTGATACAACTGCATGCTTGCTAGTGCTGCCCCTACACGCCTTGCTCTGTTTGGACTCCTGTGTTGGAGGGAGAAGCTGGGTGCTGCTTTTGTTTGCTCCCATGTGCTGGAGTCAGTGGAATGACTTCCAGTTATTTTTAGCTTTTTGAGAAACGTCATGGTTTCACTAGAGGGCACCAGCTTCTAGGAATGTCTCTGAAGGAACAGTAATGAGCTGTTTGTAAAATTCCTGTTCAGTCTGTAGCGTTCATTCACACACACCCCCAGCCCCCACCCTTTGTCTCTGCTTCTTGGCTGCCCTCCCAAGTGCTACTTCACTGTTCGCTTTTCTCCCTGGTGAGTTATGGCGTTATTGTTAATTCCCCCTTTTCATGTAAAGGGCTTTGGGCTGTGGTTGTGGGTCAGTGAGCGGGGCACAGGCAGCAGCACTGGTGAGGAAGGCCCTCCTTGTTCCCTCCTGCTGCTGCACAGGCTACTTTGTCCTCACATAGCCCTGTGAGCGAACCACACTTGTTTCACAAGAACTTACTCCCCTTCTTGCCAGTTGCCCACCCTTTCTGGCTAACTGACCTCTCTCTGTGAGCTGGTTCAAACTTGGAAACCCAGGAGAAAACCTGTCCCTTGATTTATATCTTTATTATTGTTAGGGGTTATTTTTTGTTTTGCCGGGATTGCCCCTGCATGCCTTGTGCAGGTCTTGATGTCTTGTGTGGGTGTCAGGCTGCTCCTGGGGCTGGTGTGAGGTGGCCACCCTGGGTGGTGCCGGGCCATTAGAGAAACGGGAGCCTTTCAGTCAGCTTCACCTTTTGGGCCAGCAGTACCACATGTGTTAACTGTCTGCTCTGTGCTAAGCATGTAGGAGAGTTGGGTGGGATCTGAGAACAAATTCCTGCTTTTTTCCCTCTGCCCTGGAGTACCCTTGGTCCTGGTGAGCTTCCTGACCTGGTTGGTAGTACCCTTCACCGGGAGTTATCGGCACAAGAACAGTGGCGTGTTTCAGCCTGGTGAAGGGAAGTGCCACGTGGTGATGGCCTGGCTGGACGCTGTGGAGGCCTTGGCAACGGCCTGGCTCCTGCTCTGGGAATAGAAAGGGACTGTGCAGGGCTCTCCTGTCTGAGCTCTCTGCTTGTTTTCTTTTGCTTGAGCTGAAATTGGGGTATTTCTTTATACAGGAGCAGCAGGATACATTTCCACTACAAAAGGTGTTGAAAGTGGCAGACACGGAGAGAGAGTTTGGCAACTACCTCTACCGTAAGCAGCACTTTGAGGGTGCCAAAGACAGATACAAAAGGGTATGACACCAGAAAAAAAATGTGTTTTCCATTGTGAAAAGCTGTGAAAGCAGTGATTAAGTGCTAGCTCACCGTAACAAGTACAATTTGAGATCAAATAACTTCATTATACTTTCCAGGCATAGTTTGTTATTTAAGAACAGATCTTAGGCACCTGCTTTTCTGTGAGCAGCAGTGGTAAACGAAGGAGGAGAAGGGTTGGCAGAAGCAGGCAGAACCCTTTTCCTTCAGGCTTGCTTCCATTGGGCTGTAGCCGAGATGGGAAAGTACATCTCAGTGGCTGTGGGAGCCCTGAGCGGTTTGTGTGGCTGAACTGGAGCCTTTCAGGCCAGCTTCTGCTGGGAGATGTTGTAATACAGCATGACCTGGTATCGCAGCAGCATGCTGATTAATGCTTTGAGAAAGTAGCCTAGAATCCCTGCAGTTTGGAAACATAGATATCACTGGCATCCTGGGCACTCTTCTTTTAGCCTTCCAGTTGGGAATCACACAGTACTTGAGGTAGGAACCTCTGGAGGTTGCCTAGTCCAGCCCCCTGCTGAAGGTCAGCCTCAGCAGGAGGCTTCTCAGGGCTGTGTCCATTTGGGTTTTGAACATCACCAAGGATAGAGACCCCACAACCTCTCTGGGCAGGAAAATACTCAGTTGTTCCCAGAGTCGAATGCATTTGCCTTTGTTTCAGAGGTAGTGAGGTTTTAGAAGATTCCGCCCCCCCATTTAAAGTTGCTTTTTCATGGTATTTCTTTATAACAATCCTTTCTCCCTGTAAGATTTCTCTCCTGTCTTTGGCCTTAAAATCTGTGTGTAATATTTTTATTCTGCTGCTTTCAGGTTCCTTGGTAGATTTTACGGCTGAGCTGACTAGTCGTGCTGATAATGCTATGCAGTATATTTAGAGTTTTGATTATTATTATTTTTAACTGACCTAGGCAAACAGAAACGTGGGTGTAGCTGGCTGATGAGATGCATTTCTCACTTTCCATAACAGATTTGTTGTGCACTAGTTCTTCTTTCCTGTCTGCTCAGGCGTTCTCCATCCTCGGTCGCAACCCTTCCACTGAGGTAGAGCAGTGTCAGATCAATGCTGCCAAGTTGCTGGTGCTCCTGAATCTCTCACTTACTTACCTAAAACTGGAACGTCCTGCCCAAGCTTTGGCATATGGGGAGAAGGCCTTGGAGATTGACCAAAGAAACGCCAAAGCCCTGTTCAGGTGTGGCCAGGTAGGTAAAAATAGATTTCACTGGTAGCCACATCAAGGAATGCCCTGGTCTGACTGGCTGTGGAGAGAGCCTCGAGTGAACTGAGGAGAACCACTAAATTCTGGGCCAGGCCTCCAAAGCTGCTGCAGCAGTTGGGGTGGTTTGTCTGCATCTGACCTTTTGGAAAATCTCTCTCTCTGTAAATCTGTCACAGATCTTTTCATGGGGGATTCCTGAGCTACCTGGATCTCTCTCAGAAATATTTGTGGCTGCACATGTTTCAGTCCTGAAGAATGGCAGTGAGTCTGTATTTATCTTGCGATGCATCTGTCTTCTTTCAATGGCAGGCTTGTCTCTGCATGACAGAATACGAAAAAGCACGGGATTTCCTGGTCAGAGCTCAGCGTATACAGCCATTTAACCACGATATTAACAATGAGCTGAAAAAGTTGGCAAGGTGAGAGAACTCCTTTCCATCCCTGTGGAAGAGTGAGTGCTTAGACAGGCTGGAACGCCCATTCAAAAATATTTAAAATGTTTTTTAAAAAAAACAAAAACCACACAAAATTGTTGAGTTAGTAAGTGACTTGGGAAAATCCAGAAGGTTTCTCTTAGTGTAGGGACAGCTGATTCAAACATGTTGCAGATGCAGTGGTTACAGGTCATAGGTGAGAAGCTGAGAGCACCTGCTCTTTCCCTACCGTTTCTTTGGGGGATGTGTGTTGCACTCCTTGTGAGTAGGTAGGTCAGGGTGATGACAGGGAGAAGGACTGCTGAAATGCCTCAAAATCCATGAAATGCATGAGGCTAGTGCTGAAGCTGATAGTGATCTGGAGTAATAAGCGTGATTTTCAATCCCTTTTAAGATGTGTTGATTAATTACAGCAGCTCTTCTGCACTGCAAGTGCTTCAGTGTACAGTGCTACAAGTAGTAGTGTTTGTTAAAATTTAATTTCTTGCTGCCTTGGAGGTAATAAGTGAGCAATCCTGAAGCAAACTTCCCCTTCGCCTGCAGGCTGAGTACAGCACAATCCTGCCAGCTTTAGTCATGCCCTATCCCCACCAAAACATGACTAACACTAGTCTCTGCCTTCGACCTGAAACTGGCAAAAGCAGCAGCTGGTTCCCAAAAGCATGTGCTGTGCTTCTGGCACGGTTCACAGACGCAGAAGGTGATGTAGTCCCCAGCCTGGGAGATCACAAAGCAGCCCTTGAATATGAACCCTCTTCTTTTGTGTGTCGCTGCCAGGAATTTGCAGAAAGGTTTGTAGGCAGTACTGTCATCTCTAATAAGAGTAGCTGGTGCAGTTGCAAAAGCCAGTCTCGTTGGCTGAGTGCCTTCACCAGGTAATGTTTTGGTAGAGGGCTGTCCTTGCACATCGGTGTCCTGTATATCCACGTTGTCTTTTAGCAGTCTGTGATAACACCAACATGTTCTGTTACTTCTGAAGTACAAAGAGCTTGAAGGCAGTATTAGCTGCTGGTCTGGAAATGTGAAATAAGCTACTTCTAGTTATCCTGATCCACCTCTGGGTACGTAGCTACCAAATTGCTAGTAGGTGGGCTCAAGTAGTAATAAAATAGATCTGGAAGGAAGGCTAGCTACTCTTCGAGGCTTGATGCATGGGTATTGTCAAAGACCCATGGTACAGAGCTAGAAGTCCTGATTCGAGAAGCCTCACGTGATCCCTTAGACTTGGGCGAAATATGTTGGCAGGTAAAAGAGAAATCTTGCTAATAATGTTGAGATTGTGCTGCCAGGAAGCCACGAGGCATTCTGCCTTCAGGGAAGCAGTGGGCAGGCTCTGACTCTGGAGATAGCAGCATGTACAGCTAACGTGTGTCAGTAAGCTGAGTACACGTTAAACCGCTGTTGTCTCAGAGTTTCTGCTTCAGTGCAGGTTAAAATTGGTGTATTTTTTGCTTTTACTATGACAAAGAGTGGAATTAGTATAAAATAGGTGAAGACTACGTTATCAGGTGGTGTTAATTATGCCATACCTCAGTCTAGATCCTGTAATGTTGCCAAACTGCCTTGCCTGAGAAAACTTGTAATGTAATCTGCCAAATGCTTCAGAAATTGAATATGAATCAAAATCTTGTTCTTAGGCTTTTTCGCTTCCTTACTGAGTACATTTATACTTTGCAAAAAGAAATTTTATGTGTTAATCAACAGCTACCTTTTGCTGTCTAAAACAAACTTTGAAAAGCATCTGTTTAACAGCTGAACCAGGTTGCTGGCAACATTCATTTCACTGGAGAAAAACAGGCAGAATCCAGGGTGAGGGTTCTGTGAACGCATGTCTGGTACTAGCTGTAGTGGTCCTACTGGTGCAAATTCTGCTGCTGGATTTGTCAATTCTATTGGAAGGCTTGTGTTGCATCAAATCCAGGACAAAATGGCATCGTTCCGACATCTGGTGTAAATCTGCGCCTCCAAATGAGGGGCTCTTGGGTTTCCTGCTGTGGAAGGCGTATGAGCATGCCATCCACAGGCTAGGCGGGCATCCCTGATCTGCTCAGTGTGGACAATTGTGGCAACATCTGTTGATGAGATTCAACAGGAGAGACTTTCTGTGCTGGGATTTCACTGAAACAAACACTTTGCGGGTGGTAGGGGGCTGAGAGAGCGTTAGCCAGCATCACGCTTGTGCTGCTTCTGGTGTGTTGCAACAAGAACCTTTGCTTTTGACCTTACATGGTAACAGATGCAGGAAAGCTGACCACGTGGGCAGCCATTGATCCCTGGGACGATGCCCAAACTGAGTCACCCTCTGGCTCAGGGATTCCTCATCAGTGAGACCTCAGTGCTGGTGAGGTGAGAGCACAGGGCGCAGAGGACCCTCTGTTTGGAGAGGCAGAGATTAAAATGGAGCAGTCTGAGCAGCTTTTGCCATGCCAATGTGATGCTGGCAGGGAAATGAGAATGGAGGAGGAAGCACCTGCCCTGTGATCCATGTAGTCCGGACACAAATCCCAGCTGTCTCCTACCCATCCTCAGCCCAGATTTGGTGTCAATGGTAGATATCCTGGACCAGGGCACTTGGACTCCTGCTAGGTGCTGAAGGAGCTTGCACAAGGAGTGACGCAAATAAGGAGACACGAAACTAGACCACAGGATACAGGTGGGGGTTCCTCTGTATCATCACGTGCTTGCAGAACTGGTGTAGAAAGTGTCTGACCACCGAAAGTCAAATGATCTACTTAACTAATAGTTACCAGTGAAGCAGAGACCCGAGGTCTGGGGATGGGGCACAGTGTTTCTAGCTCTCCTTCCTTGACATGGCAGGAAGAAGGGCTTGGAGGAGCTGTGTCTGTGCTACCAGCACACTCTTACATTAGGCTAATTCATTTATATAGAAGAAATAATACATATTTTCTGGTTGTGGCACTGACGGTTGGGTGGGCAGTCCGCAGCCTGTGGTGCCATGCTGTGCTCTGCTTTGCAGCTGCTACAAGGACTACATGGAAAAGGAGAAAGAAATGTGCTGCCGAATGTTTGCCCCTCTCAACTCTTCTTGTGGCTGACCAGAAATAAAGGTAATCAAGTTGTGAAAAAGGCTGAGGTCTCCCAAAACCTCTGTCATGTCTGAACTGTTTGCAGGTGGGGAAGCTCCTTCTCTTCTCTGGGAGCATTTTGGAGGCAAAACGTAAGGTAATGGGAGCGCGTGGAGGGGAAGGGACAGGATGGTGGGGTGAAATGCTGCTGCACTGCCAGCTTGGGGAATCTTTCCTGCGAGGCAAGGAGGTGTGGGACAGGAACCCAAAAGTGGCAGCACTTGGGTAAGTTTGGTTCTGTTGTTTGGTGTGCTGCTCATCCCAGCTATTCCTTGTCAGAGCCAGGGGGAGAAATAGCTCTGTAGTCTTGTTTCTCTGCCAATTAAAAGAAACAAAAAAAATTGTTCCTGTCAAACTTAAGAATTGGATTTCCTCCTCCCCTCCGGCACTCCTGTCTGGAGCTGTTGGAATGCCTCACTTCAGAAAAATCTAAATATTTTATTTCTGGGTTTTTTGAAATATTAAAAAAACCTGTTTGTATAGAAAATTTCAAATAGATGTTTTGGACTCTTTAAAGCCTTAAATCTTCTAGCAAAATTGACGGGTTTATAAATGCACAAAGGATCTTTGATCTTTTTTTTTTTTTTTGACAAAAAAAACTTTGAGGGGGGAGCGGAAATCCTTGCTGGTCTCTTGCCTCAGGGTAAACCCTAGGGAAAGAGTTGTGGAAAATGACAGCAGCCTTCTGTCAGAAAGCACCACCAGCTCAGGGCTGTCAGCGTTTGCTGTTCTCTCATGCAACGCAGGCAGCACCTCATCTACTTGCAGAAAATGAGTATTGGCAGCCTTTCCATCAGTAGCAGTGCAAGTGCAGGTCTGGTATTTTAAGGCTGGCTCTTTTGTCTGTGCTTGTGAGGAAGCTAAGGTAGTATTTGAGGAAAAGGTTTGACTGAACGGCTGCTCCCTAAAGCAACACAACCTCCTGGCTAGATGTGCCTCCCTGCTCTGGTCTTCAGCTTTCCCGCTGCCCCGTGCCCTTGTCTGAGCTGGGCATGTGGCTGAACTGCCTTGGAGTACAGATTCTTCTGCCCCGGGTTCAGGGTGAGACTGGTCATGTCTGTGAGCAGGTACCTACTCCCAAGCAAGTGGCTGTGAAAGGGGATTTAAGACTGACGAGTGGTCTTGCCGGCATGTGCAGGAAGTCGGTGCTCTGGGCTTGACTCTGATTCTCCACTTGCCAAATTTCAGAGACTTGCAGTTTGGAAGCCTGTAGGTCTTGTGTCTGATGGTAGCATGTAGCGGTGCCTGACCTGAGAAGCTGCTTGTGTCTGTCTGTGCATCAGCTGGCCCTGCTTTGTGGTGGGAACTCAACGAATGTGGTGATCTGCTGGGTCGCCAGACAGGTCCTCCACTGCTAAGGTTGTGTGGCCTCTTGTTTCACCAAAAGTGACTTGCAAAGATGCCGATTTCCACACAGCTGGTGTAATGGCACATAGCTATTGTGAGTAAAACAGTATGTTCAGTTAGTGGAGATTGAGACAGGCAAAGGGGAAGGGAAAAAGAGAAATCTCTGCTGGAGGCAGGCTTAACGACTGGGCTTTGAACTGTTCATCAGCCAGAGTTTCTCCACTGACTCCTACTGATGCACATGTACTGAGCTTTCCCAGAGTTCTCCTGCCTTACACAGCTGATGAAGAGTCAAAAAGTCAGTCAAAAAGATTTCTAACCTTCTTTGAAATTTATTTTAGTTACAGCATTAAAAATAAACTAAGTCTTCCAGACAAATATAAATCAGAGACCTACACAAAAATCTACTGTTAATTCATTGCAAGAAAAATCCCTTGCTGGAGGAGGTTCTTGCAGGGCAGGGCCTTGTGCTAGCTGGAGGTTGGTTTGCTGCTGCATCTTGCTTAAAAGCTTCATTACATATTCAAAGAGGAGCAAAGCAGTTCCAGCTGGAGCTCCTGCACTCTATCAAAGGCACCGCTAATTAGTCAGACTTGAGGCAGAACATTCTTTGGTGTTTTCTGACAACTTTGTGTAAGTTCAGTTTAGAGCACAAGCTGTATTTGGTCAGCCTGGCAGGCCTGCTTCATCCTTTCTGCCGTAGGAGCTGAGTGAGTAGATGGCCCATGAATGCTGCCTGTAGCTCATGTTTAATGATCCAGTGGAATCACAACAGTTATGGAAAACTTTCCTGTATACCATCTGGCAGGTACTTGTTACGCACTGACCTGACCCCTTGTCCAGCTTACCAGCTAAATGACTGAGAGCTGTAGTTGTGGCATTTTCTCCCTCCTGAAACATCGCTACATCCACCCCCCTGCTTCCGAACCCCTTCCCAAGTGGGGTTGGTATTCCTTCTGGTGGGTCCTGCGGCACTTGCTCTGTTACAGGAACAAATGCTTCATTCCTCTGACCTGAACAATCCAGGGCTGTGTTGTTTGTTTTGCATAATGACACTCAAACCCAGACACGCTCGAGTATCTTCATTCTGCCTGTTATTTCTGTGTCCCTGTCACTGGAGAGTCCAGTTCCTCTAATTGCCACAAACAACATCTTGCTCAGAAGACACTTTCTTCCTTTTTAATGAAGTTTCAGGTCAGAATAGATCTCTGGTGAAATACAAGGCAACTTGTTATCCTTCTGGAGGGATTCAGAAATAATCAGAGGGAGAAATAGAAGCATGAACACTTTCTTAAATCCATCCTGCTGCAGGTCCTTGCAAAAGCAGTGGCTTGGGTGTCATGCTTGCCCCTCTTTGAGTTTGGGTTATTTGCCTGCCTCTGTACGCTTTGTGTGGTGCAGACGTGTTGAGCCACGTTACCTGGGATGTGCATAGCTGGAAGTCCTCAGTGCCCCCAAAACTGCCGGGTGGATGGGCCAAGGACTGCTGGCTTATTGTGGCTTTTTGTTCTTTCTGGTTTGAAAGACCCAGCAGGGAGGAAAAAAAAAAAAAGGATTTTCATGTTGTTGTATTGCTGTGGTCCTTCATGATAAGAGAACTTAATCATGAGGAGCGGGGACAAAATCCCTAGAAATGTATGGATTCTAGCAGAGGGACCTTGGTGATAGTTTCATCCCAGAAAGGTGAGTCCCTGAGCTTTTTTTTTTTTAATTATAGGTGGGCAAGTTGAAAGCTTTCCTCTAATGTGTATCTCGGCTCAATACACGGGAGAAGTGGTCTCGGTAGTTGAGAGCACACAGGGAAGTGTTCCAGTGAAAACAAACAATGCTGAAATTATGGCAGGAAACTATGACTCTGAGGTCAAACTGGAGATTACTACAAAAAGCGGGGTCTAGCAATTCTGAAGCCATTAATTGGTGAGAATTGGCTGCAGAACTGGGGCTGTGTCACCAGGTAGAAGTGACTATAATTGGGCTTAAAATCAGCAGCAGTTGCCAGTTAAACTGACCTAATAAGCTGAAAGAGACTTGCAAATAAACTGGGAAGTATGTGCGTAACAGAGTCAAAACTCCTGCCATGGGAAGGCTCCAGACTTTGAGTAACAGCAGCTCCCTCCTTCCCCTCCTGCTCTCCCTATTACTGAGCAGATCTAAAGTGTGCCTCCTGCTGATACTGTTCCTACCCACTGTGTAAAGCTGAACAACAGAGAACCGGCAATTTCACTTCTCCTTTAGAACATGCAAATTATTGTACCACCGAGATGTCCTGTGCTGCAAAGGAAATTGTTAAGTATCTGTTTTATGCTGAGCGTAGCTGGAGCGAGTGGGAAGGCTTGAAGGATGACTTAATTAAGCATTCTCCTTGCTAAGCAGAGGAAGGAGAAAAGCTTTAATAGGGTTATTGGGTTGGGGGTGGTTTTTTTGTTTTCCCTCCAGCTCTCTCCTCTTGTAGCATCTTTCTGTTTTTCAGAGGAGTTCCACAGTTCACACCTGTGGTAGTACCTGTAATACCTCTCTGGAAGATTGGTGGGCTCTGGTCTCTTCTAGAAACTGTCAGCGGAGAAGTGGCTGTACCACCTCTGCTTATGGATGCCATGACACGCATGCTTCCCGGTCAGGTGTACTGGACATGGGTCCCTGGTTTGAATGCACTAGGGATAGCTTTGCCCACACCAGGAGGTCCAGCCTGGACTTAGAAGTGAAAAGATGATGTGAAATGGAAAGGAGGGAGGCCCATGAAATACCTCAGTGCCCTACTGTGCCTGTCTTTCAAGGTGTCGGTGAAGTGATGGTTCTCCAGCCTCATCAGAGGACTGCCTTGGGGCCAGCCCAGGACTGTCCTCTCTAAGACTTAGCAGGTGTCTAAAGCGTAGGGCTCCCCTTTGTGTGCTCAAGCATGAACCTCCCAGGTGAGGTAGGAGCAGGTTGCTGGCTGCATTTCTCCTCAAGCTCCTGCCTGCCTGAGGCCTCCCAGCACACTTGCCCTGAAAGGACGGGCTGAGCCCCCAGTGAATACCCCTGTGTGGGCTTTTTATTTCTCAGAGCTTTTGCCAGCAGCTGGAAGATAAAACGTGCTGCTGTTACACACAGACCATTCTCTCTAAACTCTACCTGCTTGGTAAATCAAATATTTTCATGGGAATGGAAACTGCCCAGCACCTTTTTCACTCTCTGCTGATTTGCAGGATGTGAATTTCTTTATGAAGAAAGTCTTAGTTTTGCAGAGCATTCAGAGTTACCGTCCTTCACTTCCAGCAGCAAGGAGATGCGTGGCTATTTTAAGGTTTTATCTGAAGTATCATTTTATAGTCTGCTTTCTCCACCCTTCTTGTTTCAGTTGTGATAACCTATATGAAGTGTAAGTAAAAATGTTCTGTTACCTTGATGGCTAAAAAGGCAAACGGGATAAACCTACACCCAGGTTAGGTAGTGACCAAACCGATTTTGGATGGGAGCCTGCTGCAGGTGCCTGTGACTCATGCTGGGATCAGGTGACAGCTTAGTTGTGCTGGTAGCTGAGGCA
This sequence comes from Phalacrocorax carbo, assembly GCF_963921805.1. Taxonomy (NCBI): domain Eukaryota; kingdom Metazoa; phylum Chordata; class Aves; order Suliformes; family Phalacrocoracidae; genus Phalacrocorax; species Phalacrocorax carbo. Next base: position 13,495,058 of record NC_087529.1, read on the forward strand.
CAGAAGTACCGCTTTTGGTCCTCAGGGCGTTATATACGGTGGTAAGGAGCTCTCCTGCCAACCCAGGCAGAACTGGCATGCCTGGCCACCAGTCCTGCTGATCTGGGGTGTTCCACACTCTCTCTCTCTGAACTAGCAGAAGAAATATCTTTATCCTATCTATTTTTCTTAGCCTTAAATCTGGGGGTTTTAAAAGATCATGCCTTGCACAGCAAAACAAGGGGCCCTTTTCTGTACTTTACTGTTGTGTCCTTGTTCTTCTAGTCTGGTTTCTGGAAGGAGTGTTGAGTGTGGAGAACTGTAACCGTGTCTGTATGAGGAATCAGGTATCCTCTTGGGCTTGGAGGACACTGCCACCTCCTAAGAGCGAAGAATGTTTTTCACTGCCTGATTTCAGAGATATCTCATCCTGAGCAGATATGTTCAATGATCTAAATCACTATGGACGGCGGTGGGCCAGCTGTGGCCTGGCTGGTGTACCCACATATCCTACCCGCACTGTGACCCCAGTGTCACAGAATGTGGGTGTCCCTGTGTCTTGCTGCTTCAGCATGGCGCTGCACTGAGGGCTCTGCTACCGCGACCAGGTGTCAGAGCCAAGAGTTCAGAGCAGGGGGGAGCTGGTGCATAGCAGAAGGCAACTTCAACACACAGTTGGGACAAGAAAGAATTTCAGGTGATGGTGGTGTGAACTGTGCCCTCATGGCTGATTTTTTTTTTTTTCTGGACCTTCCACGGGTGGTTTTTTGCTTATTCCACAGTCTCTACTTTGTTCAAGTGAAACTGCAAACGTTTAATGACCTGATACCCTAGGCCTTCCTGACGACAAGAGGGTGGTGATGCTGGTCAGGGTCTTTTGAGACCTGCCAGCTTTCTGCTCCAGCAGAGTGAGTGGTGAAACACTGACAAGCTTTGAAGAGTTTAAAATGCTCCAACTGGGCGTTGGCAGTAGCTGTGATGATACGGAGTCAGCTGAGATTAACAAAAAGAGTGCTAAGTGCCCTCAAAATTTTTCATTGTGGTTTTGGGAAATGCTCATCTGCTCTGCTTGTGAGCTACCGAGCATTGTTGACCAAGTGCAGCCCTGTAATGGGGTGTCCTTTCCATCAGCAGTGACACAGAGCAGCTGATAGGGGGTCGGGGGCGACATCGCTGCTTGAGCAGCACCAGGGCATTGATTGCCCTGCCTGACGTCCTGGCAATGGCACTTCGCAAAAAGGCAACGTTTGTGGTTGTCAGCACCAAGAGGCAGGAGGTGCTAACGAGGGCTGTTTGGGGAACGTTGCTTTCAGAAAGGCTTTTTGCTTAAGATGCAGGGAGTATCTTGGCACTGCTGTGAGTTAGTTTGCAGAACTGTGGAGTTATTTCCAGTATGGGTAGATATGACCTTCATGTGCCTCTCCCACTAGCCACCCTGCTTTATCAGAGACCTGTTGATTTGACAGAATGCTGGGCATTATTGACATGAAAGTTATCTGAGCTCTTGAAGGACTGGGAGCTGCTGTAAGGATCAGTTTCAGCCCAGACTTGCTAGATGAAGTCCTTTCTGAGTCAGAAGTGTGTGTTGAAGAGTCCATCCCTTCTTTCACCCTCCCATAATTGTCCCTCTTGTGAGGCCTTTTGCTCTCTGAACAAGTTGTTTTGTTGCTTTTCTGGGTGCTGTTTTAAGGGACTTTTTTTAGAAATGCTTGGGTAAGAGCTCTGCTTTCTGTTTTTGCTTTATATATCCTTGTCCTGTTACAGATCTAAGCAGACATGACAGATCCTTCTTCCATCACCTCAGGTTCAGGATGGTAGCGGATGTCATCAGCATTCAGGGTCTTTGGAGTTGAGACTTGTTAAAGATCTCCGGATAATTCATCCTGCCATAGAGCTGTCTGTCTAGTGTACAGGCAGTGCTTGAAACTCACTGCGGATCCTTTGCAGAGCTGAGGATCGTGACAAATTGACTTGCAAAAAGAAAAAAAAAAACCATCCTGAGGGAAAAGCATGTGAATGCAGATCTTCAGATGGCAATGGGAGTTCATACAGCTTGGTTATATAAATGAAGAGTAGTGCATCTGCTCCTTGCACCTTCATCTGTGAATCTGGACATCTGGTGCACCTGTGATGGGGTAGTCAGAGCCTGCTCAAGCCTTCAGACGTGGGGAGTCTCTGAGCGGCTGCATGCTCGTGTGCTTCCACACTCTGAAGATAGGCTTTGCAACCATCTTGGCCATAAAAGTGAGTCTACTTGAAGCACTAACAGCTGGACATCCCCATACAACACGTTGGAGAGAGAAATGAGGGTATGGCTGACTGCAGAATCACTTCTGTAGACAGCAGATAAGTGGTACCCTAATTAGGTAATTTTCTGTGACACGGTCAGAGACAGGCTCCCTGGGATGGTGATATGTTGTGTTCCCTCTAATAATTGTCCAGATAAAATCGTAGTAGCCTGGCATTGTAAATAGCTGGGTTTTTTCCCCCTTGCATCAAGGTGGGTTGCCCGGCACATCTTGTTATCAGCTAGCTGATAGCACCCCAGCTACCGCTGGGCTTCCTTCTTGCCATTCAGGAGAGCTGCAGCCCGTCAGTAACCTCCTGTGGGGGCCACATGGTGCGTTTCCGAAGGAGCTTGTTTACCTCCCAGTAGTAGGGATTTTTCATTCCAGAGTGGCAGTTCCTTTTGGACTTGTCGGGGTTTGAGTGAGGAGCACTTCTTGGGCAATTGCTGTTCAAGAAGGCTTTAGCTCCTTTGCTGATCTATGCTCCAAAGGTGTGCAGGTAACATCTGCTTTTCCAGCATGCTCACGTGGAGCTTCTGGCTACCAAGGCAAAACGTGCCTTCCCTCCTTCTCCACGGTCAGTGAGAATCCTATTTAGGTTTGAACAGAAGTGTTGAAAAGCAGGCATTCTGTCTCCCATAAGACATGGGGGCTACATTGAATGTCCTTCAAAGGCACTTCTCTGGGATGTAAAAGCCAGGCCAGCCTTCCAGGCTGCCCTCCACAAAGCTGACTCTTACTTCTCTTGAGGAGTGCTCTCACTGAGGGTTATCTCAGTGCAATTCTGTTGGGAGCTGCTGGTTCAAAGCATGGGTGTAACGAGGGCTGAACTGGCAGGAGCTACGCTGAAGTGCATGCTTCTCACTTTCCAGTGTCCTTGTGCTTCGACACAAATTTTAGCTGCTGTATTGGTGGGTGCCTACATGACACTTCCCCGCAGCTCTGCTAGAGTTGGAGGCAGGAAGGGGGGAGCTGGGGAAGAGGCAGCAACAGTTCTTTATGCAAGAAAGCAGCTTAAATTTTAAAGCCTTAGTTAAACATTAACTGTTAATTATGGCTTTAATGCAGAGTAAAGGTGACTGTGATTATAAATGACCTGTGACCTGGCATGTTGCTTGCTGTAAATTGATGATTGACTGCCTTGTCTTTCTGAAGCATGAATTAAAATAGCTGGTACCAACAGACTTCTGTCTGAACTTCAAAGCGAGTGTGTGCCTTGCTGGTTTGCGTGGCTGAGTTGCTGCCAACCTGCTGTTAAGAGAAGGAGACAAATATTGGAGCAGAGTCCTGGTTGGAGTGTGCTGTTCTCCTACGTGCAGGAGCAGCAAACGCTTTGAACGCGATCCAAATCTCTGCGTCTTCAGGGCCGTGTATTTCCCCTCCACTTCTCTTTTGATTGTGTAGCCATTAGGTGGAAATGAAAGAGATGAACTGATCAAACACTCCTTGAAATGGCTTTAGGGTTTCAGTTTGAATATTTTTTTAATTAGCTCCATGTAAAGACTTTATTACTTCAAATAGCAGCCATGAAGCCAGAAGACTCACAGTTTGATCCTTTGTTTTTATGGTGCACAAGAAGTCTCAGTAGCTGTAGGTTTCATACCCAGCTAGACACCCCAAACCACAACTAACAGCCAGTGGAAACATCAAGTGATTATCTTTTAAGTATGCCTATCAGGGATACATAAAAGGAAGAGCTGTGTGGGGATAATAGACTGACAAGTAGCAGAGAAGTCAGTTGCTTTCTAACAGGAGCAAAGATGCTTTTTTAACATGCAGAATACTGCACATCAAGTATAATGATTTTTTTTCCCCCTGTAGAAACCTTTCTTTCCTTGTCCTAGTTACTAGAACTTTATACTGTGAACTAGAGAAATTATTTAAGCATTTCTACCTCTGATTCGTTTTTCAAAGAGAAGATACTGGCTGAAGTGTCCTCCAGTAGTTTTCCTTCTTTAGAAACTTCCTCTTCCCCCTTCTCCTGGTCAGGGTAGATACCAGAAAGCGCTGTCAGCCTGAAGCTGACTGAATGTCTTGTGTTACAATGAAGGTTGTTAACCTCCAATTTTGGAAGGTTTGGCAATAAAAGGTGCCCTGTTAAATGAGGCTGTAACGTGGGATATCTGGGTGAACCAGGACAGTGACTCTGTACTGACTTGTTACCATGAATCCTAGTTTGTGCTTGGCTAAAGGTCTTTACTCGTGTGTTTCTGGCAATCTCGAAAGTTGCTTGACTGTTTTCTGCTTTTATGATCCCGAACTTTAAACTGGGGGCAGCCCTTGAGAGAAGCACATTGTCCTGATTGAGACTCACAGGTTTCTGTCAGAGTGGCATTTGAGTCATGGGTTTTATGTGGTGTACAAGCATACAGACCAACTAAAACCCGGCTTCTTCAGGGTCACCGGAGGAAGATGAGTAATCTGACCTCATAGCTAACCCTGCTCTGAGCAGGAGCTTGGACTGGAGACCTACTGATGTTCCTTGCAGCCCTAATTATCCTGTGATCCTGTGGTGCCTTTCAAGGATATATAATGAATGAGATGTGGATTTTGAGCATCATGTGATGCTCCGTCTTCTCATCCTTTGGTCTGTAAAGCGTCTGTTTTCCTCACAATTACTGCTTTTTTTGCCTTCTGGTTAGCAGTCTGTAAGTCGATACCCTCTAAGGAGCAGGCTTCCCCATCTTGCTACTAGTAATTTGATTTATATTTGCAGAGTTCGCCACTGCAGCTGAGCAAGCTGTAGTGGCTATGGCTGCTGAAGGAATATAAAAAATTGGTTTGGGCTCCTGGTATTCTTGAGCTGAGAGAAAATAGGGCATCTTTTGAACATACCTCCTTCGATACTTAGAACTTCTGTAGGAGACAGATAATGGGTTATCTTCTGGAAAGGTTTCCAAGGATTGTTCTGGCTTTCCTTCCCTCCCCCCCCCCTTCTGCTGTTCATCCTGTGGATGATGGAGGGATGAGGCTGGCTTTTCAGCAGTGTTTTGGTACTATCTGCACTCTGACAAATCAGGGAAATACCCTCTGTATTGGTATTCCTCGGAGTATCTCAGAGGTGCCAGTTGCAGCAACATCGTGAGCAGCAGGATGTTGAAATATGTCAGCAGGCACATCAGAAAGCAGCGTGAATGTGTGTGCTGAGTGTGTTTTATCCCAGGGGCTTAATGGCTTTGGAGACAAGAGGGAATTCCACATTATGCTTGTGTGTGCCACAGCTCCGCTGCAGATCTTGCAGTGTTAGACCAGCACTTGAAAACCAACTCAAACAGCTTGCGAGGGCCAGGGGGGAGACGGTGCTGGTTCTGTCTGTGGGTGCAGAGGTAGGCAGGGTTGGGAGAGGCACCGAAGGAGCAGGTGAGTTTTGGCAGCAGGGTCAGTGTAGCCATGTAGAAGGTGAGGCAGGTGATCCAAGTCCTGATCAGTGACCCAAGAGTTTCTCCTTTGAAATACGGGGGGGAGGGGGAAAAAAAAAAATCACAGCTTAGAAACTGTTCTGGTTTATATCTGGAGAAAATTGACCCTACACCTAGATATTGGTTTCCTTCTAGGGAAGCTCTCATGACCCTAAAGAAGGGGAGGGGTGGGCTGGGGCTACAGATGAGAGAAAGACTCTTCACTGGGGACAGAATCTCTCCTTCTCAGTGTCTGCCAGGACTCCAAGACTGGTAAGGACTCAGCTGCAGTGAGAGTGATGGGTCGGGGGGAGCTAACAAAGAACAAGATGCTGAGAGTACCTTGTGGTGCGTTGCCGGCGTCACAGTGGTGTGGCCAGGTCTCTCGGTGGTCGTGCCCTACCAACAGGAGGGGCGTGTGGGCAAGGGGGAAGACAGGAGCAAGTAAATATGGTGAGAAGCGAGAGAAATCTCAGGTGAGGGAAATGGTGAATCTTCTAGGAGATACAGGCCTATCTCCCAAAGGCAAAGAGTAAGTATCCAGGGACTGGGTTTCCCAGAACAGGGCTGGAAAAGCACAAGTGATGGATGGCCCTGTACAGGAAGGGGGGGTGTTCTCAGGGTTTCTCTGAGGTGGACGTGCTAGTTTTGAGTACTTGTCACTTGATAACCACTTTTCTTTGAGTCCTGTGTGAGGAAATGAATTTTATGGGGATTTTACCGTGCCTGTTCCACTTGCGCTAATCCACAAAACTCTGGGTGTTTCTTTCAGGGCCACTGTAGACGTGTGCTGGTAGTGATTGAGCATTTAATGCTAAAATGGAATAAAATGTACAGGTGATGCCTGTGGGACGCTGACTGTGCTGTTTTGTTATCCTAGAACCTCACCAGCTGATGAGAAGAGTGGTTCTTGGACAGGAGGGAGACCTACCTCTGGGCACGTGGAGATTTCAGCATCGCATCTATGTTTGGGAAAAGGGGCAAGAGCGCTGTCTTGTTTTGAGAGTGTGGAGGGTTTGTGTTTATACACAGCCTGATTTTCCTGAAGTTGATTTTGTTTGCCATATTCCAAGGCTGCTTCCAGAAGAACCAAGTCCTGTTGTAGGAGAGAGGAAGGCATTCCCTCTCTTCTCCCTTGCACACTCTTTGAAGAAAACTTCCCTGACATCCTACCTTTTGCAGGTTCTGGCTGCTTTTAGGGAACCTGTAAATGGGAGTAGGATGCCGTGAAGTTCTGTATTGTTTATACAGGTTGTTCTTAAAAAAATTAGGTTTGATATTTTTGTTCTGAGAAAATAAACCAACCTGGGAACTAACACTGGCAGGACTTGTGCTGATTTATTGTGCAAGAGTGATTAATGTCCCTCAGGGTAAGGAGCTGGAATTTGGAAATAGGGTCTGGTTTGTTGCTGTATAGCTAGCTCCCGTCTTGGGCAACAGCATGTTACGCTTTTTGTTTTGGCTGGATGTTCCTGTGAATGTTGATACTACATTTCAGATTACTTAAGAGTACCAGCTTTATCCCCTACAAATGCTGCTGATTCCTCTAGCTTCGATCAAGTTGGTTTCCTTTTGGAGCAAAATTGCTGTGTGCTCCCTGAGTCTCTCTGAACATACGCCTTCGTGGTGTGGCTGAGATTTAATAAATGCAAAATCAAATGCTGCTTAGTGAGGCGGTGGCAGGTAAATGCAGAACTAGCAAGAAGCCATGGAGCAGGAGGAACCTGGTAACACGAAACAATGTTTTCATGGTATTTGTCCTGCCTGTGCTTGACTAGGATGGATAATGTCTTCTAAACATGATTCAGTGCCTTGTTGACTTGCTGGGCAGGGAGGGTTGCCTGTGGTCACTGTGTGATTCAAGGCAGCCCCTTGCCAGGAGAGAAACGTCTGAAGTGTTCTTGTTCTGCCAGTGTCTTTATGGCTTTTGGTTCTTTACCACCACACTCTGATGGTGTCTTAAAATAAAATGGCCTCTGGGTAGGATGTCCCAAAGAGGAGGGGAGGGAAAAAAACCCTAGGATAAGGAAAGCTTTGTGTTGGCAGCACCTTACAAGTGCACTTTTGGCCCTGCTGCGGGTGGCTTGGTCTCTGAGAGGAGGTCAAATCCTGCTGTGCTGTTTAGTCTGAGGAAGAGAGACCTAATGGCAGTGCAGGGTTTGGGTTTTGTCATCTTTCCCCTGAGAACAAAACAGCGATGAGGTTTTGGGATTGGTTTTGGTTTTTTTCCCCCCAGATCTGCCTTTTTTCTAGAAGACTCTTAAGAGCCTTCCTGATGATCAGAAGGGAAAAAATGGAGTTACACGATACTAATTCTCCTGATCATATTCTGCAATGCTTTGTCCTGATGAGTAGCATGCGGTGACAATAGGCACCTGAAAAGCAAGTGTTGCGCGGAAGGTGGTCAGAGAGGCGTTTAACTGAGCTGGGCCGGCAACTCAGATCACTCGCGCTGGAAAGCTCACAAGCCCGGGCTCTGGCTTGTCCAGCAGCTGGCTGCTTGGGCTTGGACTTGCCCAGCCGTTATGCCTAGGGCTTCCAGGCGGTCCTCCTGTCACAGGCAGCCTTGTCCTGTCCGCTTGGCGTTGCTGTTTCCCCGGAGGGTATTAAAGCCGGCCCCGATCCGTCCCCGCTGGGCTGGTAAGAGGTGGGTCTCGCCGAGTCCTGTTTCCTGGGTCGACACTAGATGGCAATGCCTCCCTCGTAATGCGTTGCCAAAGGCGAGTGGTCCGGGGGCCCGCTTCTGACGGGCTTTAAAGCTGGATATCGGTCTTTTTCTGGGCAAATTGTTACGATTACTTCCTTTGATTGGAAGTTGATGCCTCTTCCCTACAAGAAGCGGAGAACTTTGTGCTTCCTGACTCTTAGGATAATATGGGTCTGAAGACGTAAACGTGGCTGAGTTTTCCAGCAGGAGACAGCTGTGCCTTTCATGGAGCATCCTCTGCTCGGACCCGGGGCGTGCTGGCATTTCCCCGACAGCCTTCGGGCGCGTGTTGAGCGAGCATGGGCGGCTGGATCTGCCAGTGGAAACTTGGCACATCGGTGTCCATCAATGACCTTGCAAGGGCGGGACCTTGGGCTCCGCAAACTGTAGGGACAGAACTCATTGTGGAACGCGTCGCGCCTGCTAAAGCCGAGATGTAGACATATATGTCGGTGGGGTGGCTGGCTGGGGCAGGGTAAGGAGCTTTGCAAGGCTCTGGGAGGTCTGCTGCTGCCGCTAGTTCCTTGCTGCCAGCAGCGCGCTGCGGGAGCAGCAGCTGCCCTTCCCTGAGCTGTTACTGCCCAGGCGGGTAACTTGGATTTGACCTAGAGTCTCTCTCCAGGTCGGTGGCCAGTTTACTGCTGTATGAGAGACTTCCCATGGTTAACTAGACTTTTGCTGAAGTGCATTTTTCTATTTTTCTTTACCAAATAATGGCTAAAAAGTGATTTCCTGATTAATTTATTTTTTTTTTTAATTAAAGGATGAAATACAAACTTTCAGCCTCTGGGCAAAATTAAAGATGTATTTGTATCTTGACTTGGCCTTAAAACAGAAATACAAGTCCTTGAGCAAAACAGACAAAAATCTCTGCAGAGAACCACACTTTCTGGTTGTTAATGAAAAAACACAGACCTTTGAGAAGTTTGCTACTGGAATTTTTATTTTTGGCCAAAATGCCTCTTCCCATCCCCCACCCCCCCCATTAAATACTTTGACAAACATCTTCAGCATGTTCCCTGGAGAAACAGTTCCAAAGGTTGGTTACACCTCAAAAGTGGTCTTGTATTTCCAGTTTGGGTTTATCAAATGTCAACTTGCAGCTTTGCTGTTGCTCAATTAAAATATTATCTGATATCATATGATGTTTTCCTGGTGTGGGTGTTTAACCAAAACTTGGGGTGTTGTGTATCCTCAACCCATTGATTCAGCTCCTTAGGCTGCAAGACAAAGATAAAGCCCATGTGAAGTGTGAATCACGACCCTTCCTGCATGCTGGCAAGCCCCCGGCGGACACGGCCAGGGCAATAAGACCCCACTTGCTGCCCCCCCCCTCCTTTGGCAGCTGATGGGGAAACCCTGGAGAGCGTTAATGAATGTTGGTATCCCCACCATGTTCTGCGTTTGAGCCTGTTGCACTCTGCCAGGGTTGAGGGTGGTCTGAGATTGCCAGCAGGTAACCAAAACATGCGGGACAGCAGACCTAAAGGTAGGGTGAGGCATCCAGGGCACACGGGAACCTGTCCGCGGGGATGGGAATGCTTGAAAGTGCTCCAGGTTTTGGCAGCTCCTGTTACGGCCTGAGCTCGGCCCTGTGGGCTGGTCACAGGTCTCCTCCCCCAGCACAGGGGGTTGGGGTGAGGAGGGATGCGGCTTCTACCCCTCTAAACCTTCATGCAGTGCGTGGGGCAGCCAAGCCTGGGCTCGTCACATCAGCTTAGCCCTGGGGGTTGGCTCAGCACCCTCCACCACAGCCAGGAGCAATCCTGCTGGTCCTTGGGCCGGGCGCTGGGGGCTCCTCTGCAACATCCCCTCCACTCTGGCAGCAGGGAGAGGCAGAACTGGTTGCCACAGGCAGGGACCGAGGTCCCTCATGGTGCTGGAGTCCTTCGCCTCTGCTGAGCACCCTGTGCCCCCGCGCAGGGACGTTCCAGGACAGGGACAGGGGACTTGCACCTTTTTATTTTGGCTCTGAAAGTCAGTGGGACGGAAACCCCTTGGTGCTGCCAGCCACAGCTGAGCCCAGTTGGGCGCTGAACGTGCCGGCTCCGGTGTGCTCTGCTCCCCTGCCCCCTCGTTTGTGTTGGCACGAGCCGGTGAACAAACCCAGTTTAATTGGCAGTTGTGTTTGTGGCCAGGGTGTTATGAAAAGGTTTTCTGTCTCCCTCTGTAAGTTACCCTGAATATGTTTTCACTCTTAATATAATATTCACTTCATTATTAGCTGAAAGAAGCTTTTTTCAGAGAGGAGGATTTTTTTTTTTCCCCTTTTTCCAAAAATATATTAAACAGCCCCTTCATGCAGCGCTGCTCTGAGGGCTGGGATTGTCTGCCGGAGGGGAAGTGAGAAACCCGACGGTAAATGGGATTTACACAGAAAGTCCTTTCTTCCCCAGCGCCCCAGTGTGCTGGCGGCACTGGCTGTGGCGGCCCAGCAGTGCCCGGTGCAAGTGGCTGCAGGTGACGGAGGAGGTGTCCATTGCTTGTGGGGTATGCTCGCCTTCCCCTCCCTTGCAGTGTGGTCACTAAGGGGGGGTCCCCATCCAGCAGAGCAGAAGCTCCCCAGGGGCTCTTGGCACCCCAGGCTGGTGTTTCCAGACAGAAGCCCATCCAGCAGAGCTGGGGCCCGGCTGCAGGGAACCCCGCGTGTGCTGCGGCAGCGGCTTGGCTCGCACCGGTGTTGGGTGGCGAAGGCATTTCCAGCGTCTGCAAGGTTTTGGGAGCTTGTTTTCTGGTGGGTGGGTTTGGGGCCATGGGGTGCAGCTGGATGCCCATGTTGTCATCTTGCTGTGCCGCTGCTCTTCTGGGTTTTGCTAAATCCATAAGAGTTTGTCTCCAGCTTTGGGAAAAACCCTGTGAGCTGCAGGAGCAGAGCGCTGCGCCTGGGGATGGTATCATACACAGAGCATCCAGCCTGGCTCAGCCTTTGTGTTCCTGGGGAAACTGTCCTGCTCCCCTCCTGCGTAAGCCCTCAAAGGGCATCCGCAGCCCAGGCAATTTTTTTTGTTGTTGTTGAATTTGACACGTTTGGGTGGTTTTGCATGGCCACAGCCCCCAGTTCACGTAGGGGAGTGGGGTGGCAGCGAGCAGCTGTGAAGACCAGCGTGCCCTTGCTCGGGTGTCCTCAGCCCAGCATGGCTGGGGAGATCCCGTGTCTGGGTTGGGTTGGTGCTGCCCTTGGGCTTGTGCCCTCACTGCAGCCCTGGCTTGGGGAGCTGCTGGCTTTTGGGGCTGCCCAAAGGCAGCCAGTCACAGCAGGTGGGACATAACTGGCTGGGCTGGGGCAGACTGGACCCCTGGGCTGGCACTTGCACTGCTGCTGAGGGATGCTGGGATCCCTTGGGACACCTGGTTCCCCGCTTCATCTGTCAAGCAGTTGCTGTGAAAGCCCAGAAAGGCTCAGAGCATGTTCTCCCTTTTCCTGCAAGCAGTGTAAACATGAACACACCCCTCAGCAGGGCAGGCACCGGCAGTGGGGGTCCCTTCCCCCTTCTCTGCCACCACTCCTCGCCATCCTGCGAAACACATTAGGGCTTGTGCCATGCGCTGATGATTATTCAAGACCTGGCCCTAATTGGGAACAATTAGCAGTTGTTTCAGCTAACATATGTCTGTTTGTTGTGGCAGTCTGATGGCTGACACAAGAATCCCCATCCGGAGCAGGGACTGCAGCCACGGGAGCGCCCTATGGATGATGCAGCTCTCCGTTGAAGATGCTCTTGGGAGGTATCCGGCTTGTGCAAGACCCAGCATCCCCAACCCTTGTCCTTCTCCACTGCAGATGTGAGTAGGTCAAGCTGTGGAGAGAGGCCACAGAAATGCTGCTGGAGATGGACCCAGCTGATGCCACACGGGACCCTTGGCACCTCTCCCTCCTCCCAAGTTCCAGTTCCAGTCCTGCCATGTGGGAGTTTAAGCCACACAAGATGCTGCTCTGAGTCAACTGGATGCTGAGGACCAGTCCCTTAGCTGGGGGGACAACAGTGGGAGAGAGTGCTTTGGGTGGTGGGGAGCTTGTACCCTAGTCATTGTCCTGTGCCATGGTCTGTGGGGCAGCCCCCCAGCCCAGCACCCTGAATCCTGCGGGTCTCTTGGCTTACCCCAGGGCGGGGCTGTCCTCGCTCTGCCTGGCACCAGCAGGGAAGTGGGAGCTCCCTGATGTTCCTGGACTTCCTTTTTCAAACGTTTGGGAAAAGGTAAATCAGTCTTGAGCTATTTTTCCAGGGTCTTGCTGGGCTGTTCTCCCCCACTTCCCATGCACACCTTGTGTCCAGTGTACCCCATCATCTCCCTTGCCTCTCCCCAAGTAAGGAGCATCCTCTTGCATAAAGCCAGACAGGAACCATGCCTGGCAGACTGAGGGGGGGTGTCCAGGGTAGGTAGTAGAGAAGGTTGTAGAGGGATGTGGGCAGATGGAGACTCCAAATTTGCTTTAAAATAGGGCTTAAAGCTGAGGGTGGGATCCTGACCCAGCTGAGGAAGGAGAAGTGCTTGGTGTGCTGCCCACCATGGTGGGGAAAGGGCAATTCCCAGCTCTGCTCCCTGCCACGAGGCCAGAGGGGAGAGATGCTGGCGCTTCCCTGGCCTTGTGTGCACCCGGGATACTGCATACTGGCGGTGCCAGTCCTGACCATGGAGGTCACAAAGGCTGGAGCCAATGTCCCTACGTAGGACCCAGGCTTGGAGTAACACAGGGAAGGGAAACCACAGGGGCTTCGCTGGCAGTGCCAATCCTTCATTCCTGAGCGCTCGTGCCCTTGGATCTCTGGCTGCTGCACAAAACCCTTAGTGAGCCCCAAAACCATCTCTCCGCAGCTTGAGGGACTCAGTGTCCTGCCAGGGGGTGGTGAGCTGCAGCATGGGGGGGAGTGGGCTGGGGTGGGATGCTGGAAGCTGGGCAACCTGTGGTCTGCGAGGCGAAGGGGCTGGGGAGGAGGAAGGTGGCCCAGCTTGGTTTTCCATGGCCTCACATTTTCCTGTGCTGGAGAATTTGCAGCAAGGGTGGAAAGTGCAGCAGCCAGGAGGGGAGGCAAGCAGGGCAGGCGGGGAAGGGTTTGCTTTGCCAAGGTGCTTGGGACATTACATGCCTGTCAGGGCAGAGTCTGTGCACTGCTGGACAGTGCTGGGTGGGGGCATGGACATGGTCCACACCAAACCCCCATGGCTTTGAGACTGTCCCCTCCCAGGGTGGATCAGGGACAGGGGTTTGGTGGGAGGCGGGGCAGCTCCACAGGCAGAGCACTGCCTTGCCTTCTTGGCTCCCATGGGGTGGGCTGGCAGCCCCACAGGGCTCACGGGCTGGGGATGCTCGGAGGGTGACGGAGGACCTGCCAGGCCAGCGAGCACGGGGATGGGCTGAGGTTTGCTGCTGTGCTGCAGCTCCCTGACATGCAGCTCAGCAAGGACAAGTTGGGACAGCAGCCCTTTTGCCACCAGAGGCCATGGGTCTTGTCATGCAGGCATCCAAAAATCCTGCTTGGGCACCTCATTGCTGCTCCTCGGGGGTTTGCAGCAAACCTGCCTTTACTAGGAGCCATGACCTGAGCGCAGAGTGGCTTGAACAAACCCGAGAGGGCAGCTGGCTTCTGCCCTCGACACAGCCAGCGTGACTTACAGGCAGCCAGGGCGGTGCGATGGGATGTGGCATTCCCTCAGGCTAGTCTCTGCTGCATACCTGGAGGCATGTTTGTTTTCTGTTCCTAGTTTTTGGAAGTATTGAGGGCTGATGGGGCCTGCCAGCTCTGCCTGCCATCACCAGCTCCCTGCCCTTGGTTCTTTGCCCATTGGATAGGGCAAAAGAATTAGGGATGGGGAGAGAGAAAAAGATCATTCAGGGGTACCCCAGGACAGGGCAGAGGGCAGGAACATGCAGGTTGAATGTCGGAGGAAGAGACTCAGCCAGTTTTCATCCTCTGCAAATATTAGACGGATTCATCCTGTTATAATCTTTTAACAGCACAAGTCTTTAACACTTTCATTCTTTCCTCCTCTCTCCTGTCCCACCTCCACAGCCGTCCCCACGTCTTCCCTCCCGTGGAGCTGTGGTCCTGGCTGGGCAGCAGCTCTCCTGCCTTCACCGTGTCTGGCAGAAGTGAGCATTTGACGCTGGCTTGGGGAAATCCACCAGCACCCAGGGAGCTGGGACCTGTGGTCTGGCACTGCTCTGGGACAAGGTGTCATCTCCAGATGTTGACATCCCCAATAACGGTGAGCGAGCCTTCGCCCTTCCCCATCTCCTCCAGCGACCTGGCACGTGCCTGGATCGTGGGTGTAATTTGCAGGGGCAGGAGAGGGTCAGGCTGGGGCTGGGGACAGGGACAGGGACAGAGCAGAGCCATCCTGCAGTCCAGCCCCAGCACTGCTGGAGGAGCCCAGAGGGTGGGTGACCCACCTCACAGACTTGGTGACACATAAAAAAGCACCTTTTCTTAGCTCAGGACTCATGCCCAAATGGCAGCGGTTGCCAGCTGGGGCGAGAGCCTTTGCTGTGGTTGCCTGACCTTTAAAGAAAGGTGGTTGGAGAGCTGGAAGGAGCAGAAATCCCTGAAAGATTATTTGTTTCTCATGAACTATATTTAGGTGCCATTGGCAAAATCCAAAAGTGCTGAGTTCTGCTAAATAAATACGGGAGCTTTGTGTTTTTTTCCCCCAGAAGAGAACAGGATTAGTAAGTGAATGGTAAACAGTATTTTTGTTTGACATACCTGAGGGTTTCCATTCCAAGTTGCTGTCTTGAGCTCTTGATGCTGTGATGACGATAATGGACCTAAAGCGGCACTGCCCCATCTTGTGAAGATATTTTTTGGAAAAGAAAAGGAGGCAGCCAGCTTACCCACCGTGGTGCTGCTTTTTTTTTTGTTAAACTTTATGTTCTTGAGTATTTTCATAAATGATTGTGTATTAGGATATTTTTAAGCTAAAAATAGGTCATGCTGGTGCCACTCCAGTAGAAAACTACTTCCCTGGTGGGATGCAGACCCCCGGGGCTCCCTGCCTGCACCCGCTATTGCTGCCCCGGAGGGACAGAGTACCCAGGCAGCCTTGGGGATCGAGGTTGTCCTTGGTGGGTCCAAGCAGGGCTGCAGGGGATGGCGAGGAGGTCATCTCGCTTGTCTAGAACACACTTTGGTCATCTTGGGTTTGTCTTTGATGTTTTGGATTTCCTGTGCCTGAACCCTGGGAGATCTCCCCCAGGGGTCCCACTGGGATTGGGTCTGGACTTCCCAGTGGAGTGTTTCTGGGTGGGGTGTGTGGCTGCGGGAGGGTGCCAGGCAGGTGAGGGGTGTTTGCTGATCATTCAGGGGTGTAAGAGCCTGTCCGACTGGCTCGGCGCGGTGAGGAGCAGAGTGAGCAATCAGGAAACACCTGTTTGGATGTGAAGTCCGAAGCCTGCAGGTGGGGGGAGGCAGCGGGGCAGAAGGGCTCCGCGATCATCTCGAGCAAAGCAGAAAATCTGTTGCCCCAAAGTGGTCAGAATTCAGTGTCCCTTGAGCTGGCTCTGCTGGGACATCAGCATCTGTCCCTTGTAGAAATAAGGCACTGGGGTAATTTGGCTCCTTAATGCAGCAGCCTGTCTGCAGCAGCTCTTCTCCAGGGAGGGCCAAGGGGAGGTTGCGATGGAAGTTATTGCACAACAGCAGCACCCTGGTAAGCAAATTGGGGACACAGCTGGAGAACTTCCCCTGGTGCTGCTCCTCTGGCCAGGTTAGAGGCGGTGGTTTCACAGCACACTCCACGTGGAGGAGAGGAGAAGATGATGGAGGTACTCAAGGAGGAACCACATCAGGGAGGAGGATGCTGGTACTAGATGATTTGTCAAGAGCAAGAAGTGACCCAACCTTGGGTAGTAACCATCACTTTCTGATGAGGACTGTGACCTCAGCATGGACTGATTTGGCGCCTGGGAAGAGAAGAAATGCAACGTGGTGTTTCCCAGTCCTGATGAGCTCTGTCCAGTAACAAGGAAGAGGACAGAAGATCTCAGATGTGTGCAAATACTCAACCAGAGGTTGCAAAGAGAGGAGAGCTTCAGCCTGGGCTGCTCCAGCCTGCTCGTTACTCTTGGTCCAAACCAAGTTGAAACCAACCCAACCCAAAAGCACTGGAAGCGCCAAAATCCTCCCTGGCCAACCCTGATGAATCTATGCAGCTTGGAGGAAAGTGTCTCCATCCAGCTACCACAGCTGAGCTGAACTTTGCAACGACCACAAGGAGGACTTTGACCACAGCACTGCCAGCATTGCCAGCCCATGTATGTGGGGGTGGTGAAAGGCCACCTGTTGGGGCACCCAAGGGGGGTTGCAGGGTGACAGTGCCTTGAGGTTGCACCGGAGACCTTTGGTTTGACTTGGTAACTGAATGGGGAGCTTGGCCAATTCAGTATTAAGTTAAAACCATCTCCAGCAAGTTCTGGTCCTCGCATCCATCTCTGCTCCTGCGGCAGCACAGCGTGGGCTCGGGCTTGGATCTGCAGGGGTGCTCCTGCTTCTGGGGGTTGCTTTGGCCAAGTCCCTACCAAGGTACAGCCCGACCGTCCTGCCCGTGAGCCACATCGGCTTGAACCGGTGCCAATGTTCTTGGCCCGTGGCACCGTTTCTGAAGGGTGGCAGAGAACAGGTGAGCCGTGCACAAGAATGGGCAGGGTATGCAGGAGCTTTCTGCTGGGCCATGAGCACGTGCAGTGCTGGCCTTGGGGCTGGCAGGACTTGAGGGCACTCCCACACTTTCCAAATTGCCTGGGGTAAGGTATCTTTTCCAGCCAGGTAAGGGTGCTGGTGGCCAGGTTCTGTGCCCGGCACGGCAAGCACCTCCCCAGACGCTTGCAGCGGCCCTGGGGCTGTGGAGCTGCCTCCTGCCTGGATTGCATTTGCTTGGATTTCAGCAGCTCCTTCGAGAGACATGAGGCACTTGGCGCCAGACGGGGGGCATGGACATCCTGGGAGACACAGACACTGTGGAGCATCCCGGGACCCTCCTACCCCCTCCTGGGTTGCTCCCAGCCCTGGTGCCGCTGGGCTTAGCCCCAGCCCACGTCCTGCCTGGCTCCAGGCTGCCCTGTGGTTCTCCCCTTCTCCTCTGGATCGTATTTATTTATTTATACGCTGAATGTAATAAAACCCCAGCAGGAAACGGAGGCGATTCCCTGCCATTCCCCGCAAGCCAGCCCTGGGCCGGGGCGAACAAGGAGGCGCATTGTGCGGTGCAGACCTGCCTGCCAGCACCAAGCTGCACGCGGGGCCGAGGGGCGAAGAAAGGGACGTGTGTGTCTGTGCCTGCACCAGGACCCAGTGCCGACACCCTCTGCCCAGCAGCGGGCGACTTGGCGGTGCCATGGGATGGGGTGTCCTGGGGAAGAAGCTTCACTCTGGGGGCTGGGGATGAAAGGGCTCCTGTGCTGGCTTGGGATGTCATCTGGTAGCACTGCAGAGCCTTCTCCCAGCGCTGGGCGCCTCCTCTGCCCGTCCTTGGGCTGTCAGGAAACAGGTGGGCACTGAAGGTCAGCTGCGGGGCAAACAGTTGCCCCATGGCCTGGTCATCATATGACCTGCCCTTCCCAGGGCTAAAACAGCTGGGAGGGAGCTGCTACAAACTGCAGATGCTGCCATCAGTAGGGTTCAGAGTGAATGCCTGCTTGCAAAGCTCACCTGGGTCCTGTCCTCCCCCCAGAGGGGTCTGCAGGGGTGAGTGAGGTGGCTGGGGGCAGGACTTGGCTCAGTCCAGCTTCCCCTTTGATGGGGAGGGGGTCCCCATAGCCAGGGATGTGTGTCCCAGCCCCCCAGAAGGCTGTAAGCAGCCTGTTGTGCTGCACTTGCCCACTAAAACACTGCGGGAGAGGTGGGGGACTGCCCAATGTGCCCTCTCATCCCCTTGCTAGCCAGCTCCCCACCATGCTTCCAGTGGGGGCTCCCCCAGGACACCCCACTGCCCTCCTGCGCTGTCCCCTGAGCCCACAGCTGCATGCGGTCCTTGTCCATGTGCTGGTCCCACAGGCTCCCAGGGCTGCTGGGGGCGGTGGGGACATGCCCTGCACCGCGTGTCTCCTGCCTGCTTCACATCATGGCTGCATTGGCGGGGGTGGCACGGCCCTGGGTCCCTGTGGCCATGGCCAGGGAGGTAGACTGGCAGCAGGACTGTCCCTCCACGCCACCCCCAGTCTGCAGCAGCCACAGGGTGCCCATGGCTCCCCAGCTGTGGGTGACCAGCTTGCAGCACGCATCCCTGGGGAATTTGTGTCACCCTGTGTCCTTGCACCAAGGGCTTGGGTTGTCACCGCAAACACATGCAGGTGACCCAAGGCCAGGAGGTGACCAGGGAGCTCAGGACACCACGTTGCCTGGGGACACTGGTGTCACCCAGCTGCCTGCCACTGCCCCAGGATGGCTGGAGGACCCCCCTGGGCAGGTGGAGGCTGCAGGGGGTGACAATGGGATGGCAGCAGGGGGATGTTGGTGTTGAGCACAGCATCCCCCACACTATGGCCCCATCACCTTGCGCCCGCAGCACCTTCCATTGCCGCAACCACAGAGTTGCCTGTTCATGCAGTGAAGGCAGGCACAGGCTCTTGTGGCTCCTCGAGTTACTGAAACCACACACCTGGGGAAAAGGGGGTAAAAACCTCCAGCTCCTGCAGGAAATGTCTCTGCAACCCCCTCAGCGGTGGTGCAGAGATGTGGGCGCTGCTGCTGGTGGGTGGCAGGTTGTGCAGGGGACAGCCGGGAGGGCAGGTATGCCATCCCGCTGCCCTGAGGGGCACTGGGGCATTTGGGAAGAGGTTTCCTTTCCTGGGATGGGGGGATTGGGTCGGGCCCTGACCTGGATAGGAGGATGGGGCGGGGGGGTCTGCAGCTCCCTGGGGACCCAGCAGAGCCTTTGGCATGGCTGGGGAATGAGCCAGCCTGTGCTGTGTGAGCTGGGACACTCGGAGCACAGGTGGCAGTGGTGTGAGAGAAGGAGGGGCACCCCACCGGGGTTCTCGCTGCTATAATTAATGCGAGAATTAGGGAAGAAATGGCTTTTCCATTCCATTGGCACAGGGTGGGGCTGGGCAGGATCCCTGCTGTGTGTTCACCCAACTCCTCCTGCTGGTGTCAGGTGCCTCCACCTGTTTGTCTGGGGACTGTCCCCCACAATCCCCATCTTCCCAACTTGCTGCCGCCTGCCCACGACTGGGAGCCTGGCAGGTCGCTTGTGGGGCACGGAACAGCGCTTGCCCCATGGCATGCATGGTCTGGTGCACACGTGTGTGCATCTGAATCACACCAGACTGTGCCTGGGAGTAGGAAGGGTTCAGGCTTGAGGATCGCTCCTGCTGGTGCACTGGAGGGTGTCCCCAGGGAGATGGTGGCCTGGGCAGGGTGCAGCTGCCCCTCCAGCTGGTTGGGTGCCAGCCTGCAGCCCTGCATGGTGCCCGGCGTGGGGTGCTCCCAGGATGGAACCCTCCACCTGCTAGCCAGCCCATCCGGCCCCAGCACCAGCATCGCTTTGAAATTGAAGCTGCTGGCCTTTCGCACCAGCTATTCCTGTGAAATTCTTCAGGAAGGGAAAATTATCCGCCCAGATCCCTGTGGGGCTGTGCCATTGCTCTCCCTCCGGGCTGTGCCATTGCTGTCCCTCTGGGCTTGTCCCCCCAGCTGGCACGGGGTGCCGCAGAGCCCGTATTTGCCCCTGAGCATGGCCAGTGGCCTGCCCCTGCTGTTTTGGGTTTTCCCTCTCTGCGGCAGCCCCTGCCTGTGGACCTGGGAGCTGGGACCACCGAGAGTCCGTGGGCTCGGCCTGCTGGGGAGAGGCAGGGGCGAGGGCAGCACAGCTGGTGTGGGACCCCTCACCACCCTGCAGCAAGTCCTGCCTGCCCTGGCCAAGGCTTGACAGGACAGCGCCCGTGGGCCCCTCTGCAGCTCCATCACCCCCTCCCCAAATCCATTGTCGCTTCCCTGCCTCTATCACCCCATCCCCTGCCCTATTGCCTCCCCACCTCCATTGCCCTCTCCCGAGCTCCATAGCCCCTCCCCTCATCCATGGGTCCATCACACCCTCCTCTGCTCCATGACCCCTTCCCTGGCTCCATTGCCCCCCCTTTTCCAGTTCCATCACCTTCTCCTCTACTCCACTGCCCCTTCCCCACCTCCATTGCCCCCTCCCCTCCTCCATTTCCCCTTCTTCTGCTCCATCACCCCTTCCCCAGCTCCACTGCCCCCTCCCTGGCTCCCACCGGGGCTGTCCCCATCGCTGGTGCTGAGGGGGATCCCCAAACCCTGCAACCCAGGGAAGATCCACCCATGTGTGGGCATGAGGGGCATTGCTGCAGCCTCTCTTTATCCTGGGGCGACAGTGAGGATTTTTCTTCACCCTTCCCCCTCCCCTCGCTGAGTCTCTTGCACAGGTTTGCAAGCACTGTTGACGGGAAGAAAGGAAATGGGGCAAAGCTGCTGCCAGGAACCACAGGCTCCTGGGCTCCTGCGATACGGCCCCGCTCCTCCAGGCTGGCCGCTTCCCGGGCAGGATTTCTGTGCAGCCTCTGTGAGCCCTTTCTTCCAGCTGTTGATATTGGATTCCCAGCCCAGGGCCACTTCCAAGGCCGTAAATCTGCTGTGTTGCTCTACCTGGTGTTCTTGTTTTCACTGCAAGGCTTCCAGACCTGCTGGAGATCTCGGCTTCTGTGCATGGCCATGATGTCCCCATCCAGGCGGCAAACAGCATGCGGTCCCCTCCCTCTTTCCCGGCGTACCCCAGGGGTGCGGGCACAGGTGGGCAGGTCACTCCCCAGCAGGGACAGGCAGTGGTGCAATAAAAGGGCAAGACTCGGGCAAGGGTTGGGATGCTGGTGGCACCCCCTGGAACCCCCTGCCCACCACTGCGCGTGGGATGAAGCTCCAGGAAGGGCTCCATGCGTCCTTTGCTGGCCCCACTGCAGGTCTCTGAGGCTTGGGCAGGGCTTGGGCATCCCGTGGAGCATCCAAGGAGGGTGTCAGGGTGGGGAGGAGCACCCCAGGTGCCACCCCCAGTGTGTGGGGTGGAGGTAAGGGGCGGCCGCTCCTCTACATTAAAAGGCGCCCCTTGACTCTGAAAAATCCACATGTTGGTCTTGGCTGGGCTGCGGTGCCTCCTGCCAAGAGCAACAGTTTTACATATTAAAGCTAAATTAAATTAGAAGACATTATTTGTGTGTTTTCCCCCTCCCCCATTAACCCTTCACAGCCCAGGCGACTGGGCTGGGAGGTACAGGGGCACCCACAAGGGTGAGCCAGGATGGTGGAGCTGGCACCTCGGGGTTGCATCCATCCCCTGGCCATGGGTCCTGCTGTGCCCGTTGCCCATGAGAACCCTCACTGGGCAGCCAGAGCTGGGTTCTGAGACGTTTGGGTGTTTCCAGGTGATGTTTCCAAGCTTTCCTTAGCAAATGGCTCCCTAAAAGGAAGGCAAGAGCTGGGCTTTAGGGTGCCCTGGAGCAGTGGCAGTTGCCACCCTTGGGTCCCTCAACCTACATAGGATGTGCATCTGAGGCTGGGGTTGGATGGGATGAGGGATCCCAAGGACAGGTCCCAGCACCCCACAGGTGTCACCTCCACCTCAGCCACAGCAGACACAGCTGTGGCTGCCAGCTCTTCTGTGGGTGACGATTGCCCCCAAACCAGCACCACAGCAAAAAATGCTCCCAACCCACCTGTTTCTTAGAGCACACAAGGAGGAGCATGGCCTCAACCCGAGGTGTGAAGCCCCCTGAAGCTGGCTACGGCTCCATGTCACCCGGGCACATGGGACAGTGCTTTCTGGGACACCCCCGCCCCCCCCCCCCCCCCCAAACTCTCCTCCAGCACTCCAAATAACCCAAAAAAACCCTTTTCCCAGGGCGCTGGAGCTGGGTAAGCAGTTTGCCTGTGCTAGAGGGAAATTCCAGGGCAATGGCTTATCTCCTGCACCATTACAATAACCGATAAGCAGCTCCCATGGAATTTCCTTATAGCGACAAATCGGGGATGTTTAAATAATGTATGGCTGGGGTGTCAGTATGTGGCTGGCGATTAGGAGCCGCGTTGACAGGTTGTTATGTTGTTACTAAAGAAATCACAGGGCTGTGGGAATGCCTAGGAATAGTGCGGCGCCTGGACCCCCAGGCGCCAGCCCGTGCCCACACCCTGGTAGGCAGGGCATCCCGGGGACCCTGCCCCAACTCCCCCAGGACAGCTGAGCTGCTTGTTCCCCCGTTGCAAATGGGTGCTGGGGATGGGTCAGAGCACCCTGAGCAGGCACCCCAGGGCCAAATGTGGCATCAGCAGCTGGTGGTGTCCTGTGAAGGTGGCATGGGCAGCAAAGCCCATCCCCGGTGCGCTGCTACCCCCAGCATGCTTTTACTGCTGGCCTGAGTGCCCTTGGCTCCTCCGGCCGGGCACCCTCAGCCTCCCCTTGCGCCCAGCATGGGCCATTTGTCACCCTGCAAGCAGGACACTGGATTTTGGGGCTGGCACCCCCAGCTTGGCCATGCTGACTGGTGTCACCACCAGTCAGCCCTGGCCTCTCACATCACCACTGCCAGGTGCCATCGCCATCCCCTGCCCATGGGCACGGGGCACCCTGCCATCCCACCAACCCCGGTGACTCCCAGGGACAAGGACACAGCTCTCCCAGCCTGTGCCATGGGCACTGGGGCTCAGCCACCTCCCACAGTTCCCGCTGTTCTGCCACGGCCCCCCAGCCCCGCGGGCGCAGGTACCCTCTCACGGGTGTGCTCTGGCAAGGTAAGTTTCCCCCTGCTCAGCAGCGGGACCAAAGTGGCACTTTCTGTCCCCAAGCTAAGGCACGTCACCCCGCCAGGCTGCGGGGAGGGGGTTTCCCAGGGAACTGCTCCGACCCACCGTGGCAGGGCCAGCCTGGCCGCTACTGTGAGTGGGTGAGCCCTGGGGTGGGCACCCCGCGGCTGCCTGTGCCCCACGCACCATCGCCCGGGTGTGCACAGCCCCTCACCCCCAAACAGCTGCCGTGCTGCAGGAGCCCCGGGGAGCGGGGTCAGGCCCCCGCACCACTCCGGTGGGTTTAGGCGAGGTCATGCGTGTTCCTGCGCCCACGTGATGGGAGTGTGTGTGCCAGTGCACAGGGCGGGCCCCACGGGTGTGCAGGGCCCCACGGTGTGCCAGGCTGCTGCAGGCGTGTGTGTGTGTGCACGTGCGTGTGGCGTGTGTGTGAACGGGTGTGCACGTGTGTTTGCGTGTGCGTGTGGGCTGTGTCAGCAGGGCTGGGGGTGCTGGGGTGCAGACGGGATGTGCGGGGGGGGGGTTGGGGCTGGGGGCGGGGATAGGTGGGGGCTGGGCTGAGTAGGGTGCGTGGTCCGTGCGTGTGCCCCACCGGCGCGGGGGCCGGACGGGAGGTCACCCCGTGGGACCGCGTTGGCGTGCTCACCCGTGGGTGCCCCACGCCTGCGAGGGGTGCGGGGCGGGTGACGCCGGCGCTAGGGTCCCGGCCCCGCACAGGTGCCGCTCCCGGTGCGGATCCCGCTCCCGGCTGCCGCCGCAGATCCCTCTGCCGCTCCCGGGGTGGTTCCCGGCGCCACCGGTTCCGCGCGCGGGGCCCGCCCCGCCCCCGGAGAGGCGTGTGTCCCCGCCCCGCCCCGCGGGCATGTCCCGGCGGGCGGGGCGGGGCGGGGCGGGGCGGGGCGGGGCCGTCCCGGCCGGCGGGCCCTGCGCGGCGCGGCGCGGCGCTGCCGGGGCTCGGCGGGCGCGGGGCGGCGCGGGGCGCTCGGCGGGGCCGCCGCCGCATGGCGCGCGGGGCCGGGGCCGGGGCCGGGGCCGGGGCCGCGGGCGGGGGGAGCCGCCCCGCCGCGCCGCCGCCGCCGCTGCCGCCGCCGCCGCCGCAGCAACAGCAGCAGCAGCAGCCGGAGCCGGAGCCGGAGCCGGAGCTGCAGCCGCAGCAAGCGGCCGCCCCGGGGGCGCGGGGGCGGCGGGGCCGGGCGATGGCGGCGCTGTAGCCTCGGGGCCGGGGCCGGGCGATGGCGGCGCTGCGGCTGCGGCTGGCCCTGTCCGTGCTGTGGCAGCTGGCGGCGGCCGGGCGCGGGCTGGAGCTGGGCGGGCTGGAGGGGCCGCGGGGGCGGGCGGCGCGGTGCCAGCCCGTCGACATTCCCATGTGCCGGGGCATCGGGTACAACCTGACCCGCATGCCCAATCTGCTGGGCCACGAGAGCCAGCGCGAGGCCGCCCTCAAGCTGCACGAGTTCGCCCCGCTGGTGGAGTACGGCTGCCACGTCCACCTGCGCTTCTTCCTCTGCTCCCTCTACGCGCCCATGTGCACCGACCAGGTGAGCGCCAGCATCCCCGCCTGCCGCCCCATGTGCGAGCAGGCCCGCCACAAGTGTGTCCCCATCATGGAGCAGTTCAATTTCGGCTGGCCCGAGTCGCTCGACTGCGGCAAGCTGCCCACCAAGAATGACCCCAATGCCCTCTGCATGGAGGCCCCCGAGAATGCCTCAGCTGCTGAGCCCCACAAGGGCCAGGGCATGCTGCCTGTGGCCCCCCGGCCCTGGCCGCCGGGCACCGCTGAGGGCCGGGGACCCAATGGCCTAGGGGCCTGTGACAACCCTGAGAAGTTCCAGTACGTGGAGAAGAGCCTCTCCTGTGCACCCCGGTGCTCCCCTGGGGTGGACGTCTACTGGTCCCGGGAGGACAAGGACTTTGCTTTCATCTGGATGGCTGTCTGGTCCACCCTCTGCTTTGTCTCCACCACCTTCACCGTCCTCACCTTCCTGCTTGACCCCCACCGCTTCCAGTACCCTGAGAGGCCCATCATCTTCCTCTCCATGTGCTACAACGTCTACTCTGTGGCCTTCATCATCCGCTCGGTGGCAGGGGCTGAGAACATTGCCTGTGACCGGGAGAACGGTGAGCTCTACATCATCCAGGAGGGGCTGGAGAGCACGGGCTGCACCATCGTCTTCCTCATCCTCTACTACTTCGGCATGGCCAGCTCGCTCTGGTGGGTTGTTCTCACCCTGACCTGGTTCCTGGCCGCCGGGAAGAAATGGGGACACGAGGCCATTGAGGCCCACAGCAGCTACTTCCACATGGCCGCTTGGGGCATCCCGGCCATGAAGACCATCGTCATCCTCACCATGCGGAAGGTGGCAGGGGACGAGCTCACGGGGCTGTGCTATGTGGGCAGCATGGACGTCAGCGCCCTGACTGGCTTCGTCCTCATCCCCCTCTCCTGCTACCTGGTCATTGGCACCTCCTTCATCCTCACGGGCTTTGTTGCCCTCTTCCACATTCGGAAGATCATGAAGACGGGCGGCACCAACACGGAGAAGCTGGAGAAGTTGATGGTGAAGATTGGGGTCTTCTCTATCCTCTACACCGTCCCGGCCACCTGCGTCATTGTCTGCTACTTCTACGAGCGTCTGAATGTGGATTACTGGAACCTCAGGGCCCTGGAGCGCGGCTGCCTGCACCTCCCCGGCCGGCGTGCCGCCAACTGCTCCTTGGAGGCCTCGGTGCCCACCGTGGCCGTCTTTATGCTAAAGATTTTCATGTCTCTGGTGGTTGGCATCACCAGTGGGGTGTGGGTGTGGAGCTCCAAGACGCTGCAGACCTGGCAGAGCCTGTGCAACAGAAAGCTGGGCGTGAGGACGAGGGGCAAGCCCTGCAGCGGGGTGAGCTGTGGCGGGGTGCACTGCCACTATAAAGCCCCCACAGTCATGCTGCACATGACCAAGACGGACCCATATCTGGACAACCCGACGCATGTCTAGAGCTGGGGCTGGCCCTTCCCTGGGGACGGTGGGCCAGGGGAAGCCGGCCTCACGGGTAAGGGGCGAGGGGACACTGCTGGGGGGTGAGGGCAGAGGCTGAGCGGCGGTGAGAGGGGGGACGCACACTGGTTTGGGGTGGTGAGGCCCTTGGGACCCACCCTGGCACCGCTCAACCCTGACAAGTAGCTGCTTTTTCCTAGAGGTTGTTTTGTTGTTGCTGTTGCCAAATCCAGTGACTCTTCTAATGCTTTCTTTGGGGGGGGGTGGGGTGGCGGGGACGGGGCAGGGAGGGGAATAATCCAGCCCATGTTTATTTAATTCTGTAATTTATTTTAGATTTTTTTTTTTTTAATCATTAGCTGCGAGGAATGGAAAAAACAATAAACCCTGGATGTGTTATTTCAACCAAGCCTGGTGCTGTTTGGAGGAATTCGAGGGGGCTGAGAGCAGCCCCACGGGAGCCCCCCCAGCTCAGCGGGTTGGGGCTGCAGTCCTCGTGGTGGGTGCGTGCCAGGCCGGGGGGGGGGGCTCTTTAGCTGGTGGAAAGAGGAGCGGGCCATGCTGGGGTGCTGCCGGCTGTGGCAGGAGCCTCCTGTGGTACCGGGCGGGCTCCCTGCGTCCAACTCCCCCTGTGGCTTCCCCAGGGCCCGGTCTGGCGCCTGCTGCCTCCCGGCTGAGGAGGAGGGTGTTCCTGCGCTGTCACGCTAACGAATCATCTTTTCCACTCTGTGCTCTGTAGGTGATTTGTGTCGGCGCCATCGGCTGCCGGGGCCTTGGTGCCAGGCCAGGGGGCTCCGCGCTCCGGCACCTGGGGGCATGGCAGGCCAGGAGCCGGGGTGATGGGCTGGGAGTGCAGGACCTTGGGGCTTTGATGTCCCATGCAGAAGTCCAAGGTGCGGGTAATGGAAACTTCTGCGCAGCCTTATTTATCCCCCCGCTCCGGTTACAATCCCAGCTTGCCTTCCCCATTGTCCGGAGGGAAATTCAAGCCTCAGCTGGTGTCGCTGGGGCTGGCGGGGGGAGCCGGGGCTGTCCTCGCC
The DNA here is from genome assembly GCF_963921805.1 of Phalacrocorax carbo. Taxonomy (NCBI): domain Eukaryota; kingdom Metazoa; phylum Chordata; class Aves; order Suliformes; family Phalacrocoracidae; genus Phalacrocorax; species Phalacrocorax carbo. Next base: position 13,522,198 of record NC_087529.1, read on the forward strand.
GCAGGCTGGCCGGACCGTGAGGCAGGCGGTGGTGGCGGGTGCTCAGTGGTGGGGACGCTGCCCGCCCTGCCCTGACACACCTTGGGGAGTCGGGGCGGGGGCAGCAGCTCATCTCTGCAGAGGGTTTGTGGGGCTGTTTGCCCGGCTGCCCCGGGGGTCTACTGTGGGTTCCCAGTGCCAGGGTGGGGAGAGATGGGCTCTGCCTCGGCCCCATGGTGGGCAAGGGGCTGGGAGATGAGCAGCCTGGTGATGTTCAGACTTGTCCATCATCCAGTTGCCTGTTAATTAGCCAGCGTGCAGGCTGGGGCAGTGCTGGTCCCCAGTAGGGTCTCTGGGGCCCCATCCCTTTTGCCCAGGGATCAACAAGTCAGCGAGGGACCGTCCTTTCAGTACCCAAATTAGCACCTACTGCCTGCATCAACAGCTCCCAGCCCCTGCCCCAGCGAAGCCCTTGTTGCTCAGAGCCCCGTGTCAGAGCCGTAGCTGAAGGAGAGGTACGAGACCACCATCCTGAGCTGGAGGTGGTGGCAGGGGCTGGGTTTGGTAGCCCCTTGCCCACTGCTGCGCTGGCTAGGGGCTTTGTGGTGCTGTGACTGATGCAGTGAAGTGCTTTTCATCTGCCCCCCGCTGCCCCATGGGGTGCCAGGGTGGTGGGAGAAGTCAAGCGACTGATCTGAGAAAAGCCTTCACCTCCCCTGGGAGCCGGCATGGCAGGCAAGGTGTGAAGGACCCCCACCCCATCGCCTGTGCAGTGGCAGTGGTGGGGAATGCTGAGGGGCTTGTGCCTGATTTGGGGTGCTGGAGGCAGGGGTGCCCCCGGCTGGCCCGGTGGGCACCCAGCCCTTTTCCCCAGGCGGATGGTGGTGGTGGTGCCAGGGCAGGGACCCTGCCTGGGCCCCACTGCTGGGGCGGGGGGATCGCAGCCTCATGGGCTCCCCCAGGAGGGTTTGTTTGGGCAGATAAAAGGGCCGTGACCTGGGGCAGGAGGGTCAATATTGGCTGCAGGACAAGCTCCAAAGTCCAGCTGATGGAGCTGGGCACAACACAGGGCGGTGGTTGCCTGGGGAGGGGCTGCAGGGCCTCATCCTGGTGCCAGGTGTACAGCCTGTGTGCTGGGTTCCCTGCCCTGGCTGCAGGCAGGCAGCCCGGAGCCAGCTCAGCGCACCTTTGGCTCGCATGCCCAGGCACGTACCGTGGCGATGGTGCCGAGGCGTGTGCGTGTGCCGGCTTGCAGCACCCAGCAGGGACAGCCTGCCCTTGAGCACCCCGGCACTTGCCAAGTAACTCGCTGCCGCGCAAACGGTCACCCAGATAACGGGGCCCATCAGGCCCAGCTATCAGGCAGCAGTGGGGCTGCTGGCGCCCAACCACCTCATGCCATCATCAGCCCCTGCAGTCCGGAGGGAGCCAGCCCCGAGGCGCTGGGTGCGGCTGGCCCTGCTGGGGAGACAGAGCTTTTCCCCAGAGCCTGCCCCACAGTGGAGCTGCCCCTCGGAAGGGCTCTGTGCTGCGTACATCAGCCATCCTGTTGTCACAGCCACTTTCAACCCTGCGCTGGGGAGGCTCAGCCTTCCTCCGTATCCCCACCCCCAGATCATTCCTGCATCCCCCCTCCATCCTACTCGGAGCAGCCCCAAAGGCAGCCAAACACCCGGCTCCAGCAGGGTTGGATCAGCTGCAGCATCCCCTCAGCAAGGGGTAAGCAGGGCTCAGCAGTGTGTCACTGCTGCAGGGGCAGCCCCCCCCCAGCTTGGGTACTGCCACCATGGCTGCCCATCCCAGTGCCAGCGGGAGGGATGGCTGCCGAGGCTGAGCCGTGGCTGCTGCTGGGTGAGCGCGGTCCAGCTAAGCACAGCGAAGTTGAGCCTAGTGCCCCCAGCACTCACTGACCTCTGGATGTTACCCACCCTCGGAAGGCAGGATGGTCCCTCCAGGTTTTGCGTAGCAGAAGGAAAGTCACTGTGCTCTGGGAATGTGCTAAAAATCCCACGTTACCCAGACTATTAATTGGTTCATATTCATGATTAAGCCAAGGGGGGGCCAAGCTCAGGGCTCATGGCCTCATCCTGTGGCCATGCTGGTACGCCAGAAAACAGAGGTGCCCCACCAGGGTTTGTCACAGGCCAGCCTTGGTGAGACAGCGGCACAGCCGGGCCGGTGACCGTCCCCAGCCTGCAGTGCCAGCGGGCAGCAGGCTGCCTGCCAGCCCCATGCACTCGCCTGCCAGGCATGGGGACAGCTATTTATAGCCCCTGCACAGGACACTAATGCCATGCAAGGGCTTCTATAAAAAGCAAGTCTCTGAAAAGGTCTTGGAGCAGATGCTGGTGTGGGGTCTCCATGCTGAGGCCTGGAAACATCCCAGCTTGAGTCACACTCTGATTCACCCAGGTCCTGTTGCAGGCCCAGCAAACCAAACCACCTCCTGTGGCGAGGGGATGAGGCTTCTCTGGAGACAGCAGCATCTGTCCATTGCCGAGAGCCTTCAAGCCCTCAGACCCATCAGGGGATTTCCTTGGCCCCACAGAGCTGAACCTGGCCGGAGCACTCCCAACTCGGTTGCTGAGCAAGGAGGACGATGAAGACACCCGGGAAACCATCACCCTCGGGTCAGCGCAGCACTAGCACAAGTGCAGCCAAAATGCTGGCCAACACATTTGCTTCACAGACAACAGGTTGGACATCAGCACCGCTCCATCGCCTCCCCAGCCTGTGCTGCCTTTGGAGCTCAGTATGTCAGGAGCCCAGCGTGGCCCTGTTCGGCTGCCGGAGGCCAGGACGGTGGGCTGGGAGTCATGCTCTCAGACGCAGTGGGAACGGCCCTTGCTGAGTGCTGAACCGCAGCGCACGAAGCTGTGGTTGCATCGCACACATGAACAGAACCAGGGCGGCAGTTTTGATGGCCACCCACCCAGGCAATGCTGGGGTGAAAGAACAGGGACGTTTCAGCTCCCCCATCACCCCCTTGTATTCCCTTCAGGAGAGCTGCCTGGTGCCAGCCTGCACGCTGCAGGACAGCTGTCACCCCGCCAGCCCACAGGAGAGGTGTCGAAAAGGGGAGCCAGCGGAAGGACTGCTCCTGCATCCCAGTGACCTCGCCCAGTCCAGGGGCAGGAAGAGCACAGCCCCATCTGCTGTCTGCAGGCAGGACAATCGCCAGGGCCAGCTCTGAGCGCACACGTCCACACCAGCATGTTCTTTTGTGCCCAGCAAAGCTTAGGAAAGGCGGTACGTGCCAGCAGCGCTGCTGCAGAGGGCACGGCCCAGCCCGGCTGCCAGAGCAGGTACCGAGACGTAGCCCCGCGGCTGGTACAACGAAACCTGAGCAGAGCACGGCCTAGAAGATGGCTCCCCAGTGCTGTGAGCTGACCTGACCCACTCGCTGCTCCCTCGACCCCTTGCTCTGCAGCTCCATCGTGTCTGATGGGGGCTCCAGGGAAGGCAGACGTGAAACATCCCAGACAGTCCCACATGAACACCGGGCGCCTGCAAAGGACTCGCTGCAAGTCGGTTTTACAAACACAAGTACATAATGTTTATTTTTTGCGCTTCCAATTTATTACAAGTACAGCCCTTAGCAGAAACCCCCTCCCCCCAAAATGACATTTATTTTTAAAAAACGTACAGTTCCAAAGGTTTCACTGTGCAGGACCTGCAGAAAATGTTCTCTATGAACAGGACAAAACAAAGCCTCTGAAGGGGACGTGCGAAATACAAATGTCAGTGCTATTCTGTGGGGCAGAGAGCTGAGGCTGGGGAGAGGGGAAGAAGGAAGTGGCTGGAAACCTGCCTGGTCAGCAGCCATCGACAGTCCAGAACTGAAACGAATACCTGTTTAAAAAAAAAACAAAAACAAAAACAAAATCAACCAACCCGCCCCCCTCCCCCCACCTGAAAAAACCCCAAACAAAAAACCCCCAACCCCAAACCTAAAAAGTTCACAAAACTAGGCCGCAGATTTTAATCAGTGATTCTTTTATTCTCAAATCACAGGAGCCTGCAACGGCTGCTTTTGCTTTTCTGTTATGAAATCAGTGTAGAGCACCCCTGTGGCTGGTTTGTTCCAAATTCAAGACTCCTATAATAAAAAATTCCTAACTGTAGGATCAAAAACTTCCATGGAGAGGGAGAGGTGATGACAAAACACACCCTTTTCTTAGAGAAAAGTCACTGTCTTGGGTGGCAGGACCCACTGCTGGGGTCGCAGCAGAGCGGCCTCCCAGCGGGATTGGGCTGGTCGGCTGGCATCGGACAGTCCTCGCTGTGCTGGGGGAGTATGAGGGAGGTGAACTAGGGAAGGTTTTACTATAAAACATGGTGAGAGCATGGCTAGAGAGGGACTGGGACATCCCCCGCCAACAAGTCCCCTGGAGTAACTCCAGCTACTGGTAGGAAAATGAGTTTTAAGAGGGGGGAATATATAAAGCAAACACGATTTCATATAAACTGTACATGTGCCAAAGCAAGACAACAGTATCTTACAGGTGTTCTTTGTACAAGATCACAGCTAGAAACAAGCCACTTTTAACTAGAAAATTAATTTAAAAAGTTACACAGAACATGTTTCTGCTGCTCCCCTCACACCGGAGCTCCCTACAGGGCATGCAGAAAACCACGCTCTCTTGTATGCTTCTGGCACTCGGTTCGTCCAAAGGGCTACATGATTGTATACTGTTCAAGGTGAGCAGGGAAGCCAATTGCCTCCTCGTTGCCATGTACGTGTGAAGAGCTGAGCTCAGAAGAAACCTCTTCGGAGTGCAACCTCTGGAGATTGCTCCCCAAGAAGAGAGAGGGGAAAAGCAAGAGCACCTCGAAGCCAATTGTGTTAGGATGCTGGTGAAAGCCGTATCTCCATAAATGTAAGTGCTTGCTCGCCCTATGCAGCCCTTCACTAGGGGCTCAAAATTAACACCATATAAATATATACATACAAGAACTAGCAGCCCATTGGCTTGATCTCACCCAGTCCTTCCGTGAAGCAATATGATCCCTCCCTGCACCAGCTCAACGCTGGTTTCACATCACAGGCAGCAGACAGCAGAGGTCCCACCACGCTCCAGCGCTGGCTGCTTGCAGAGGGGAGGAAGTGGCTCGTCCCAAGGAAGCCGGCAGCGCCCAAGCTGGAGTAGGCTTCGTGTTCCCCTGCCCAGCCAGACTTTGGCCAGGCCTTCCCCTTGCCCTCCCACCTTCCCCTCCTGGCAGGACAGACTCGTTAAGAGCTTTGCGGATTTTGCAGGAAGCAGTAACTCATCTCTGCACACTCAGTGGATGACCAAATACTTGAGGAAGCTGCAGAAAAATTAAAATTAGGACGGGCCACATGGAAGGCTGGATTAATAGTTAAGTGCCTGCTGCTTCCCAACTCCCTCCAGACAACCCATCCTGCTGCCCGGCAGCACCAGAAGGCCTGCTCCAGCTCTGGCTCTCCCCCTAGTCTCCCCATTCCTCATTTCTTCCTTTTCCGTCCCCGGGAATGTTCAGGGGGCTCTGTCTCACTGTCCCCTTCCTGCTCCTCCAGTCCCTGGCACCTGGCAGAGAGCTTCTTGTGTTTCCTGCGTGCATACGTGTGGCCAGGCAGGTGTTTGTGCACCATGTCAATCAAACACTGTTCCGTCTTCTCCAGGCACGACAGTACGTGACTCCCGTTCTGGTTGTAGCGCTCGGCGTTGGAGAACACCTGCTTGATGTCGGAGAGGAACTCCTGCACCGAGCGGTAATTGCCACAAGAGCACTTGCTCTGCATAGTCTGGAAGTCCATAGGGTTGCTGATGACCTCAAAGTAATCTTCGGCTTCCTCTGTGGTCACTGGCTCCCTGCCGAACGAAGAGCCACAAAGATAGGAGGAAAATGACGGCCCCAGCCGCACACAGTGCAGAGCTGTAGAGGAGCGAGAATCACTCCCACCCCCTCTGCTTGAGCGGCAGCCCTGACCTGCACCCCCCAAGTGCCATAACAAACCTAAGCAGCACCTCGACAGCGCTACAGACACGTCAGCCCCACAGCAGCCACGGCGCGATGGTGGGAAGGACAGCAGCTTGCTCTTCTGCCCAGAGAGTTGGCCCTGGCAGGGGGAGTGGCACGTGGCCGGTATGGCTACCTTCTCTCAGTCACACTGCCTACAGTCTGCCCTGCAAATCCTGGGGGCTGCAGAAGGCACCCACCCCTGCCTCCCCTCTTCGGCCCACAGCTGACCACCCTCTCTTACACTGCCTCAGAAGGGCCCCACGTCTTCAGTCTGGCAGAGGACTGAGAGCGCAATGGTTTCTTCTGGAGCAGCTTCACTCCCTGTCTTACCATTCCCATTGTAACTTGCTTTTGAAACCCCAGTCTCATGGGCAGCAAGTGGATCCAGCAGGACTGCAGCACGGCCAGCCCACACCTACAGACTGCCTGCCAACAGTTCTGCGCCCTTGGAGGAGGCCACCTGCCCTCACCTGAAGGGCCAGCTAAAGCGGTACTTGATCAGCTTGCTGAGGATTTCCTCACACTTCTGCAGCTCGAGGTTTTGGCGACGTGCTGTCTTCTTTGTTTGAAGGACCTGCCCACACAAAGGATGCTGTTAAGAGGAGGGGAACCACTACTGGCTTTTGTGTTCAGCAAACGGTTTTGAGGCCAAAGCAGCTGATTCTTAGCAGAGCTTTTCTTTTCAATCCTCTCACTTATGAGCTAGTGTCTCAAGGGGTGGGGATATGTAGTACTACTGCAGAAACAAAGTTCAAGCCTTTCAAACGCAGCCATCTTCCACAATAATCAAAAGGCAAACTGCTCTGCTGCAGGATTTTTGATGGTAACAGCCAAGATGTGCAGTGGCAGCTTGAGTTACAGAACAGGAGCCCCATCCAGAAGCTCTGGTGGGAAGAGCACACAACCAGTCTGTCTTTTCTCAGGGGGCAGCAAGCTTTTTCAAGATAGGCTCAAAGACAACACAGTCAAAATAAGCAGCCAAAGAATAAATGACAGCAAATGGGGTGTGTGAATTCCTTCTCCCTGCCTTCTCTGAGCCCCTGGTGGACAGCACGCAAGAGGCAGAGGGAGAAAGCACTTGTGCTGCTGTACTGACATTGCAGAGCCGACCATGCCATTTTAAATACCAAAGAGCAGCTGGTGCCTCAAGCACTGCTGTCCTGCACACAGGCTGAACACAAGGTCAGCCATTTGCCTGGGGATCTGCAGCAGGTCAGCCACCAGCACAGGGACATACCCTAGGCTCGGAACACACAGCTTGTGAGGCATCACTGCCCAGGGTACGTCAGATAACAGGAAGGTCCCACCAACACGGGGTACTATTCCTGAGCAAGCTCCGGTCTCTTCCCAGGACAAAGTAAGTGAAAGAGCACCAGCAGAGACCTCTTCCCCAAGACAGTGTTTTGTTAGACACCCTGACCCAGCTGTTCCAGTACGATTTTCCCCACTTGAACATCCCTCTAGGCTGGCGCTGGCAGCCCATGCTGGGCTTGCTGGTTTGGTTGCTCTCCAATCTGTGACACAGATCAGCTGAAGGGACACTGTTGATCCACTAGCCGGACCACCCACACCCAGCACAAGAAGCAGCGAGCCCAAAAACCGTTATCAAGACTGCTCAAGAAGAGTGACAGGATACACCAGCACTACTAGTGCTGGTCAGTAGACAGATGGCAGGTCTAGCAGAGGCTCGTGACGTGGCCCATGGGGCTAGAGTATCCTCGTGTATCCCCTGTGGCACGTCCCTCCCCAGGACAAACGGCACAGCACACTGCAGCTCCACCCCACCTCGCATGCATGCACACACACACACAAGATTGCTCTGTTCAGGAGCATAAGGTTTTATTCTTTAAATGTCAAGTGAAACCTAAACCAGCCAAATTATGTCCTGGAGGTTGGGGAGTGACCATACGGACAACAACTGTCAGAAAATGGCCAAGGCTGGGGAGCAAGGGTCCAACATTGCTGGCATTCTCTGACCATCCAGGATCCCCTCAGTCCCCCCACCTCTCTGCAGAGAGATACTATTTAAAACCGTTTAACAAGCTGCAGGCTGCCTGCTACTCAAGGCGGACAATGTGTGAAAGCGGCTGGGGAAAGATGCCTGGCATATCTGTGCTCCGTTTGTACCAGGCCCTTAAGGATATGCCTCCTTTGTTAACCCACCCCCAGCCCGGCCTGGGTTTCACGGTATTTCTTTGGGAAGGGGAGGGGAGGAAGTGAGACACCTGTTTCATTTATAACTCACAACGTGAGCAGCCTCCAGGGAGCAATTTGGCTCTTACCAGCTCATCAATGTCTGCGCCGTTGACAGGTGCAGCCCGCTGCCGGGGTCCCCTGGTAGGGTGCAGTGATTGCTTCTTCCTTTGGTGCCTTCCCTGCCTCGAGGAGTACATGGCTGTGCTCTGCTTGCCCCGGGCTGCCTTTCTGGGTCTCACTGAAACATATAAGCCACAGGCTTAGAGGAATGGGTTAACCTAGAAGCAGAGATCACAAGCCCTTTGTCCAGCTGCACACACCAGGCAGACCCTCGCTCACAGTGCAGAGGAGCTAGTGAACCCATGGACGTCTGCAACAAGCCAGCCTGTCAGCCTGTCCTCACTCAGCACATGCTCGTGTCAGCTGTGCTCTTGATACCCTCTCCAGATGAGATATGTGGGTAATTGCCTCCTGTCCAGAAAGAGGCCATTGCTGTCTGGCAACAGCCTTCTGCTAAAGGGTGTTTGGGATGCCAGCCAACAGCACTGACAAACCCTCGAGCTCCGAGGGAGACCTGGGAGCTTCCAGCTCCTCTGCTGCAGGTAAGGTCTGCTCAGGGCTGCAACAGCAAGCCCCTCTGCCTGCAGAACCAAGTGCTGAGAGCCCTGATGCATCAAGACTTGAGGGAGGGCAGAGGAAATAATGCACAGAAAGACAGTTGTCTCAAATATAACTGCAACATCCCTTCTGAAAGCACTGGGAGCAGAAACTTGCAGTTTCCCCAGTTCCTGCTGCCCCCTTGCTCCTTACCAGTTTGGGGATGGGTGCTTTTCCAAGCATTTACAAGTGGCCCACACAGTGGGATAAGCCAGTTGCTAAGCCCCCCTGAAAAGTGAACTGTGTGCAGGGAGAGTGTCAAGTTACTGCAGCCAGGAGCTGCTCCACATGCTGCAAGTGGGGAACAATGGGATTTTATTCCCCGAGACTGGGGCTGCTGCATTATAACCCCTAGAAAGGCACTTCCCCGTTTATTAGTCTGCCTGTCAGAGCTTCACACCGATGGAAATGCAAGCATGCTGACACCCTCCCTTGTCTTAATTTTCTCCCATGACCCCTCTGTATCAGGAGAATGTGTTAGTCTTCTTCCCCAGCCAAGCTCCTTCCACCTGGTCACAAGTGCTTGAGTAAGCTGTATCCAGCATGCTGTAGCACTTCATCTGCAGCCTCTAATCCAACCCTGTCCAATAAATCATCTTGCCGGGCCCCCCGTATGAGAAGCGTGTGTCAGGGCAGTGGGACGTCTGCCTGCTGTCGCTCTGCTTGTGTGTCAAGCGTGCGGCACGTGTTAAATGTCTGACAATCCAACATTCTAGGTTATATCCCTCAGGATAAATGCTGTGAGGATTAATGGGACTTCTCTGTTAAAACAAAGTTTTCCACAGTGACCTTTCCATGTTAATGCTCTTTAAAACCAGGGGTTGCATTTAGCGCTTTATTTTTAGTGACTGCAACCCTCTTTTGCTATTGTTTGGAAACCTTGGCTCAGCTCCTGACTTGGCCATGCAACACAGGCTGAACACACTCCAAGTGTGGACATGGATACACCGCAGAACAACAAGCAGTGCCCATGGCCAGGGGATCAGTGAACATACCTGAAAGCAGAATAAAGAAGGGGAATCAAGACTGGTAAAGCAGGATAGAAACCCTTGAAAGAACATGGGATAATCCTGTAGGTCCCAGTCTCTGGATTTCACCATCTGCCCTGGTTAAGACACGCTGAAGTTAATTTTGTGTCAGTCAAGGGCATTTTGACAGAAAGCAAACGCTGGCAGCGTGCCATGCCAAGATTGATCTTTTCAGTGCATCAAGTTGCCCAAATAAGACTGACTCAAATTCACCTAAAAAACAAAGTGGATACACATACTAAAAAGTGGTTAAGTGGAGAAGCAGTCATTGAGGAGTCTAGAAAATGCTGTTTTATTCCATTCAGCTGCCCAGGAATGAGCCAGTTATGCATCCCGAATGGTCTCTGTATGCAACCAAAGGGTGCTGGCAGTCCGGGTCACACTATACCTCGAGTACTGTGCCTTCCCATAGGAATAGGCAGAGGAAGTGCTAGTCCTACTATCTGGAAATGCCTCCTTGCCAAATCACTAGAAATCCTGCATTTAAGAGGTTATGAGCTGGTAGGAAGGGAAAGATCAAGGAGAGAGGTTGTGGTTAAAGCTCCATTATCATCTATTAACAGCATCCAGTTTACCAACAAACCCTGTAGGCACAGAGACTGCCAACACCAGTAACTGATAATGCTGTTGCCTCACCCTGCCCTGCTGCAGCCTCTGCTGACTGCTCACAGCACTTTTAATGGTCTCAGCAGCGTTTCCCAGGGGAGTGACTGGGCAGTGAGAGAGAGCTCTCTGCAGTTTCAATTCTTGCTATTGCTGACCCCATCACAAAGGGACGAGAGTGCACTCCAGCTCCCCAGGTAACGTACAGCACCACCACAGCCTTCCCCCGTGACACCTCCCAATGTTTCCAAGTAAGAACTTGCTCTGCGTGAAGAAAAGCACAAGTCCCAAATGGGACGAGAACTTTGGACACTGAAGGCAGAGTCTTAATATTTTCTGTTACTTTCTTGCGTGGTCAAAGCCTTACGTTTCAGTCCAGCAACTTCATAATCTTCTTCCTCCTCTTCTTCCTCCTCAGCATCTGGTTCATCAGAAGCTTCCTCACCTTCTTCACCTTCATCTTCAGCAGAATCCTCTGCATAGTTCCTAGAGTAAGGCAGGTAAACACATAAATCACACAAAAACCAGAAAGTTGCATCAGAGCCTGGGCATCACAGGCCCTGGGCTCTGTCCTATTTGTTCACAGGCAGAGACTTGTGGACCTCAATGTAAAATAAACACCCGAATCTCAGACTGAAGCAGTCTGCTGTATTTCAGAGAGTATCAAGTTGCAGCTACAGCTAAAAGGGCACTTCCCAGGCTATCGTCCGAACATCGGGGCTGAAAATCCCTAACAGCTGAATCTGTACATTTTTTGCTGTTCTAGGCACCTCGACCACGTGATAACGGAGTCTAAGATCGTGATTGCTGTGCAATTACTCCTCCGCCACAGGACATGCTGCTGTTTTACCCAGGTCTGCAGGCCTGGCCTAAGGAGTTTCAAAAAGGGTGCTTTATTTGATTCTGCTGGAATGTTTTCCCATTATCTCCTTCCACTGTCATGCCACTTGTATGTGCACTATAGGAAACAGACCTCATTTAATATTATTCACAGCTAAGCCTGTATTTACTAGTGAGCAGAGCATCAGGCTTGTTCTGGGCTGATGTCAGAAGCCATAGAGACTCCCTGCCCAGGACAGTTGTGGCTTCTTGTGCGTGTCTGTTAAAAGCGTTCAAACCATTACAAAAACAGGAATACAAAAGAGCACGCATAGGCAAAAGGGGACAAAGGCTAAGCTGCTGTGGGAGTCTCAATCCTCAGGAGAAAAAGGATCTTGAGCAGTAAAAGGAATAAGAATAAGCTCCCACAGTACAGGGAGGGGCAAAAGTGCTCCCAGGCCAACATTTTTTTCCTGCCTCAGCTCAGAAGACAAGAGCAGAAAGCAGATAACAAGACAGGTGTTACCCCACCTGATGGCTCTCATCCAGGAGCCAAGCAGCTTGCAGGTGACTCTGCCACATCAAAGTAACTATGATCTCAGGCTAGAACAGCTGCACTAAAGCCCTGTCATTTTTGTACAAGCCTGATGAACTCTTAAATGGTGCCCAGGGAGTAAGTAATACTCTTAAGGCCATACACCACCTGCACGTTACAAGTTAGTACATCTCTTACTGTGCTGCTGCTCTGGAAGAGAGGATCTGTTTGTTAACTGCTTATGCTTCAGATGACATTTGATAACCTCACCTTGCTGACAAGCAGGTAGATATAGCACAGTCACAATCAGCAGAGGACAAAGAGAAAAATACATCTCGCAATCATTTAACTGTCAGCTTGCAATTGAAAAAACAATCAACCCCTTGCTGTCAGGGGGCAACTAGCAATTTCTGCTGCACAGAACCACCTTGATTCCTCCTCAAATCATGCTTCCTCTGTAGCCCTATAAGGACTCCTGCCTTGTTAAGGTTTATCAGATACAGAAAACTGTCAGAGTGACATTTTGTAGCCTGATTTTTAGTAGCACAGTAGGGGCTGAGCTGAAGCCTGGAGTAACGCCTGCTCTAACTTGACAAGAACACAACAGTAAGAGCCCAGTGGACTACAGAGCTACACTCCCACGAAAAAGCAACGTAACGAGCTGCTCAAAGAAAACAGCAGCCCTTAGGTGCATCCAATTTTGGTCGATGTTTTGTGCATGTTTTCACTGCCATGCAGAAGTTACTTATTAAAACTCCAGAAGTTGTCATGGGTCAGTACAACACAGGTGTGGTGAAGTTACAGCCTGAAAAAATTGCTTTTCTACGGTGCTAGTGCCATTGAGTTAACTAGTCTACTTCAAACCTTTTAAAGGGGCTCTGTTTCAGGCTGTTTTGGTCCTCCTGTGAAAGCATGGCTAGAACTGTGCATCAGTGGCAATGCAAAGGAAAGGAGGGTCACTCACCTGCCCCGTGAGCTGCGCCTGGCAGTAGAAGGCTGACACGCTGGGCACTGCCATTCACCATCTGGTATCTCATAGAGCGCCGGTCTCAGACAAAACAGGTGGAAGGCTTTGTTACACTCGTCACACAGGATCAGCTTGTCATCCTCACCTAGGGGAGTGCAACTTACTTGTAACTGAGTGCCGCAGCCTTGCTCAACCAGAGAAGCAGAAGCTGCTGCAGCGCTGGAGGTCAGGACAAAGAGAAAGATTCAAAGTACCCTCTGACATCAGGGACCCTTCCATCTTGGTTCCACCACTGCAGTGGAAACCAGCAGCACTTAAAAAACAAGCAAACAAAACAGTGCAGTCTCTTGCCCTGCAAAGACTTCATTTGAGGCAAAGGTAGAGCCTGCCAAATAGGTGCCACCCAGGCTAAATCTCAAGCCAAACACAAGGAGAGAGAATTTTGCTGCAGAGATGCCCAAGAGCCTAGCAAGAAGCTACGAATGCAGCTGTTCTTATTCTAGCCTCAGTCTGGTCAACCTGCACAGCATCATCTTTCTACTAAAGGTAGCAAGCCTACAAAGAAAATCAGTATGCAGCAGAACTAGCCTGCATCTCACTGTTGCAGGGAAATGGGGAGACAGTCCTGAGCCAGCTATTTCATTTACTGAAGAGGAAAAAAAGAGAAAGTGCAGAGAGCTTGCCGGCCTGTCTGTTTCTCTAACAACCCAGTTCTTAAGTTCTGTGAAACTATCATCTGTTAGTCTCAGGTGAGCCCCCCCTCTACATCTGCCCAGAATCCCCTCTCAACAGGAGACAGGACAAGTTTTTGTATTGGTTTGGAATATCCCTGAGGCTCCATAAGTAAAGGAGGATGTTGCACCGGTTCAGCCCTTATTTCTTTGAAGGAGGTGGATGGCATAGCCTTCTGCTAAAGAAAAGTGACCCGGCATTCCCCCAGAGGTCTGTCTGCCCTCATTTCCCACTAGTGTTTCAGCAAATAAAGTGAGACAAAAAGCACATGATGAGGCAGAATGTACTACCAAGCTCTTTCCTCCAGGCTTCCATCCAAACAGAGAGGTTATGGCAGAACAAATACTAGCACTCTGTCACTAGTGACACCCCTTCTACTTCCCCCTCCACCTGCAAAACTCTAAAGCCCTTTATCCTCCAATGCATACAAAGAAGGTGGCCCCTTGTCACCTTTTTGGTTACTTCCCCAGCCTTAGCAGAGCAGCAGCTAAAGGGACATTGCTTAATTTCTCTGCTCTCACACAAGAGGCAGAGAGTTTGCTTCTTCCAGCTCATCAAGCAGTTCTACTCCCCCACTCCAGCCTCAAAGTAGCATCGCCCCACCTTGTGCTCTCCCATTCGGCTACAGAGGAGCATAAACTTCTTGACCATTCCTTGCTCGTTCCTTCTGTAAAAGATGGGATTAACTGACAAGGCTCAGAGACCCAAAGACCGTTCCAACTCAAAAACGAAACCAGGGAATGGACAGTGGCACAAATGTTCCCAGAAGGATTTGTAGATTACTTGTGTCCAAGTGCCCTAAATATCCAGGGGATAGCAGCTCTGCAATGTTCTGCAAGACTGTGTTCTGGTTTCGTAAGAATGGTTTACTGGAGCCAGGGTCAAATGCTTCTGTGAGATCAATCCTTCTGACTGTAAATCCTGACATTCAAAACTCAAAATACAGCCAAAGACAGAGTGACAGACTACAAGGGCATGTTGCCTAAGCAGGGCATGGAGAGGTGACAGCGTCCGACTGTTACGCAGGCGTGGGGCAGGAATGCATACCTTTCTTGCGACACACTTTGCATCTGGCATTCTCTGCCGACATATCCCACTTGATACAGGCATCCAGCATCCCGAGCAGCACATGCATACGGGAGAAGGTCTGGGCCTCACGGATTGCTGTCTTCCACTTCTCCATGGCTGAAGCAACCTGCAGACAGACCTAACAACTTACAACGAAGCACACAGACACAGCTCGCTACAGTCTGAAGATGTTTTTACATCCTTTAGCTGGGGCCTTTAATAACCAAAGCTCAACTCTGCATTTCTTTGCTTCTTTATAGCCTCAGCAGTCAGTCCTATTTGTGGTTTATCCATAACCAGCCTCACTGGATCAGACAGTTTGTTTGTAACAGTAGAGCCCTTATGCATTTCACGGCCAGGCTGAAACAACCTATGTGAACTCCACTGAATTCTTGCTCTGAAAGTCTAACCCAAATCATCAGCAGGCTAAGAAAATAAAAGGCAGAAACCTAGCACTGTAAAATACGGGATGAAAGTCAGGCGACAACTGGCAACACCACTTGAGCACGGTGGATTGGAGCAGCCTGTGCTGCCCTCCAGTGGGTACTGCATCACTTGAGACCATTAGCAAGACCCGCCACATGCGTGTCCTCCTGGTCCTCTGAGCTCCTCAGCTGGCAGAGGGGACCATGACATCAGCAACGATCAGATTTGACAGGCAAAGCATTTGGAGCCTCTAATATGAAACCAGCCGCTTTCCTGAGAGATGCCGACCTCAGCGCTTGTGAAATCCCAGAATTAGCTGCAAGTGAGGATGAAAGCATTAAACCTAAGACTTGCACCAAGGCAACTGCCGGAGTCCACACACAGCAAGCCAAATGCAAAATCTCAAACTCAGCTCTGGAGGTTTAGAAGCAACGTTGCAGTAAGTCGGAAACACACCAGAACAGCGAATTAATCCAGAGCCACCGCATGTTCGACTCCAACGTTAATCCTTTGCTTTACAACAATGAGGTGATGGCCTAGACATGACAGGCATATAATAGGACTCAAGTTAATGTTCTTCTACCCCAGGAGAATGAAAAAACAGTGAAGCATCAGATGGGAAAATCTAAACTCTGCAGCTGACAGCAATTTGGGAGCCAAACAAAACCCAGGATTTTTGCAGAGTTGCACATTCTCCTCCCACTGAATTTGAGGAAGCACAGCATATATTAGATGCTTGGAAAAACACACAAACTGTTCTAAAATGCCAACATCCTTGCTGCCGTTGCTAGTGTGGAACCTGGAGCCCAAGACATTCAAGACAAACGGAAACCTGCACAGCCTACTGTGGCAGATTACACAGCGCTGTGCTATTTCTTTGCAGAACATTGTTGAGGTGCTTCACATACTGTGTAATTGATTTTCCAAGTAACTGTTCCATGGGTTTTGCTGTTAACATACTGGGTAACTGCTGGGCCAAGACAAATCTGCAAAAGCTGTTGGCAAGTTTTGCTTAGATTTTTCTCCCCAAGCCTGTGGAATTTAACAGAATTTTATCCTTGTTTCCCAAGCATCATGAGACTATGGCATTTTAGCAGCACCATTATCAAGGGAGTTCAGACTGCCAACTAGGCAAAACAGGAGACTGAAAGTTACTTAAATACCCTCCTGATTGGAGAGGAACAATCTAGCAGGGAAAACAAAATAAAAAACCCACCACAAAAATACGAAAGTATTTCAGTCACATTTCAACTTCCAAGTGACAGAAAACACCTGCTTTGGTAAAGGTGGACAAACCTCCAGCTAGAAAGGGACCCTAAGACAACAGAAATCCCTCTGAACAGCTGAAATGGTCATTGATTGGTTGTGAAGCTGCTCTTCGAGGTACTGTCTGCAAGTGAAGAGTGACCCCCCAGCCTCCTCCCTTACAAACACCCCTGCCAGCAAGTGGCTAACCTACCTGTGCTCTTCACTACACTCAGGCAACTGTGCCACAACGTCATGCAGCAGAGAGGTCACATATTCCCTGTCCTGTTCTGGGATAGCCCAGAGTGCTGCTGCCACTGGAAATGGGAACATTCGCACACACACAAAGGCACAAGACTGATACTCAGGATCAGCCATAAGCCAGGTCTACATTGCAATGTTTTTGCCACTCAGCAGTGTGATCTCTAGCTATGTAGCTGAGCCAGCAGGAACCCTTAATATAGACAATTGTGTCAGCAAATGGGTGCCTATTAAGCCATAACTTGTTTCTCACAGGAAAAATGAGACATAACCATACCGCAAGACTGCAATTTCACTTGCATAGTCCGTAAGTATTGTATTTTTCCAGTACGGCTATGCTGTATTTTACCTGCTTTGCACTCTCAGTCCAGTTTTGGCTCTAAAAGACTTCGTAAATCTTGGCCAATGCAGCAGATTTGTCTTTAAAAGCCTAATAGTCAGGTTTTTTTTAATCGGATAACTATATCTAAGATCTGTGTTGCTCTTTCAAGGTCATCTATAAAGGTTTTCTGCTTTGGCAAAAAGAAAGCTTGTTCCAGATAAACTGAGGAAAAAAAACCCCAACAAACCCAAACGAACAAAAACCCAAACAAAAAACCCCAAACAAACCCCAAAACCAAAAAAACCAACAAACAAACCCAAAAAAACCAACACAAAAGCGGAACATTACTTGTACCACCACAAATGTCGAGAAAACTCTGAGTCAGATAAAAAAGGCATTGCACTGTATAGATAAATGCTCCAGAGACATTGGCACAACAAAAAACTAATGCTCCGGAGGGAGACCCGCACAACCAGACACTCAGACTGGCAGTACTGAAATCTGTGCCCGTACACCTCTAAGACCCAGCTGTAGAGCTAAGCACGCATCACATTAGACAAACTGGGTAATACTAGAAATAACCAGGCTGCTGTAGCTGAAAGTTCTGCAGCTGCTAGAATGAAGCACACTATGGAAGCCTGGCCTTGCTGCAACGAACAATGCTCCGTAACCACATCAGTGAGAAAGTAATGCTCTACGGTAGAATGGAGAAACTAACAAAACATTCATGATCAAAATGGCTCAATTTTCAGACAAATAAAAGCTTGGGTTTCAAATCTGATATAGCTTTAGCAGTAGTAGATAAGTGACAAGGGTCCAACTACAGATTCACACTGCTGAATTACTATCCATTTAGATATTGTAGTAAATCTGATGTCTTCCCTTAAAGTATGCCCTACAGGTACAACCCTTATGATTATAGCACAACACAGCAAAGACTTGATATTCAAACGGGTTCAGCACATACTGTAGGAGCTTTAAACAAAAACCCAAAATGGCCCCCAAAAACACACATCCCAGTGCCTGGCAAGCATCTAATATTTCTTTTTGAAGATGGGAATTTCAAATTATTCTGTTGATTCAATTCGTATCTTGCTACTTCTGCTGAAGTCAGTGATCAGTCAGGGCAGAGCACTTTGAAGGGGGCAGTGGGGAAAGTCTTGTCATGGGTCACTAATGCAGTGTATACAAACTACCCCTTCAGCACTAGTATCCCTTTTAGGATGAAATGCTGGTACAGCTCAGCTGCCTGTAGGACCCTACCAAATCCTCTCCAGTTCTCCTCTATCCCTTCTGAGCTTTGATTTGGAAGGCTCTGTATTTGCCCTCACAATACCACTTTTCTACTGCAGGCACATATGGCTTGTTTGTCCAGATGTCCAGACAGGCTGTGTGCAATCCATAGTTTGGCGTCTTCTTTGGGTGTCTTCCATATGTACAATGATATTTACCTGAACTTAACTTGCTTGCAGCCACCAAAACCTCACCATGTCTCTCCTCCTCTTTATAGATCAAAGGCATTAAGCCACCGTCAGTCTTCTGTGATGGATACAACTCTTGTTAACTACTCTAAAAATGCTCCCTAATATGCTTTTATTAGAGTACCCAACTTCTGTGAGGAGCTGCATGAAGGCAGCAAAACATTTGACTTGATCCATTTCCTATTCATAGAGAGAGAATTAACTGTTATTCCACAGTATGATTTTCATTTTTCCAATACTTTTACTCTTCAAAATAACCAGGGAACACCTGGCCCCATAAATGACAAAAACCCACTGCACTCTAAACTTGGAACGGGGAGAAGTTGCTCAGGATTTAGTACCCGATGAAATGTATTGTCCCTGCTCAAAGAGTTATATTACAAGACTGATACAGAGCCCTGAAGTTAACAATACCTTAGCTTCTTCTGCCATTTTCTTATCTTCATCTATCTCCTCAGCCTTGGCAATGTAGTCTTCTCCTTGATGTTTCCTTCTCTTCTGTTTGGGGGCCATGAAACCTTGCAGAAACTTCTTAACAATACCAGCTTGGAGTGCAATCACACACTCTCCAAAATCCTTCAAGCTCTCTAGTGAGTATACCTGTTAGGAAGAGCATATGGTCACCTAACAGTTGGATGTTACTCTCTGTGCTTTTTTAGGTGGGTCTGTCCTGCAAACGGATACATGCAATACTTAATGAGGTGTCGTCATCCACCATACTTGGTTATGGAATCAGCACATTGCTGCTCCTTCTGCCAGAGTTCATACATAGCTGAATAGCATTGTTCAAAAAAAAACCATCGTGCCTTGAAAAAAAAACCCCACAAAACCCCAAAACCAAAACCTCAACAAAACCCAAATATATGATGACCAAGCACTAAGCCATTTTCCACTCCTTTAGTGACTTCACTTTTCCCCTTAATACTTACGCTCTCATCTACACGGGAAAGTCTCTGCAGTGGCTCAGGACGCAGCTTAAACAGAGCATTAACCATTCCAAGCCAGACAATGTTGTCCTTTGGTAGGAGGAGCATGCACTAGTCACAGGAGTGCATACTCTACCCATCCCAGGCATATGCATCCCCTCCTCAGTGCACCAGTAATGCTCCTGTGAGTTAGGCTGAACTAGCCAGAGCACTGAAATTCATACTTTAGTTCACCGCACAGTAACTTTTGTACTGACATACCCATGAACAAAACATCCTTTAGGTCCTGGAACTGGGACACAATCATTACCCCAAGCCTAAAGTGGTCTGAATTTATGACATACACACCCCCTCCAAAAAACAAACCCCAAACCCCCCAAAACCCAAACCAAACCACCACAAAACCAAAACCAAACCAAACCCAACCCAAAAACCCACCACCCCCTGCGCCTACCCCCAAACAAACAAAGCCCAGCAACTACCAAAAGACTCCAAAATGGAAAACTGCTGTCTCAGCAAGACATGCTGGTTTTGATGCAGAAGCTAAAAATCAGCTACAAAGAATTCTGCAAATGCTCCATAAGGAAGTCTGCCACCAGATGAAGGAAACAGGACAGTTTAACAGCTGTGCACAACACCTAGCTCCAATATTATGACCCACCTACACCAAAAGGACCTCAAGCCAGTAGCTATGTAATCTTGAATTAATTGTTTAGAAAGAGAGGACATATGAGAAAACTGATTTTCCCTATCCTCTTGTCTGAGGAGAACAAAAGACTCAAGACCTTCCGCAGAAAGTATCAGCTTGCGCTTGTCTTGCTTAGTGCTACTTTGCCTGTTCACTCACTCTTGCTTCATATTCTGGTGTCACATCAACGTATCCCAGGCCTCCTTTTTGCAGCCGAGTTGCAACCTCAATCAGATCACTTCGGAGGTAGTTCAGCAGTTCCTGGTTGCCGTCACAGGATTTGAGGCCCAAGTTCTGTTTCCGAGCCAAATGGATAGAATGTGTGATGTCCTGATACCTGGAAAATCAAAACCAACCGTTGAATACATGCAAGGCCAGTGCCCTGTGAGCTGTGCGGGCACTAGGGCAACAGTGGTATCTATCATGATGTACATGCTCCACCCATGCAAGACGTTCTTTGAAAGATGCCTCAAAGCACATGGTAGTTCTGGCTCTGAGTGAATCAGCACTGCTTTTGTTTCCAGTTCCAAGTTCCAGTTCCAAGGAGCAATGACAGAAATGCTTACCAAGAACCTGCAGTTACTGCCCAGGAAAAGCAGCAATTTCTCATCCTCAGTATCCTCCCTTCTTCAGCACAGGCACGATCAAAGCAAAATGCAGAACGCTGCCCCAGGAATGGAAAAGCTTGCCGTGACAAGGATGTGCTTTGCCTTTGAGAAGGCACACAGAGGAAAAAAAGAGCAGGCTCACCTTTTCTCCAAACGCTCCTTTAGCTGGCTCTCTCTCACTCCTTGTGGGTGGAGGCAATCCAGCAGCTCATCCAAATCCTTCTGACTGTCACAGAGAAACCTGGAAGATACAACACACCCCAACATCAGCTAACGTATCTCTGTGGCAAGACAATTCCTTCTTCTAAATAGTGCACGAGTATTAATAGGCAGGGATCACAAGTAACCTATACCCCAACCCCATGGAGCAAGGTGAAACACTTCCAGTAACGCTGGCATAAGCATTCTGACTCTGACTGGCCTCGTTTCAAGGTCCCCAAATGTAGCCAATTCCAGGGTAAGAAAAAATAAAAACAAAATAAACACAGAACTGATTTACAGATTTTTTCCCCATTAAGTTTATTAAAACATTGGCATTTGAATTTAGTCAGCTACCCCAGGGATTAAATTCACTAAGTTGCAGTCAGTTTAAGTAATCTGAATGTCATTTTAGATGCACTAGAAAAGATTAACATGCTATTCACTGCATAGCATGGCAATTTAATCATTCTTTCTGCATAACCTTCAACTTCTTTCATTAACCCAAGAAGTCCCTAGATTAACAAAGGGTACGTCCTAGCATATACCACAGTTGCTGACGAGGTAGATTTGTGACTGTGAAGGCTATACCCTCCGCAAGTGCAGAAGTCCTCCTTTCTAAGAAGCTCGCCTGAACTTGAAAGCTCTATTGCAGTATGTGGAAACCATGTTCATTAGCTTTAAACCTTCCTGATCAGAAAGTCCTTCTGGACAGCAATGGCGACTGGCAGTTAGCTGAAACTAAAAGGGGAACACTTTTGCAGAGTTCTCTACACAAGGCATTCTCTCTGCAGTTCCAGAGTACAATCAAGTTTTAATGCTGGGTTGCAGATCCAAACTAGCTTTTAGACAGCCTGAAATTCTGCTCTTTTCCTCTTTTTTCCCCAACTCTATTCTAGGATGCCACAGAGCCTCCTCACCTGATGGGGGTGAGGATTCAATCCGAGCTTCAGAGCTCATTTAGAGAAAATAAGACTAATTACATACCTTCTAGAAAAGGACTGCTCCTTAGAAGAGGGAAGCAAGGGAACAGCAAAAATCAACTTTATATGGGAGCAACTGCAAAGGACCACTGTGTGATCCATACCAGCCACAAAGACGACTCCGGATCTAATTTTTCTTCTTAGGCACAAGCTCAGATGAGCCAAGCAACAACTAGAGAAAGATGCTCTTGTGGCTCCTCTTAGAATTACAGTATCCACAATGCTTATTCTTCTGGCAGAAATACTTACTAAATATCGTATCTGAAAATATTCCAGAGTTCTAATATGCTTGTATTAGGGGAATGGCCTCACAATTTGCATTCAATTAGTAAATTAATTACTCTAACAAAACATAGGATTGAATGTTTAAAAATGGAAGAAAAATAGTTTCTTGCCAGTCACCTGCTTCAGCATCCTCCAACCCTGCGGAGCATCCTCACTTTGCACACTGAGATCAAATCTTTTGGCCACCACTACCCTCTGCACACCCTCCCTGTGAGAAACAGCAGAGCTGCTCCAAGTGTCTTTCACCCACTAGAGCCTAGCACAGGCACTTCAGAAGCGGTATTGATTAAAGGGCTGGTCATGAGGTCCAACAGGCATTCACACAAACCCGTAACAACGTAACCTGTGCCTTTTTCTTACAGATGCCACTTATGGTGACTAATTACCATTCCTACATTCACTGGAAGGTCTACAGACAGAGCACTGCGATGACTAGCCTTTCTAAGTCTACTGGACTTCTGTTAAATAAAGACAAATTTCTCTACAATCTTTGGTATCAAATTGCTTCCAAACCCTTGGGCAAATCTTGGGATTGGTCCTAAGCCATATTTTAGTATGAAGAATCTGTCACAATACGGGAATGGCATAAATCACGCTTCGAAACAGTTGCCCTGCAGATACCCAGCAGACAACTACTTCTCGGCCATGTTGAGATGGTTGCTTAGGTTGTGATAAAACAACATCAGTCACTGCTGGTGACACACCACGGGATCCAGCTGGAAAAATATCTGAGACGACCATGCGCAAGCTTCCTCAGCTTTCCCCCATGGCTGCAAATCTAACAGGGGAATTCCCTGCTCAGTTTTGTCTCACTGTAAAAATGAAAGGGCACTGGAAACAGTCATCATATGGTGCTTGGATTCTCTGGTGTTACGTGGTTTGTGGAAAGACACCACAGGCTGCTGGCCAGTGTGAGAAAGCAATCATCCTTTTAAGAAAGCTAGGGATAAGCCCTAGCACAACTTTGTTGCTGCTAAAAAGGAAGTGGGACAGGGAAGGTACAACATCTCCAACAGGTACTCAAGTCTTCCCAATTCATTCCGAGAGTAAGAACTGGGATTTTTGGGAGAGGGAACTGTTCTACATCAGCTTGAACTAAAATGCACAAAATATAAACATACCGAAGAGGTACCTGTGTTAGTTTGATTGGTGACACCTTGTTGCTCTGTGCAGCCACAGCTCCTGGTTCTCAACCCAGTTCTCTGTGCACTCCTACCACCTGAAGGAACCACTTGCACCTCCAACTAGGGCTCCAGCAGCACCAGGCTGGGAGCACAGACACGATAAGACAGGGCTGGCATTTTAAATGGTGGGAGGCAACAGGGCTGTGAGCTTATGGGTCTTGATAAAAGGGAGGGGAAGGAAATCGCTGCCCTTCATGTGGCCTGACACAGAGCTTAAGAACACAATCTAGAGTGATGGGAAAGATGCCTTTGGGAGAATCAAGACCAGATGGAGGTCTTCAAACTGATCAAGGGGGATATGCTGACTGGTGTAAGGACTTCCCACATCCCTGAATAACAGCCTAGATTCTTTTCTTATACTTCTGGCAGTACGAGTCAGCAGACTGGTCAGCAATCAAAACAGAAGGGGCAAATGGCACAAGCAGCAAATCAAAAGGAGCTCTTAGTGCTCACTCAGGCTGAATATTGCTACCTGTTCTCAGGCTACAAGGGATAGAGAAAGGTATAAAACCTGGACCTCAGACTAGGGAATGAAGAAATCAAGAGGACAACATCTAGAGGAGCCCAGGATCAGTACCTGCTCTGGAGGGTTGGTGGAAACAGGGGAACTCCATCTGTAGAATATAGGCGTGAGAATGGAGTCTGTCAGCACCCACTCATGGTTAACTCAAATTGTCTGCTGAGGGGACCCGCCATATCATGGTGTATTCCTAATAGATGAAGAACAACGGGAGTTACTCTGCAGAGATGCCACTGTTTCCAAAATTCAACTGCTTTCTGACCAGGATGAGCAAGAATTCTCCTGCATACTAATATACTGCAAAGGCTGCAATTAACCTGTGGTTCTTGCAGGAAAGACCAGTACATACACAGCTCCCGAAGCACTACAGTATGGACAAAAGGCTTTTTCAAAGACCACATGCCTGGTAGCGTTAATGGGAAGATTTTTTAATAAGCATCAACATCAGTGAAAGAGGTGCACAATATTAGAAACGGGACTGGTCTATCTGTCTGGAGAAGACAGAAGTAACCAAGCATTAATGATTGTGGACGAGAACAATGACTCAGCCTCTGCACTTTTAGGACAGAACACTGGGCCCTCTTCTTTTGGGGGACAATGTCCTGAAAGCAGAAACCACTTCCATGAGATACTGTTTCTGTAGCTCTTGGCAGAAGTGTGGAATCTATTTCTCCCCTACCAGCTCCCATCCTCTGTGAAACAGAACCATTCACAGAGTTAATATGGTGTTCATTTAAAAGTCTCATTGCTCTGGAGTAGAAAAGGGTAAGGCTAAAGATGCTCTACGTGCACTGTGAGGCTACTCTCAATCCCATGTTAGATGTACTACTGAGAAAGAGACAGATGGCAGGAGTTAAGGCAGAACAAAAAGAAATAAAACTTCCTATGCACCACATGCTAACTTTATGAGATACAGCTGAAAAAGTCCTTGTATCCTAACAAGGACTTCAGTGTGGCCTCAGGGCTTCTGAGGGTGCACAAGGACAATGTGCAAAAAGCAGCCAAGGAAGAGACTCTTCCATAACCATCTATGTTCATGGGAGTCCTTGAGACTGGAGAGATCAACGGCAATCACCAGGGA
Source organism: Phalacrocorax carbo (assembly GCF_963921805.1). Lineage (NCBI taxonomy): Eukaryota > Metazoa > Chordata > Aves > Suliformes > Phalacrocoracidae > Phalacrocorax > Phalacrocorax carbo. The sequence goes on from NC_087529.1 coordinate 13,546,975, forward strand.
GGAAAATACAGTAACAGGAATATGGATTGCCTCAGAGGGAAGTTCTAGTTACTGGCTATCCCCTGAAATAACAGCTCTGAGGTTGTCACTTGTCTTTTTGTGGAAGCTTACCTGCAAATGGTGACAGCTGTCAGATAGGTACTTAGCAAACAGGCTCTTTGCAGTTCTAGAGCTTTAAACAAAGTCTTTCAGCTGATGAAGCTTACTGCTTATCTGCGGAAATGGCTCTAGGTGGCCCTGTCAGTTAGGAGAAAGTCATGCAGGCAGCACAGAAGAATGCTAAGTCAAAGTGGTTGAATTTTCTCTGAAAAGCTGCCATTGTGTCCCCTGCTCACTTTAAGGGCATGAAGGCCTACATCTGGCTCAGATCTTCCATTTGCACTACTTTACACCTCAACATGCTGACGCTGCCAGCCTGCCTGGCAGAACAATGCACACAGGCGTGATACCCTCAGTAAAAAATCAGCAAGTGCTGTGATCATTAGCAGTCTTTCCTAGCAGGTAACAAAAAGGACAGAAATCAAAGACACTGTGGCAATAAGAGACGGGCAAAAAGAAAAAATCCCACCCGGCTCAGTATCTTGTTTCTGAGTGGCAAAAGGGCAGAGCAGGCATGCAGTGACATTTCTTCAACCTGCCTCTCCAGATTTTAGGATCTGCTGCTTTGAGGACTTCCTTGTGTGCCAGGACAAGAACCTTTGTGCTTAATAGTCCTCAGTGAACTCTTTTCAGCAATTTGTCCAACTGGTGCTTTGAATGGGTACAAATGTGAAAATCCACAGCAGCTGGTAGCAGTGAGTTGCATATATCAGCTGTATGATCTGAAGTAGTACTTTCTTCTCTGTTTCAAAACTGCCATTTGCTAGATTAATTTCCTGATCCCTTTCTTCTTTACCCAAAGAAAATCCCCTTTCTTTAGAAGATTTCCCCATTCTCCTCTAGCATTACTCTCCATCTCCCTGCTGAACATACAAATTAGAGTATTTCTGTAATCTGTTTTGTATTTCTTAGCCAATTATTCACTCATGAGAAGAGCTTCCCTCTTATCCTAAGGCAGGCCCTCTAACCACAGATCTTGTGAAGCAACTGTTCCCCAAGCGAAAAAAAACCTGTTTCGCCCTTGATAAACTTCAGTTTATCATCCTTTTTATTTCCCTCATTTAGACCCAAACACAGTTTTTAAGTAAGCCTTTTTACTTTTAAGAGCTTCCTTATCCTGATGTGAACCGTACTGAGCATGTTTTGTTATTGTTGCTGCTGTTTTGTTTCCAAGTTTCCTCAAACCTGTTTTTCAAAGGTAAGAGGCAGCACTTGTTTTGACCATCTAGTACGGAAACTTTAAGACAATCTCTTTGAAAGCATTTTAGGCTTTTGGCTGCCACTTTAAGCTTCTTCTTTTCTTTTAAACAACCTTCTTAATTCTTTTTTGTTGCTCTTCTTAAAAAAGGAGAATACCGCATCCTGAGAATGTACAGCACCTGGTTCAAGCAGCTGCTTCTCCTGGGCTGCATGACTAGTTACTCTATAAAGTACCTCTACCTTTGTAACCACTCTGATCCCTCTCAGCATGTCGTTGAGAGTTGCCAACCTGATTGAGCAATTTACTGTAATATAAAATACTGTGCTTTTTTCAAGTTCGGCCTAGAATTACAAGTTGCAGGGATTCAGTGTTACTTAACTCATCTGGATTTGGCTCTGTTTTGTCTTCAGTTTATAGCAATATGCACTATTGATTGACAAGCTACTGGTTTCCTTATGTAATTTGTCCTTCTACTGGAACATATCTTGCCATCTCTGCTGAATAAGATCAAGCATTAGCAGAGGCAGTTAGAAAGAGCAGAGAGGACTTCCCTGTGGATCGTACTGTCCTCTACGACCACCTGCTTAGCACCCGTTCCCTAGGAAAGCCCAACTGCTTGAATTTTGGCCATGTGACAAGGTGTAGAAAGGACTAGACTGAGAAAGGGGTGGAGATTTATCATGGCAATAATGGACAAAGCGACGGCATGCAGAAGAAAGTCTGCAATCTCCTATGACCTGCTAGCAATGAAAGAGAAGGGGTAGAGCAATGCAAAGAGTCAGCACTCAAATACTGATGGTTTACATGAATCAAAGCATCCACAAATTTCAGCCTCTGACAGTTCCTGGTGGGGTAGCAGGAACATCTTTAGTAAAGTTGTTCTGTCTTGCAGCAGTGCAACTATGCTTTGAAGCTAAGCCTACAACTGGTGATATTTATCAAAGACCAAGTAACCCTACTTGTGTGTCAGCAGTGGAAAACTCTGGGGAAATGCCACTGCTAATATGGGAGCTGCAGGAGCAAGTACTTTCTGACAGTCACTTCTCAGGGTTATCTAAAAACATGCAGAGTCCTGTACAGGCAGTTTAGCAGGTAAAGCAGTAGCCAGTATTTTCTGGCATGGGGACACTGCTGGTCACTCCTTTCTACACAGGCCAACAGCCGACATAGGAGATTTTCTTTAAAGATAAAAGACCCTGGTAGGGCCGATTACTGGAGCAAGTCACAAAGATGCTCAAAAAAGTAGTGTTTAGATTTGGTTCACTTAGAAGACATGCTGGTGGTTCCGTTTGGCATTGGGATGCATTAAAGGGATAACAGGCTGTCAACATGGAAGAATAATTTTGCTAAGCTATCATTATCAGTAGCAACAAAAATCAGTTCCATGATATGATGCTGTAGGAGAACAAATGGACACCACCACTGTCTGCTGTGAAGCCTAGGAAGAAGACACGGACAAGGAGCTGGGGGTTGGCTCTACATGTCTCACATAGTACAAGAACATGCAGTATATAGGCCTGTCTCCAAAGATCTGAATAAAGACTTTAATGTCATGTGCTCAAGGACCCCGTGTGCCACAGCTCAGGTCTGCTGTGATGAACCATGAAAGAAAACCTAGACACACGTAGCCAGATCACTGGTTCCCTCTATTTTTTTTTTAAAGTAATGCTTACCAATACTGAAAAAAAAATGCACAACAATTCTTTTAATTTCAGCAATTCTTCTGAATATAAAATATTTAAAAAAGCACTAAGTCAAAGCAGAATTTTACCAGCTTAATTTACACTGGCTTTAAGTCTGATTGATTAGGTTGATTGTAATGATTCCCCTGGCTCTTGGACTGGCTGTCCTATTAGCCATTCACTACTAGTAATAATATCAGTAACAGAGGCCTGGAGAGCTGCTAAAGTAGTCTAACTGCAAAGTACTGAAGGAGTAATAGGTATGTAGTAGGGTCTATCACAAGAGATCTGTCTAGTTTCCTTAACCTCTATGCTTTGAGTACTTTGCAGATATAAAAGCATGTGTTACCATAAGTTCTGTCCCTGCTTAGGTGCAGTGGTCTCTGCGGGAAGGTCTGCAGCAGGCACAGACTGGTGAAGCTTGCTCACTCTGCCATCGGTGGCTGTGCTCTTCCGCTTGTCTGCAAAAGAAAAGCACAAGCTCAAGCGTATTCTCATTCATCTTTCTCCTCAGTGAGCACTTTTATTTTGCAAAAACTAAGCTACCTCCAGTTAAGTATTTATATTCAGTATCCGGGCCAGCGATACATTTGACAGGGGAAACTAATCCAGCATTAGTTTGCTAAAGGTCACAGTATATGCATTTATAGAAATACAAAAAAAGATAACAGATTTTTAAAGAAATTACTGCATTATAAAGCACATACATAAAATTAATAAAAGCATTCCTACTATTTCAAATACATAAAACTAGTTTCGCTTCTTAGTTATATACTGACAAAGTATTTTTAGAACTGAGTTATAAACAGGATGTATTTGCATTTCTGAGCATCTTAGACAACAGTCTGACATGAATTTAAACCTCTGCTTATTTCATCCTTTGCTTATCAAGTTTCAGAAGGAGTGTGCTGAAATCTTGCACGCTAGCTGGGTAAATACACAGGCAGCAGTTGAGAAATTAATACAGCTGGAAGCAAGCTGGTGTACATGAACATGGCTGGTCAATATTTGAAAAAGTTCACATAACAAAATACACTCGTTGAGGGGCCACTGAATAATGCCACCACCAGCTCAACGAGTCAGCAAGATGCAGATGGCTGCAAAGTTACGTGCGGAATGAAGTTATCTCACTGTAGGTTTGTCCTGTTCCATTCTTCTACAGGTGTCTACTCTGCCCATTGTCTAAGACAAAATACCACCAGGTGAGGGCTCTCTGATTTAACTCAGCAAAGCCTCTTGCGTGCAGTATTGCTGTAGACAGACTCAGTGTCAGCCTATGCTGCTTCAAAAGCAACAAACGGTTAGGACTGAAACTGCAACTGGAGTCAGATTATAGCATGCTCTTCTGTACCAAGAACTATTTCCACACAGAAGTGTTCCGTTTCCCTCCCCACTGACTGATTTTTGTGCATGTCCAAGTTCTGGCTGCAAGGCTCCACCACCCAGGCTCCAAGTCAGCCAGGCAAAATTACAGAGGAAGCACTAGAACTTCAGCTAGTCATTGCATCCCACCTGCACATTCAGTACAAGCTGAACAGCAGGCTGAAAGGACATATGCAAGAGGGCTCTTTGCCAAAATGGCCTCAATCAGCAAAGCTATAGGTATCTAGAAGATACCTGCTTGTCTCTATTTCACAGGTTAATCTGGGAGTCTTGGCACTGGTGGAACGTTAGCACTGTGATGGATACCCTCACTCTCTGCAGCACAAAACTGACTGCTTGTCCAAGAAGTCTGGCACACTGCAACTCCACAGGTTCAGAGTAAACCAGCGGGATTAGTCCACAATTGACATCAACCTCACTGCTTTTAAGAGAAAGGTGACTGTATCCCCGGGTCCTTATGGGGTATATTGCAGGGACTCTCATGACCCGCAGCAGCAGGAGGGAGATCATCATGAGCATCACTCTCCTGTGTGCAGGCTTCTGGAGTCTAAAGAATGCTTAAATCAGAGTATCCCCATGAAAACGCTCAGACTAGACCATTCTCTCTCACATTCATGAATCCATTGTAACAGTCAGACAGCAACAACAGAAATACCCACAGAGAAGCAGGCTGACTGTACCTCCTGGGCTGTAGTCCTTTTTAAAATCATCTTTCTTCTGATGGGGAAGGATGAATCTGTAGTCTATACTGTCATGTACCCAGCCTTTCTCAATGAACAAGCCAGGAACCTCATCCGAAAACAGCCAATACCTGTAGGAAACATCCATGTTAACAGGTACCTGTCTCCTCTTCTGGCTAGTTACACATATCCACCTTTATCTGTGTAGAGGGGAAAAGCATCTGTGTGCTTCACTCAATAAAAAAATGAACGCATGTATATCTTTGTATTAGCACAGTAGAGGAACATGAAAAGCTTTTATTAGAATCCATTTTAAGAGCATTCCTGTTCAACAAACATGGGGGGTGGGGCAGGGCTGGTAATTAGGTTCTTGAGCACTGATGCAAGCACTTGAAGATCCACAGGATAGTGGATCCTGACCTCCACAGGAAGGCCTCAAAAATGCACAGGGAGTCCTCTCAACACCCTCCATATCACTCACTTCTTGAGGGCTCCTATCTGATAAGGCTTCTCTCAGAGGGGAGAGCTAGCAGCTCAGGACCATTTCCTTTCCCACCTGTTATGATTACGGTCAGTGCCAATTGGGGTCCTGCGCATCACCAGCTTTGCTTTGGCAATTCCATCCTGGAAAGTTTTCTCAGCTGCAGCTTTATGTTTCCGGATTCTCTCTTCCTCTGCTTCTTTCTCCATCCTCACTGTTGGAATTAGCACAGAGAAGTATTACTTCTTTTTTTTTTTGTATCCAGACATCAGTATTCTTTTATTTTACTATACCACGTAGGTAAAAAAAAAATTATTGGTGACTTTGGTTAGTATTCTTTTGGCACAGGCATCCACCCTTCATCTTACTTTCCACCCACCATTCTAGAAAAAAACTCAAGAATTATTAAGAAGTCAAGGCATAAGGATGAACTGGGCTGAGGAAAGAGGAAAGTCTAGATAAAGATTTTCTGGAGAAATTAGTCCTCATGATTATTTCTCATTCTAGATCAAAAAAGTGGCATCCATTGCTGTGCAAACCCATATAACAACAGGGTCAAAGATCTTTAACTACAGCACAATATACATGAAGCACTTCCGCTCTGGCCAGCTCAAGCGTTGGGGACTTTCCAGCTGTGACACCACAGAGGTCAGTGTGGCTAACGGCCACCTGCACTTCCACAGCTGCAGCTATGGGGAGCACTCTCCCCAAAACCTTACCTACCAAAACAACAGATCTGGCACAATAGAGGCCTCTTCCAGGCACAACCGTCTCACAACAGCGACCAAGTCACATCTCCTAACACCTCATGTTTTCATATATATGCTATGACGTGGAAGAGCATTCAGATAGAAACCTCAGGTTTCCCACTCACGACAGAAGTATTAGAATTTCAGTAGTTCTCAACATCCATGCCTGTTGACAAAAAAAGAGTGGAAAGAAAAATAGGTAGTGGCCTAAATCCTGCCATCGCAGGCTCCTCGGCAAGAGTCTTGCAGAACAAAACATGTAATTTCACATCTCTAGGTAAGGAGCAAGAAGCAAGGCAGCTTCTGCCAAGAGACAAATCATTAAGGTCAACAGGATTTGCACTTCTCATGCTGGTTCAAGAATCTCTCTAGACTTTTGCCCTTCTCTGGAGGATAGGTGTACTTTCACCAAGAACTGCCTGAACAAAAAGGAACAAGACATCAAACTGAGTCACACTGGCTCTTCAGAGCCTGATCTCAGTCTAACAAAAACATCACCCCTTCACGACTTGTAGAAAAGGCTACAGGCAACATTCTTCTGTGTCCTGAGAAGACTTGAGGAAAAAATTAAAAAGGACGAAGAAATTAAGACTTATCTTTGCATCACAAAGGAAGGTTCGAAGCAGATGGAATGAGACCATATGAAAGGGGTGAGGTGGATCAGGGCAGGTAAAAGCAAGCATATAGAGAGGTCACATGCTGGCTGCTGTCCCAGGAAGAAAGCTAACTTCTTGCTAGGACTTTTCCCAGGGCTACAACCTACTCTTTCTCTTGAGGCAATTTTCTGTATCAAGACAGGTTTAATAACAGTTGGTTAGTAAATACCTGGTAAGTCTCTGAAGTCCTGCCAATGTAATCAATCCTCAATGATTAGAGGAGTCATGCTGAAAAACATACCCTTACATTTGTTACACCAACTCAATATATCAACTTTTATATAATAATATACCAACAATATACCAACTTACAGTAATTGCAGCACGACAAAATTGTCCTGTTAATCCGTACTTGTCAGACACAAGCAGCTGTGCAACCCGTAAGTCTGTAAATATCAACTCCTCCCTAAACTGTATGACCTCTCCCGGTGTCAAAGCACTGAAAGCAGACAGGGAGCAACAGCCATTCTCACAGTACCAAATGCCTTGTGTCACTTAAGCCTGAGTCTCACAAACCCCATCAGGAGACACATACTATAGGAAGTCTGTTCTCACCTTCCACTAGGAGGAGACAGAGGTGATATGACTCCCCCAGGACTTCTCTCCTTCACACCTTCTCAAGACTCGCTGCCATCACCTGATGCTAGCACAAGGTACGCTTCCCTCTTCCTCAGTACCCTCCCCGCAAGAGCCAAGACTCCAACCAGAACAAGCCACACTGCCAGCAAATTCATCAGCGCTTACAACATGGGATATCGTAGACACTCATGAGACAGGTATTTTTTCTATCTAACTGTAAAGACCAGTTGCAGCAGGTACCATCAAGTGCCAGAATAAGGAAGAGTCAAGGAAAGAACAGAAACTTAAATTTACTCATTTGCCAAAACCATTCAAACAAATATGAGAACAAAGACCCCTAACTAAAGGATTCCTCCCCACATCTCATTTTAAATTGCGATGGCGAGCTAGTCTCAGTTAGCACTTTTCTCTCTGTACTTTCCTCTCTGGTAGGCTTCATTAGCTGTATATGCTTCCAGCTCTCCATTCTCCTCCAACAGACTGTACGGGAGCTATTGCTTCATGGAGTGATAAGGCAAAGAACAATTAGTAACTGCCACAGTGACATGGAAAGGGAAATGACTTGACTTTTACTATCAAGAAAATACAGATAGTAATCATGTTATCAAGAAAATACAGGTATTAATCATGTTATCAAGAAAATACAGATATTAATCATGTTATCTCAATAGGAAGTGCAGGATTCACTTCCTTTGAAATCAAGAAAGAACAAAAAAAATTATGCTTTCTTACACTGGGTTCTTTTTTGAGCTGAGACTAGCTTGGTAGCTCTGGTCGTAATCTTGATAGGTTTAACTTGAAAGAGGTTAGTGCTCCCAGTGTTACAGATGTTACAAGAGCAGTGAAAAGGAAACCTCTGACTGTGAGATATATATCTATATATACATAAATGAGTAGTTGTTGACAAAACACCTATTGTGCAGTGAACCATATATGAACCGCTGCACAATAGGTGTTTTGTCAGCAACTACTCTTTTACTTTCCCCAGAGATACTAACATTATTAAAAGCAAATGCAGCTGAAGTGAAAGCCAGTATGCTGCAAAAGCCCACAGAACACCTGTGTGATGGTAGGAGCACACTGATGCAGTTCTCACTGTGGTTATCCAGAACTACTTTTCACATATTGAAACCACACCAGACCCCAAGTCTGAGGTCCTGAACACATTAGCTCCGAGCTGCCAGCTCTGCAGCCCTAACTACTGCACCAACAACATCAACCAAGATCTTTGGTACTTTGAGGGTACCTTTATGCCTGGTAGCAACTGCTTAACAGGTAAAAGAAGCCTTGGATGCCTGAAATGTTGGGGTTTATTATGTGGAACGGAAGCAACATGAATTCAAACCTTAATGAAAGGCTTAATCCCTCCTACCCTGCCAGAGAGACCTAGTTTTCCTCGTAGAGTCCAAACGAATGAATTAAACTTCCTCAGCACGCAAGCCAAATGATTGTTATCTCCATCAACATAATACTGCTGTTCTTCAGATATAACAAGTACAAACTATCAAGTGAGAGCAAGAAGTATCCCAAGGAGTAGTGTCCAAACTGTATTTAATTTTGCAGTAAAATCTTACCATGAGTTTGAACTTGCTGACAAAAAACGGGATCACTACAAGAACTGGGGCCAAGAGGCCATTCAGCTACAGCATATTAGATATTTGGTATTTTGTTTTTCTGGAGAAGGACAGCACTCCAGATCTTCAGCAGTTTACTGATACTTCTAAGACTCACAGTTCTTAAGAGAAGATCTGAAAGGTCTGTTTATTTCTAATGTGAAGCACAGTTGTATCCAGTCTACTTCCTTAGATGCCTCAGGGTATTCCACATTATTTACCTATTCCTGGTCTCCTAGAACAGATACTCCCAGATTACAGCTAAGGCACATAAGCCAGGCTCCATGTGGGATGCTTGTCCCTCAACTGTTCCAGAAGGGAAATAACAATCCAGATGAGTTATACTATCCACTTCCCTCTGCCCAGTACCCACATTTAAAACCAAAAAAATCCCTGAAGTGTAATTCCAAAGTATTTTGCTCTTCATATTCCACATTCCTTAGCGAAAAGCACTACTTACAGAGGCATACAAAGTTCGGTACTGCAACTCATCATTTACAGAGCTTTGAGTGGACAGTTTATACTTATACAACTCTATAACCAATTCTTTAAAGTGAGAAACTGTAAATTGAAACGTATTGCTTAAGTCCTTATCTGGGAGAAGGGCTTCTAGCATCAGACTGACAATGTGCATGGCAGCAAGGCCAGCAGCAGCTGTAGGGACTAGCGACTAGCTTTTGGGCAGGAAATAGCTCCTCTGTATATAAGAGCCAGAAGATGTTTTGACGTAGACAAATTTTTTTTTTTTTTTGGTCCCAAAACAGATTCTGTTCTCAAACCTTCCTGGGCTTGACAGGACTGGAAAGGTACTGAACAAAAGATGCCCACAGATAAAAATCTAGAAGCAGTTACTGCTTTTTCTTAACATTCCAGATTTTGAGCTTCCACAGGAACCACAGAAGCTGAATTATACTTCTCCAGTGAGTAAATCCCTTAAAACCAGGTAAAGCTTTTTAAAATAGGCTGTCAATTTTGCCATTAACTTATTTCCCTCTACTCCACAACACACAAACGCTCTACCCTCCCGGTATTTCTTACCTCTCATTTGTATTTCTTGTTGTTCCCTCTCTTTCTTGGCCTGGATGGCAAGAAGGCGCCTGCTCTTCACAGCACTGATCATATCATCAGCTTCTATTTCTACCCGGTGCTCTATTTTCATCATCTCGTTTTTTTTCTTTTCATTTCTTCCCATCATATTCTCATCTTTCCCATTCTCCTTGTTCTTGGCCACCATTTCTTTCCGCTTCTGTTTTTCTGCTCTCTTCTTGTCATTTTCTTCCTTCAGGATAGCTAGGCGCTCCTTCCACAGCTCAGCCGATGTCTGCTGCTTGGCCTCCACATGGTCCTGCACCGAGTATGTCATTAGGATCCGGTGGCACAGTGCTCCCAGTATTCGCAATTTCTCTTCAGGAGTCAACTCAAAGAACTCTGATGTCTCCAGTTTCTCCAAAAACTCATCCTGTACTTCATTATCCTCAAAAGCTGCCGAATCCTTGCTTTCATCTACATTATCTGAGACCTCACTTTCCTCTTGCACATCTGATTTGCGTAGGCATAGGCGAACCAACTCAGAAGCAGAATGCAAAGTAAGTGGTATTTCAGAAAGCTTCATCCCCAGCTCAGCATAATCTTCAGCAATTTCATCCTGCAGCAGGGTCTGCAAGAGAATGACCAGTATTCGGTTCAAATAAAGGAAGCCTCCCTTTTCTGCACAAAGTGCTTCCATCAGGGAAACTGCCGTGATGGGATATTGAGCATCTGGCATCAATAACCCTGAGTAACAGCTCAGGAACTCCACCACCATGGCAACATCCCCAAAGAGCGTATTAGGAAGTCCTTCTGGAGTATCAACCAGTTTAAAAGTAGGCAACGTCTTTCCTTTGAGGTCTTGGTCCTCATATCTTTTCTGTTTTTCCAGTTTTTCCTTCATCTCCTTCTCCTTCCGCTCCTTTGCTCTCTCCTTCAGTTTTTCTTTCAGCTTCTCCCTTTTCTTCTTCATGTACTCCTTTCGCTGCTCCTCTGTCATGGTGGCCCATTTCTTCCTGTGCTCTAGAAGCTCGTAGCGTTTCTGTACTAACCCTCGCAAATCCTCGGGGAGACGGGCACGATCCTCATTTGAGAGTAACCTAGCTGTTTTGGAGATGATGCAGGAAAGAGCACTTTTTTTGTCTTCCCGGTCTTTGTTTTCTTTGTAATAGGCAATGAGATGGAGTGCTGCAGGAGGCAGATGTTTCTGGGGTTTGCTGGAAGACCTAGGGGTGCCTCCAGAATTCCTGGGAGCCCTGGAGACCTTAGTGGTACCTTTAGCCATGTCCAGTAGTGTCATTTGTTTCATTTTCATCTTAGGGGTCTTCAAGCCTTTCCTAGGAGACTTTGATTTCCCTGATGACTTCTGGCCATTCAGAACCCTTTTGCCTCTTTGCTTTTTGTCCAAGGATTTGTTGCTGCCCTTCCCCAGTCGGCTCCTCTTTGGAATGTGAAAGTTAGAACCAAGTTTAGCAGGTGACACAATCTTCATCACCTCTTCTAGCTCCTTATTAGGACATTTTGAATTCTTAGAGTTTTTCACTTTCAGTGGAGAGCCAATAATAGATTTCTCCAAGTGCACGTGGCACCACAGAGTAGGGCTCAGTGGCTGACCCAGGGATGATCCATCAGCTTTGGATTTCTTACAAGGCTTTCTGTCAGGTGATCGGGAGGTCTTCCTCTTGGTTGAGGGGTTGAGAGTCATATACTAAAATTAAAGAAAAAAATTATTTGATATTAATATATAAAGGTAAATAAAATTATCTAGATCCCCTTCTGTCAATTATTTTTGCCTATGTTTATTTTTAATATATTTTTTCCAATGAACAAGGAGTACTCAATACGTTAAAGGTAACAGGCTTCTGCAATAGCTTTCAACATTCTGCATTCCAGGAAGTTCACAGTTAACTTTACAAAATGAAACACTACAAATAATTTTAAATGTTTCCTACTACATTAGTTAAAACCAATTTGTTTCTACTTAAAAGGTTGTGGGGAGGGAGTTTGTCTGGAAAATGCTGACATTAATTTAAAAAAAAAAGCATTGCTCAGAAATTTTTTTGTGAGTCATGTAGGGTTCAGCCCTGGACCCCACCCCGCTCAACACCCAGAGGAAAAGTGAAGGAGCACAGAAGTGATGGGTGACAAAAGTTCAGAGACTGGTTTCTGAACTGCCTGAAAGCATCTGTGGCATGATTCAGCCCCAGTCGGCAACTAAACACCCCGCAGCCGCTCGCTCACTGCCCCTGTGGGATGGGGGAGAGAATTGGAAGAGCAAAAGCAAAAGTAAAAAAACCTGTGGGTTGAGATAAGAACAGTTTAATAATTACAATAAGATAATGATAATAATGATTATTATTATTACAGTAATAACAATAATGATAATATAATAAAAAGGAAAAGGGAAAAAGGGAAAAAACCAGAAACACAAGCGACACAACCACTCACCACCTGCCAACTGATGCTGCCTGTCCCAGAGCCGCGATTGCTGCCTCCCTCCCCCACCAGCCCCTCCCAGTAACCTACTGGGCATGACGTTACATGATATGGAATGTCCCTTTGGTCAGTGTGAATCCCCTCTCTGGCTGTGCCCCCTCCCCTCCCGGCTGCTTGTGCCCCCGGCAGAGCCTGGGGAGCTGGAGAAGCCCTTGACTAGCACAAGCGCTGCCCAGCAACAACCAAACCATCGGTGTGTTACCAGCACTGTTTTCACGCTAAGTCCAAAGCACAGCGCTGCACCAGCTGCAGTGAAGAAATTCAGTCTATCCCAGCTAAAACCATGACAGTATCCACCCCTTATTCCAGACCATTTACGTCATGCTCAGGTCCCATACTATCCAATACAACTTCAATAACCCCTACCCACCTTCTCATGCTTTAACAGAATATACAGATTTCATTTATCATTCCCCACTCTATGGACCACCCTGTAAAATGTCCATGAAATGTCCATTGAGTTCATTTAGTCCATGACCTTCGGTTCCATCTATTGTAAGAGTCTTTGAGAGGTGCCGTGTGTGGTGTTGGAGTGTTGCATGCTGAAGTCAGTCCTTGCTCCATCACCCCTGCACTGTTAGTCCTCATTCCATCACCTCTGCACTTTGCTTGGCTCAATCAAAGTTCATTTTTTTATGAATTTGGGAGATTCCCACCATGATACCATTGATATAGCATATAGCAACCATAGTAGTGATGACATACAACATTATGTAGCAATTAGCATCATACCATTCAGTTCATTGGCTGTTTTCACCCAAAATCAAATCCCCTTGAGGTACACATCAGAATCCTCCATCCTCGCGCATCATCCACCAAGTGCACCCAGGTCCTCGAGCAAAAGCAACCCCATGAATGTGTTTGCCTTTGCCTGAGGCAGCAATAACTCAGAATGTTTTCCCCAACCTATTCTTTATATGCACTACAGGGACTCTATCCCTTTCCACAGTACGTAAGGATTCTGACTGGGCAGGGCCAGCTCGGTTGGCAGATCCGCTCGTGTTGACTAACCACGTGGCTTTTGCTAAATGTGTATCCCAGTGTTTAAATGTTCCACCCCTCATTGCTCTCAGTGTCGTCTTTAATAGTCCACTGTATCTTTCGATTTTCCCAGAGGCTGGTGCGTGATAGGGGGTGTGATACACCCATTCATTGCCGCGCTCTTTGGCCCAGGTGTCTATGAGGTTATTTTGGAAATGAGTCCCATTGTCTGACTCAGTTCTCTCTGGGGTGCCATGTCGCCACAGGACTTGTTTTTCGAGACCCAGGATAGTGTTCCGGGCAGTGGCGTGGGGGACAGGAGATGTTTCCAGCCAGCCGGTGGTTGCTTCTACCATGGTGAGAACATGGTGCTTGCCTTGGCGGGTCTGTGGGAGTGTGATATAGTCAATGTGCCAGGCCTCCCCATATTTATATTTCAGCCATCGTCCCCCACACCACAGAGGCTTTACCCGCTTCGCTTGCTTGATTGCAGCACATGTTTCACATTCGTGGATAACCTGTGCAATAATATCCATGGTCAAGTCCACCCCTCGATCACGAGCCCACCTGTATGTTGCATCTCTCCCTTGATGGCCTGAGGTGTCATGGGCCCACCGAGCTAGAAATAGTTCACCCTTATGCTGCCAGTCCAGATCCACCTCAGCCACTTCAATCTTGGCAGCCTGATCCACCTGCTGGTTGTTTCGATGCTCTTCAGTGGCCCGACTCTTGGGGACGTGAGCATCCACATGACGTACCTTTACAAACAGGTTTTCTACCCGGGCAGCAATATCTTGCCACAGTGCGGCAGCCCAGATGGGTTTGCCTCTGCGCTGCCAGTTGCTTTGCTTCCACTGCTGCAGCCAGCCCCACAGGGCATTTGCCACCATCCAGGAGTCAGTAGAGAGATAGAGCACTGGCCACTTTTCCCGTTCAGCGATGTCTAAGGCCAGCTGGATGGCCTTTACCTCTGCAAACTGGCTCGATTCACCTTCTCCTTCAGCAGGTTCTGCTACTTGTCGTGTAGGACTCCATACAGCAGCCTTCCATGTCCAGTGCTTCCCCACAAGGCGACAGGACCCATCACTGAACAGGGCGTTTTGCTTCTCATTTTCTGGCAGTTTGTTATAGAGTGGGACCTCTTCAGCACGTGGCACCCCCTCCTCTGGTGATAATCCAAAGCCTTTGCCTTCTGGCCAGCCCATGGTCAATTCCAAGATTCCTGGGCGACTGGGGTTTCCTACTCGAGCCCGCTGGGTGATCAGTGCAACCCATTTACTCCACGTAGCATCAGTTGCATGGTGTGTGGAGGGGACGTTCCCTTTGAACATCCAGCCCAGCACCGACAGTCGGGGTGCCAGGAGCAGCTGTGCCTCAGTACCAACCACTTCTGAAGCAGCTCGGACCCCTTCATATGCTGCCAATATCTCTTTTTCAGTTGGAGTATAGCGGGCTTCGGACCCTCTGCATCCCCGAATCCAAAACCCTAGGGGTCGACCTCGGGTCTCCCCTGGCGCTTTCTGCCAGAGGCTCCAGGTAGGGCCATTCTCCCCGGCTGCCGTGTAGAGCACATTCTTTACATGTTGTCCTGCCCGGACTGGCCCAAGAGCTACGGCATGAACTATCTCCTGTTTAACCTGTTCAAAGGCTTGTCGTTGCTCAGGGCCCCATTTGAAATCAATCTTCTTCAGGGTCACCTGATAGAGAGGGCTTATGATCAGACTGTAATGTGGAATATGCATTCTCAAAAAACCCACGACACCCAAAAAAAAACTTGTGTTCCTTTTTGCTAGTTGGTGGAGACATGGCTGCTATTTTGTTGATCACATCCATGGGGATCTGACGACGTCCATCTTGCCATTTGATTCCTAAGAACTGGATCTCTTGTGCGGGTCCCTTAACTTTACTTTGTTTTATGGCAAAACCAGCTTTCAGAAGGATTTGGACTATTTTCTCTCCTTTCTCAAAAACTTCTTCTGCTGTGTTGCCCCACACGATGAGGTTGTCAATGTATTGAAGGTGTCCTGGAGCTTCTCCCTGTTCCAGTACAGTCTGAATCAGTCCATGGCAAATGGTAGGACTGTGTTTCCACCCCTGGGGCAGTCAATTCCAGGTGTACTGGACACCCCTCCAAGTGAAAGCAAACTGTGGCCTGCACTCTGCTGCCAGAGGGGCTGAGAAGAATGCATTAGTGGTATCAGTTGTGGCATACCATTTGGCTGCCTTGGACTCCAGTTCGTATTGAAGTTCTAGCATGTCTGGCACAGCAGCACTCAACGGTGGAGTGACTTCATTCACGCCACGATAGTCTACTGTTAGCCTCCACTCTCCGTTAGGCTTCTGCACTGGCCATATGGGACTGTTAAAGGGTGAGTGGGTCTGATGACTCCTTGGCTCTTCAGTTGACGAATGAGCCCGTGGATGGGGATCAGAGAGTCTCTGTTGGTGCGATATTGCCGCCGGTGCACTGTTGTGGTGGCGATTGGCACCTGTTGTTCTTTGACCTTCAGCAACCCCACAACAGAAGGGTCCTTCCAGAGGCCAGGCAAGGTAGACAGCTGTTTAATTTCCTCTGTCTCCAAGGCAGCTACACCAAAAGCCCACCTGTACCCTTTTGGGTCCCTGAAATACCCTCTCCTGAGACAGTCTATGCCAAGGATGCACGGAGCCTCTGGGCCAGTGACAATGGGGTGCTTTTGACACTCATTCCCAGTTAGGCTCACTTCGGCCTCCAATACAGTTAGCTCTTGGGATCCCCCTGTCACTCCAGCAATGCTGATGGGTTCTGCCCCGATACAGTTTGATGGCATTAAGGTGCACTGTGCGCCGGTGTCCACTAAAGCTTTATCCTCCTGTGGGTCGGACGTGCCAGGCCATCGGATCCACACAGTCCAGTAAGCCCGGTTATCCCTTTCCTCCACCTGGCTGGAAGCAGGGCCCCTCTAGTCCTGGTCATAGTACTTGTCTATCACTTCTTGTAAATGGGAATCAAAAGTGTCTCTATTAAGATCAGACAGAAAATCAGCGCTTCTGCTCCTCTGTCTGGGGAATTGCTTACTGGAAACTGGAGCAGCAGCTTTCCTGGAGAAACCCCTCTGAGTGATTGTTTTCCCTTGCAGCTCACGTACCTGTGCCTCTAGGGTTGAGGTAGGCTTGCCATCCCACCTGATCATGTCCTCTCCGTGGTCACACAGGTAAAACCACACGGTGCCCCGTCATGGTGTATCCTCTCTCTTGAGCAAAGGGATGCTTACTCCTAATGGCTGAGATACTGGTTCGTACTGGTGGGGAGCAGGACGTATCTTCTTTGAATTGCTGGAACTCCCAGGACAGTTTCTCCAAAGCTGAGATGAGGGAGGAAGAGATATTTGTTTCCTACTCCCAGAGTTTATCAATCACCTCTGCCATTGTTGGTGTCTTGTCACCTTTCCAGGACATTATTGCCGGTAAGTTTCCATGCATTAATGGTGCCCTCTGTACAAAATTCCACCGCATGGGTCGTGTGCACTGGGCCTCATCTGGATATTTGGATGACTTTTGATCATCCAGGTCACTATAAATCACCTCAAGCACGGCTAGTTCCCTCAGGTACTGGATACCTTTCTCCACGGTTGTCCATTTTCCTAGGTGAAATACAATACCTTCCTTGAAGGGGTACCTTTCTCTCACACCTGACAGGAGTCGCTTCCAGAGGCTGAGGGCTTGTGTCCTTTTTCCAACTGCTTTGTCAACGCCCCCTTCCCCAGAAAGGGAACCCAGTTGTTTGGCTTCTTTCCCCTCTAATTCCAGACTGCTGGCCCCGTTATCCCAGCTTCGGAGCAACCAGGGGACAATGTGCTCACCTGAACGATGGCCGAAATCTTTTCGCATATCTTGCAACTCACTCAAGGATAGGGATCAGGTAGTTTCCGTTTCTTGTATGAGTCCTTCTTCTTCCTCCTCCTCTCCTCATGATGGCCCTGCTTCATCATCTCTTTCCAAACTAGTTGACTTTATCTTCCAGGATTTCTTCTTGAGTATAGGGGCGACTGATACTGGCATGGGTTGATCCTCTGATTTAGCTGCAATGCTTGTCACTGAGGTTGGAGTAGCTGCAGTGTCTGTCATGGGGGTTTGAGTGGCCGCAGTGCTGGTCGCTTTCCTTGTCCTCGTCCTTTGAGATCCAGAGGCCTTCTCTTCCCCTTGGGGGTATAGTGTTGAATAGTGTTAAACAGGGCTCGATAGGCATGGGCCAGGCCCCAGCACACTGCAGTGATTTGTACCTCCCTGGAATTGCCAGGGTGACAACATACCTCCTCCAAATATTCTACTGATTTTTCAGGATTCTGCACTGGTTCAGGGGTGAAGTCCCACGACACTGGGGGTGCCCACTGTCTTAGGCATTTGCCCACACTACCCCACATACCCTGCCACGCATAGCTATCGAGCCTTGGGGCATGATATTCTTAAATTGCTTATTAACCTTAGAGCTGAAATGGTCTGCCAAAGCAATATCAACACATCTATCTTAACTACCCAAGGATGTTCAAGATACTGAAAAGTTGTTATAATGAAGGAAGAGGCATTACAGAAGATGGTAGCTAAGGAGCCGTTCTATATTTCCTCCATAAAAAACCTCTCAAGAGAAGGAGGTATAATTGCTAACTGTATCTATGAGGTGGTACCCGACGTACAGTAATGGCTTCAATATAAACTTCAAATACCAAATAAAACTCAAGGCCAGTGTTTTAAAAACAATTCTCCCAGGCAATACATCACTAATCACTGCGGAGCACAGCAGACCACAAAAACCAACACCAATCTTTAACAGACACAGCAAATACAAGAGCATGGTGCAGATCGGATAAACTAATACTGAGAACAGAGTCTATGCTGTGACCAACAGCTGTTATTGTCTCAACCCTTTGAGCCCCACATTGGGCACCAAAAAGGACTGTTGTGGCTCAGCCCCAGTCAGCAACTAAACACACAGCCACTTGCTCACTGCCCCCACCCCTGTGGGATGGAGGAGAGAATCGGAAAGGCAAAAGCAAGAGGAAAAAAAACTTGTGGGTTGAGATAAGAACAGTTTAATAATTAAAATAAGATAATGATAATAATGATTATTATTATTATTATTATAGTAATAACAATAATTATAATAAAAAGGGGAAAAGGGAAAAAAACAGAAACACTATGCCAGCTGCAGTGAAGAAAAATAACTCTATCCCAGCTAAAACCATGACAGCCTGGAAGGAAGGTGAAACAGGATTCAATTCTCAAGTAATGTGGCTGAATATCTGATTGTTTTTAAGCTGCTGAAATAACCTACCTGACAGCATACTTTTGGCAGAGAGCAGTTTAACCCAGAGCCAAGAGAGACCAATTTCAAGACTATCTCAGGATCTCAAATTCAGTTTCAGGATAAGTCAGAATACCAATATATTTCAAGAAGTGATAAATAAAATACAAGGATATAACCTTTACATAATGGAAAAAATTACTGGAATTTGAGATTCCTTAGCAATAAAAAAATTCCACAGTGGTAAGCACAGAAAAAGGTGCAAACATCTAAGAAGCATTTATTGAAGAACACACATACACAAATGTGATCAGGTTAAGACTGCCATAGGAATATTCAGATTTTCTGGCCCATGGATGTTTGCTCTTGAAGGCTTTACTTTAAGAGCCTTCATTAGCCCATGAGAGAAATTTTTACTGAAGATTGCACTACCACCAAAACCAGCGTCTGCATAACTTAATTCCACAAAAATTCTGTGTTGAATCTTTGCTGAAGAGAATTACCTAAACCAAAAGCATCCAGCATGGATATGAATCATGAGAATTACAAATTCACAAATACTAGATCTACAGCTCATACTGTATATCCAACTGTCGCTTATACCAAGTTATTCTGTCAGAACACTAATTCTGGATTAATACATTTTCCAGCCACTTCTCAAAATTTAAAAACTCAACATAAATTCTATCTCTATGCCAAGTGAGAAAGACACTATGAAAAGCACCGCCCCTGCACATAAAGCTAAGGACTTCTGTAAGTCAAACTGAAGATGTTACAGTTGCATACTTCTTCTTATGCTAAGGGTACGCCTCCATCCATCAGTACGGTGAATAAAAGAATTTGTACACCACCAGCAAATACTTTAATTTCTATTAATGCAGTGACCCTAAATACTACAGCACAGGTGAACGCAGCTCAAATATGAAGAATTTATTTTTCCCTTTAAGCAAATTTACAAGGGTCCAGAAGAGTCTGTAGAAGCTTGCTAGGAAAGGGTGTTCTCCTCCTCATGAGGAAAAAGTGATATAGCAAGTATTTATCTTCTAATTTTAGAATAATGCCTAACAAAGATTGAGTCCATGAAGAAGTGAGTTTACTAAATGAACAAAATAGTGCTTTCTACACCCAAAGATGAATTTTAGAACAGCAGATTTTAACATAACTCAGTTTAATTTACTCAGTTAACAGTGTATTTGGCTGGTCATTACAAAGGACTTGGAAAAAAACACCCCTGCTGCTTAGAGTCTTTATTAGATTTGTGGATTCTTCTGTCACTCAATCCAGCACCATACAAGAACCAAGCATCATGAAGTCAAAACACATCCAGCTTTTGCATTGTAACCATGAAAAGGGCCCAATAACTGACGTTGCCAGCTAAGCACTACAGCTCTCCCATTTGTCTACAAGCAAAGATGTGATTTCCTGGTGCAGTTCAAATTTTCAAAGTAGACCACTGTTTCAGACATTCAATCCTCAGAAGAGTGGGCCTTCCTGCTCTACATCTCTCTATGCTGTTGTAAGCTTGGGAGCACCAAAACCCAACTGGCACACCAAAGTCTCTGCCAAGACTGTTTAAGGGTGGGGAATGGGTGAGAAAGCAAAGTAGGTACTTTTAGGAATTCTTACCTTATGTGGGTCAAGCAAGAAGTCACTAAATTTACTGGGGAGAGAGTATTTCTTCACTAACTCATCCTCCACTACCCACGGGGCATTCTCACAAGTGCCAGCCCGTAGCGCGTTATGACGGATGAAGTACCTCAGGATCTCCTTGTTGGGAGGACGCTCTGTACGGACTAAGCTATCTGCTGGTACGTTGCTGATGATCTTGGAGATAACAAACAGACATACTGTTAACATTTAACTTCTAATCATGTTATAAATACATATCATATGGCTAAAAGGAGCAAGGACCATTTTACTGCTTCATATCCACAAACTCTTCGCTCTTTCAAAGCTGCCTTGCAAAGACTCAAAACAAACCAAACAAACAGAATTTGCAGAACTGAGATGCACAACAGAGATTGGTAGGAGATTCAGCTAGCCGAAAAGGAGGTTAAAAAAAAAATTAATGTTGCAGATTTCCTGCCAAAGTCCACTGCTTTATCTCTGACCTTCCTCCAGCTTGTGCTTGCTACTGATTTTTACATATTACTGTTTATTTTGTTTTGATTTTTTTTTCCCCGAGACCACAGGAGTAACTCTGCAAGTGGTGCTCATTAAATTGAGGTCAGCACTGCCTCTCTTGTCAAACTAGGAAACAGATGACAAAAAGCAAGCAGCAGTGCTGCAGCTACACAGAGCTTCCTGAAGCACAGCGACCTATGACTCTCAGAGAAGCTCAGTTCAAACAAGAGCAGCAACTGCCACTCATCATTTAACTAGTCTAACTCTGACCAAGTGTCATTAACTGCCTGAGCAGAGATAAGCCTGTTAACAGCAACCACCCTAAAGCTACTGGTGCACCATGACTTAGCGTATGGTACCAGAGAATGGTCAGGCCTCTCCACACACAAAACCCAATTATATATAGAAAGAGCCAGGCTAGTCAGCCTCACAGACAACTACAGCCAGCCTGTTTCCAATACCATGACTCTGGCAGAAAGTACTACACTGTGCTGTACAAACACACTGATAATGATTATTTAATTGAACTTGCATACTCATGTTAAAATTGAAAGGATTCAAGCAGACAGCTCACCTTATCTTCATTTTTCAGCTTGACATCATATTTGTGTGGCAGGAATTTAGGTGGAACCCACTTCCTTTCTTCCTTCTTCAAAGATGTGGGAAGCTTCCGAGGAGACCTACGTGCTCGATCGTCTGATAAAGCAAGGTAAGACATTAAGTGTCTCAGTATTAGAATTAAAAAAAAAAAAAAAAAAAAGGTTAAAGAATCCAGACCATCACTGGACCGGGCACCCCACCCCTTGCTATCTACACAGTGTTTTGTTAAACCAGAACATCAGGAAAATATCCCAAATCAGGTTTTAGAAATATCCTGAAGATGCAGGCTGGGAAGAGAGTCCCTAAACAGCTCGGAGGTAGGAGGTAACACCTATCTTCAAGGAGTATAAAGGATCACTTGCAGTATTTAAACCCATCTCTCTGCAGACAATAAGCTGCAGCTACCTATGCAATGGGAGAAAATGTCTATAAAATTCATGAAGGGGAGACAGGTTTCATAATCTAACCAGTAACCTGCTTAGGGAGCTCCTGCCAGGAGTCCCAGCTGCCTCTGCCATGCCATATTTGAAATAATTCTACTGCAGGAATTACTGACTCTTAAAGTAACTTTTAAAATCATTTAACTTTGGTGGCCGTTAAGTGTTTTACAGTTATGAGCCCTATGTGTATGGGCTAGTTTAGCTGGAGATTTTAAGTGTACTTATACAACCAGTCTTTTTATTCTCAAGAGCGATGTAACTGGAAGAGTACAAAGGCATCATATCTTCTTGCCAGCTGCTGTTGAGTCTATTATTTCTATATTCAGGTTAAAAATGTTAATCATTTGAGACAAAATTCAAGCTTACTGAAGAAAGCAATCCCCAAACGTTTTTATGTTTGCGGCTATGATTCAAAGAAAACACTGAACAAGCACAACAGATGAGAATAATTACCTACTAAGTATACGCAGAATACAAGTAGATGTTAGACCTAACTCAGACTTTTAAATATATATAATCATTGTCACAATTGAAGCCCGATAGCATTTAAGCTTCAGCAGCATTATAGCTCACACAGTATAAAAGCAAGTTTCCCCCCGCCCCTTCCAAAATCAGTCACCTTGGTTAGGGAACTGGTCACAGACGCTACTGGCTCACTGCACCATATACATAAATGTGCAGCTACCTCCCACGTTAGTGCTATATTTCAGATAATACAATGTAGAATCCTCTGCTCCAAGCATTGCTCATTATAGAAGTTTTTCTTTAAAATAAAAACCCCTAAATGACGTGACAGTATGTGTGAAAGGAGACTAATCCTCTCATTGCAAGTCAGGCTGAGACATAACTTTTGCCTGCTTTGGTTCCACATTTGTATTAAAAAGTCTCAATAAGCTCACAAACACTGAAGTACCTTTTTCTGCTCAACAGCATAATGGCAGTGGTATACAAGATGCTCCAAGCTCTGTTAAAAGTCTGCTTTCAGAGTTCTGCCTCAATGTCTTTCAAGCAGCTGAATGTTATCTTTACTGAATGTGTGTACCACGCATAGCAAGTTTATATTTAAGAAATAACGTGCTGCTTAGTCCCGGCTCTGGCTTTGAAGGACTCAGGTACACTGTTGCCTCTGTGACAGGCCTGTAAGCAACCTCTCCTTCAATGATTTCCTTTCTAGATTCTAGAAATAGGGATGACTACTTTGAATTTATCAGCAGCCCTGGTTAACAGGGGAGGTCCCGGACAACTGCAGGCATGCTGATGTGACACCCATCTACAAGAAGGGCCAGAAGGAGGATCTGGGGAACTACAGGCCTGTCAGCCTGACCTTGGTACCGGGGAAGGTTATGGAGCGGTTTATCTCGAGTGAGCTGATAAGGCAAGTGCAGGACAACCAGGGGATCAGGCCCAGTCAGCATGGGTTCATGAAAGGCAGGTCCTGCCTGACCAACCTGGTCTCCTTCTATGACAGGGTGACCCACCTAGTGGATGAAGGAAAGGCTGTAGATGTTGTCTACATTGTCTTTAGTAAAGCCTTTGACACTGTCTCCCACAGCATCCTCCTAGAGAAGCTGGCAGCTCATGGCTTGGAGAGGTGTGCTCTTCGCTGGGCAAAAAACTGGCTGGACGGCCAAGCCCAGAGAGTTGTGGCGAATGGAGCTAAATTGAGTCGGCAGCTGCTCACGAGCAGGGTTCCCGAGGGCTCAGTGTTGGGGCCAGTCTTGTTTAATATCTTGTTTAATATCACTGATCGGGATGAGGGGATTGAATGCACCCTCGGTGAGTTTGCAGATGACACCAAGCTGGGCAGGAGTGTCGATCTGCTCAAGGGCAGGAAGGCTCTGCAGAGGGACCTGGACAGGCTGCATCGATGGGCCTGAGCCAATTGTATGAAGTTTAACAAGGCCCAGTGCCAGGTCCTGCCCTTGGGTCACCCCAACCCCAGGCAGCGCCCCAGGCCTGGGGCAGAGGGGCTGGGAAGTGCCCGGCGGAGAAGGCCCTGGGGGTGCTGGCTGACAGCCGGCTGGGCATGAGCCAGCAGTGCCCGGGTGGCCAAGGAGGCCACCAGCCCCCGGGCTTGTGTCAGCACTGCTGTGGCCAGCAGGAGCAGGGAAGTGATTGTGCCCCTGTACTTGAGACTGGTGAGGCCGCGTCTTGAAAATTGTGTTCAGTTTTGGGCCCCTCACTACAAAGACATTGAGGTGCTAGAGCGTGTCCAGAGAAAGGCAGCGGAGCTGGGGCAGGGTCTGGAGAACAGCAGAGACCCCTGTGCTGGGGAGCAAAGGGAACTGGGGGGGTTTAGCCTGGAGAAGAGGAGGCTGAGGGGAGACCTTATTGCTCTCTACAACTGCCTGAAAGGAGGTTGTAGCGAGGTGGGTGTTGGTCTCTTCTCCCAAGTCACTAGTGATGGAATGAGAGGAAACAGCTTCAAGCTGCATCAGGGGAGGTTTAGATTGGATATTAGGAAAAATTTCTTTACTGAAAGAGTGGTCAGGCATTGGCACAGGCTGCCCAGAGAGGGGGAGGAGTTGTCATTCTTGGAGGTGTTCAAAGAAATGTGTAGATGTGGCACTTGAGGGCATGATTTAGGAGACACGGTTTTGTTGGGTTGATGGTTGGAGTTGATGATCCTAGAGGTCTTTTCCAACCTTAATGATTCTATGAATTCCATCAAACAGCACATGGATACTCATGGGTGGGGAAGAAGTCACTGTACATTCCTTGCTAAAGTTATTTTACAAAAAGCACTCTTCATTTGTTGTTGCATTGTACTGTACTAAAACTTATACTCGCTGCACTACTAGAACCTCACAAAGCATTCATATGCTGTTGTCTCCTTCTATTCACCACTTATTTTGGATTTTCCAAAGCAGTATTAGTTTCAGTTACAGCTCAAGCTGCAGAACCTGCTCTCAGTATTTCACCATCAACTTTCAGGAATAACTAGCCTTTCTTCTCAACTCTGCAGATTTTCCAGAGTTCGATCCCTGGGTAACTAAAAATACAAGGCCACTTCAGACCGGACACATGATGCAATAAAGCTGGTATCAAGCCTTATTTTAGCTTCTGAACACAGCAGACCCCTAACCAGAAACACTGAAGCTCTCTCTCTGCCCCTTGCTGCCTCCAACAAAATCAGCAAGTTTGACAGAAGTGTTAGTAAAAATGCTACGGTTAACTCTGCCCCCTTGCGTACACGCAGAAAGATACAGCTCTTATGTCACACTGCTCTGCACAGCCTGTTACTGCTTCTAAATGCTCACTCTTGTGTAGTGACCTCAACCCGTATTACTAGTGGTCAAGTACGCAATTTCTTAGAAAGAACAAGCCCACATAAGTGTGCCGATGTACCTCCAGATACCGTACACAGCCTCCCGCAGGTGTGATTCAAGGCCTGACCCCACTAAACGAAAGCAAGTCTTTAATACTTCTGTAGTATGCTGCATAAATGTAGCAAATCACTGACTGGTGGGGGCTGGCAGGGCCCTCTGGAGACCACCCTGTCCAACCCCCTGCTTGAGCAGGCACATCCAGAGCAGGGGGCACAGGACCGCGTCCAGGCGGGGGGTGAATGTCTCCTGGGAAAGAGACTCCACAACCTCCCTGGGCAGCCTGTGCCACTGCCTTGGCACCCTCAAATGCTAGCTAGTTATTTTAATGGACCCTGGAATACAGAATCAGGAATGAGTTTACTACAAACTTATGTTCTGATACAACCCATAACATAAAAGCATTAGTAATAAAATATCCTTTCAATAAATGCATATGTACAAGGAGAAGGGTAAGAAGAGTGAGTGCTTACTGCTTTTACTGATTAGGTTATGACTCTGCTAACACCTTTGATTTGAAAATGTTGAGATTCACCTCCTACAGGAAGGGTGGGCCAGACCCAGTTTATAGAGGCAACTAAACACAGGCCAGATAATCAGCTGAGTTGGAGTCTGAAAAAGGCCCAGGGATCCCCAGTCCTGCAGTATTCCTCCAGTCTCAGAGCACTATACTAGCGATGTCAGTAAGAGAACAGCTGAATACAGCTGCTTAGAACACCACACACTGACAAAAAAATATTATGGTAGACTTTACTAAACACCCAAGCCCAAAAATGCTGCTGTAAGTTTAGTCCAAGAGTATTTTTAAAGTAAAAAGTACTTCCCATGCCTTTTATGAGGTAGTTTGAGAGAACTACCACTCAGTATAAATAAACAAACAAATAAATTTTAAGCAGCGGCATGCATTAGTCCTTCTCCAAGCACTACTACTGTTTCAAAGAACGAGTATGTGGCCAGATCATTTCTGCAACACTTCTTTTCCTTCCTGGTTATGCAGAGCACTGCAATGAAATCAAAACAGTTCATAACTTTTTCCAGTAGCAAATAGAAACTGTTAACAATTATTAAGGTTGGGACCCGAGCTTGGTAGAACTAGTTTTCCAGCCCCGACTTTGCTATTAGCTTGCTGGGCTGTTATTTTGAGTTTCCTCTTCTCCATATCGGAGGAGGCTATATACGCCTTTCCCAGATATTGAAGTGGCTATTTACAAATGTAAACAGTTTATTACATTTATGTGCCTTTAAAATTAAGCTATCCAGATTAGAGCTATGCTGTGGGGTTGGTTTTGTTTTAAAACACTTTTTGAAATCTCTTTTAAAGAACCTTATAATTCCATTTTTAAGAAGTTACACAGGACAGAGAACTAACTTTTTCTCTCCCCCCCCCACCCCACCCTCTTTCAACAGTACCTTCTCAGAGTCAAGAAAAGCCTTGGACATCCACTATTTAGTTCTGCAGCAAGGAGGAACAGATATGAAAGAGGGGAACAATGTTTCAAAGCATGCTTTATTTTGAACGCTTAAGAAAAAAATAATACGCATTTTTCTGCATTAATTTTGTCTCAGCATTTTAAAATTGGAAGAGGGATAAACCAAAATACAAAAAAGCCCTTTTATGTCAACTGGGGACATGAAAGAGAATTAGAGCTTGTCTCTGCAGAACAACAGGCTTTAGAACTAGAGATGTTTGTTCTGAGGATGAACATCACAGCAGAACTTTATGATTCTGCATGAACCTTTGCTGTTCCCCCTCCCCCCCTGTTTTTTTAAATAGACTTTTTTTACTCTTGAAGCTCATGTTTCATGCATAGCTTTCAGTATTACACCTTGGAATGACAGCACGTTTTCTGCTTTAAAACAGGCAAGAACAGTTGAAAGCCAACAGCACTGATGACACCAAAGCTGCACCACTAACAATGACAATTTCAGGATTTTCATTACACAGCACTGTTTAAACATCATGTACAACATTCACAGCCCAGGCCCGAGACATACATAAATTCAAACACTCACTTCCAGGTGCTACCTACTGGCATGCTGGATTACTACTTACTCATACTTTCCCTCCTGTTGTCATCCTCTTTCAGGATAGCTTCCTTCTGGTTGTCCTGGGCTGCCTGGCTGGAGTTCTCCTTGTCACTGGACGGGGAGTCACAGGCTCCATCGGACTTCTTTTCCGAGGCCTCTTCATCAACTTTCTCCAGGGGATGTATTTTCACAACTTTCACAGGCAACATTTTCTTCTTACCAACCTGCAGGGAAAATATTGATGAAAACCTGAGCAAGACACGTGAAGTAATGAGCTTTAACCCTACAAGGAAGAAAAAAATAAAAAAAGCAGCTAAGACCACCTATGAACCGTAATTTGGCAAAACCCTTCATTGACATTCTCCTTGAGAAGCTCACAATCCCTCTCATGAAACAATTACAGGATTTCTTTCTACCGCTCCTACCTGGAAGTTCTGTACTAATTGCTAAGGAAGAGAGAACTGCCAACCCACAAGTTCTTCCAGTGTTTAATGTTGCTGCTTTCTCAGCCTAAGGAAACAGCATATGTGCAAGGTACAAGCGTGCTCTCTCAGCAGCCCTGGTTGAGAGAATATGTCCTAAACAGATTGCTAACAGAGAACAAGTTTCCCTTATTTTTAACAAGTTTGAGTTTTCTTCATCATTCCTAGTTTTGGAGGAAATCTTCTAATCATTAGAGTATACCAGAGATTTGTAAGCAGTTGACTTCAAGCTATATTAGTTTAAGACTATTACTCCTTCTGGGAACACATCAGGTGAAAAGGTCATGGCGGATTATAATTTTTAACCTCTTTTAACTAAAATATTATTTTTGTATGTATTTAAATATATAGACAGACCATCACATATTTAAGCGGTGTAACAAATAGAGATATATTTCCCCACATGCACACAGATCAGTCATTTTTCTCTTGCCATCAGTATGGGTCATGCACATGCTTCTGCTTACGGAACCATTTTGCATTCAAGAGCAGGTGCTGTCACTGGGATTCTATAGAAAAGAAATTCTCACCAGCTTCCTGACAGTGTGACTAACATATTCTTCCCATCTCCTGCCTTTAGCTATCCCACATGAGCTCTGTGTGAAAGCATGGGATAAAATGGAACACAGATTTTTACCTCAAAATCACACTCTTCTCCCACCGCAAATTTGGTCATGATCTCCAGCCAAGCTGCATCCACCAACTTTTCCAAAGATACAGTGTTATGGTGCACTATTTCCAGTACCAATTTCTCATACCAGATGGGGAACTCCTCCTTCAAGCTGAGGAAGCACGTAAAAAGTTTTCATTATTCACGGTATAAAGCCAAAATGCAAAGTAGTCTCCCATTTCGCAATTCCGGGAACATTAACAGCCAGGACAATGTTTGAGGCAGATGCCACATTAGCATGCAAACATCCAAGGGCTTTTTGCTGCACTCCCTCAGCACCCCCCAAAGGGTTAATTGGCATGAAAATACAAATTGTACTTGTCCTTCCCACAAGGAACACCATTCTGGAAGAGCAGCACTGATGGTGAACCCTTGCTTGCTGATTATTACTGCCTCTATTTTAGATGTTAAATATATGCCAAGACCACGTCATTATTCTGGGGCTTGTTACTTTAAAATTTTTGCTTCCAGCAATAACACAATGCTGATGAGCATTTAGCATTTCTTTCTTCCCAGACTGCTAACACAGTAAAGAAGACAGAGGCAGGCCTACACAAGCAAATTACCTTTCCAGAGAAAAATATTTTGTGTGTTTCACCATGTCACGATCTCCAAACTTTTTCAAAGAGGAGAAAGGACTGTTAAAAATTTACTTGACTGACTTCCCTTCTAAAAGATCAGGGCAGTTAGCTGATAGGAGTACTAAGAAATACATTGCATAAAGTTTTCTGGCTAAAAAGTAAAGTCCATTTTAAGTTACTGTAAGGAGGAACAAGATACTCCATTTTTCCTTTTAGCTTCCCAGGCTCAGGGATCCATTGCTGACAATCCTCAGCTGTATTTGCTGCTCTACAACTGCCATGAACACGTTTATCCCTTTAGCAAACTGCCTAAATGAACTCTTTTTATTCAGACTAATGTCAGGTATTAAAGCAGCCAGCAAACTGCCTGGGAAGCTTTTAATCCCATTGCAAAGAGAAAGGACCAAAATCTCATTTCACAGAGTCTTTTTTTCCCTACATTTAGGGAGACTATAGCTAAATTTGTTATTGAGAAATCTTCCATTTATATTTCATTTACATTAAGAAACGTTTTCAGAAGCGGCCAACCAATCCAACATCGTTAACTGAAAGTAAGTGACACTAGACCAGTGTTTTTTGACTCAGGATTATAAGTTTACGGAGTTGACTCTGCAGCCTCCTCTCAAACAAGAGCACTAGGCAGGAAAGACTGAAAACAGTAATACTTCAACCCTTATAGAAATTAGGACTATTAGCAAATAGGTTTCTTATTTGTTGTCTTTAAGGATGTAATAAACCTTAAATGATGGGGAATTTCTCCTTAGGCTAAGGCTCCTAACCCTTCTGCAAATGAATCAGAAATGTGGGTTTTTCATGAGAGGCAGCAGAAAATTTCACCCTAGAGAAGTACTGCTGACTATCCCCCCAGCTTAAATCCAAGAAAAAGACAGAAGACCAAGCTATCAGTTCACAGAACTGAGAAATACACCATTTGTTTGGCAATATTCTTACAATTTGGTAATCATAAAGTTACAGATGTTGTTTGAGCCAAGGACTTGCACCTTTACAGAAAATTCATCTGTATGGCAAGGGTCATGCTGGATCTCAACCAAGGATTCAGGGCCTGGGCTGGGTGCTAGAGGGGAGGTCAGGGACATGGCAGCCCAGAGGAACACTGGTGCTATGAACGGAATAATGGCTCTTGCTGGTTTCCCTTTGTTCCTTATTGTTTCAAGTAGAGCAGATCCCCAAAATCTCACTCAAAAATAATTTTTTTTTTAATTTAGTACAACAACTAATTCCAATGCAGATCTGGAAAAAAACAATTACAGCTGTGGACCTGGCTGATGCGAACCACTTCCAACAGCCTTTTTTAACTGTTTTTTTACTTTAGCTCCTTCAAGATTTCTACCTCCCCATCTGAAAATTCCTCAAGGGGCTTTAAAATATGCCAAGTAGCATATGTTGAACTATTTTGGTTCAAGTAATACCAAGATAGAGCACTAAAGTACATTACTCAACTGCACTAGTGATGGCATCAAATTTGGACTTAATTTGCTTTCAACTCCAGAATCCCCAGATCTACTTATAGCCAGTAAAAAGCTATTGACCTCACCTCATAAACTAGCAATCGCGTATCATTCCCAAGTCCACTCTTCTCTCCCAATGCCTAAACACAGAAACATACCAATTTCTTCACTGGTACTTACAGCTCAGCAACTTCCTGCTCCTCCTCCCAAGCTTCTTTGTGTGTCAGCTGGCTGCTTCCTGTGCTTTTGCACGTCCATATTCGCTCGCTGTACCTCTCTAAACGCGCTTCGTACTCTCTGTAGAAGCGGCAGCTCAGGAAAATAGGATTTATGCAGTGGAGAGCATAATCACAGTAGTACAAGACAATCAAATTCGATTAAACCCTTACTATTGGGGTGCACAAAGGCTGAAGATCACTACAGTACAGTTTGACCTGTGTCTACCATGGAGATGCCGTGTTAAATCCAATAGGTTTTCAGAACAGGACGCACTGGAGCTTTCTGCAGCTGAAATGCCCATCCCGTTCGGCACTAGCATACAGAAGGTGCCACGCCACCGTCGGTTCAGCTTAACTGCACAAGGAGAATACATACAGCTGAACATTTCATGGCACTGCTAAGTTGCTTTTCAGCTTTTCCAGTCTGATTCATTGGAAAACAGCACAAACAGTATCACAGGCACATTCAGGAGACATAGCATGGACTGTTGCTAAATGCCCAACAATATCTGTTGGGGAACTAACGCCTCAGGGTGGTGTTACATAGTCTAGATGCAAATTACAAGTCTACCCCATACCCCCAACCTTCTGAGGAAAAAAACCAAAAGCTTTGAAACAGAAATCACTAGAAAGGCCACCTTTCCTTCAGTTTCCAACAAGAGCAGCCTCCTGCGTTAGCACAACATGAGGATCTTTCACACCGCCTACATCACCTGCTTCACGTACCACATCCAGCCTCAAGGTTAAGTTATTCTGGCCGTTAGGATTAACAGGCACACAGGCAAGTCACCACGGTGCAGACTGCATTATGAATTACAGCATTAGCTCCACTGTTCTAAGCATCTGTGGCTATGCTCTACCCATTCCACCTAAGCAGTAATTAACTGTCAGTGTAAACAGATACAAGGTACTTCCTACTATCCACAGGTAGAACATGTACAGGCACAATGATCAGAAAAGCTAGCACAGTGTAAATCCATACCAATTTACCCCATGGCAGCCTGCTTAAGTGGCCATATGCTTACTGACGGTAATTTAAGAGGAGAAATTATAAGAGAAGCAAGAAAAGCATCTGTCCCTTCTCCTTCAGTGTGCTCTCCAGCAGAAAAGCATGCACTGAGTACAAAGCATACCTTTAACAACTCCAGTGGCTCAGCCTGCTGCAGCACAAGTGCTAATTATGAGAGTCTCTGTGGGAACAAGCAGATTGCTCCACGCTCCTGGGAAGGCAGGGCTACCAGCCACAGCAAATCACTCATTGCATCCTGCATATACTTTGTCTTTCAAGAAAATTTTAGTGCAACTCACCTATCTTTTTGTTCTTATTTGTTTAAGGCTCCTGTTAGGAAGCCAGATTCCAGCTCGAACAAAGCCATTTTTCTTGGTCATTTCTTCACAGCCCCACGTAAAGCACAACAAGGTACAGAAGCTGGACTGTGGACACTGATATACAGGTATCTTACAGCCACAGCAACTGGTGCTATGCAAGAATATAGGCCAGGAACAGAGACACCTCCAGAGGAGGCTGCCACTGCTGCCAGTATTCCCTCTGCCTGGAGCAGGTCTTAAAACCAAGGAGAAATCCTGTGGCTCCCCAGCTTGCTCTGCTTGTGGAGTCTCCTACTCCTCAGCAGATGAACAGTGAGCTGACAAGTCATTACCCCACTATGTTTTGAGCCCTCTGGGCACTTCTTACCCTCCCCTAAGGTTTCAAAGATGTTTAAGTTTTCATAGAAACAAATGAGGTGCTACAGGGCAGGGTCAGGAAGCGCCATCACTGCAGTGGGTCAGTGGCAAGGGGTAGCCACAGCTTACAGAGGAACTCATCTGCACAGCACCACCAACCAGACCAGAAGCGTGACTTTAACAAATTTTTGTGGTAATATTTTGTAGTAATATTGAGCTATTAGAAAAACAAAGGGAAAAAAAATCAAACAAGAAACTAGGAGTCTTCAAACAAGAAATGAGGAGTCCTTGAATTTACAGCAATTAACCACTTCAATAATAACCTTAATACTATTCCTTCCTATGCCTTTCCCACAAAAAGAAGAGTTAAAAGCAATTTCAACCCTCGCAGTAGACAAGAGCCTAAACATACAAGAAACAGTGGTCTTCAGCTTCATCCAGCAACCGCTTCGCTCTCCCCTACTTTCCTTCTGCGCATCCGTGGACACCACCGAGATACGAAGGACTCGCAGCTGCCATCGCGTGAATACTAAAGGGAGGACACATGTCTTAAGGGTTCAGGACATCATCTTAATAAACCTTCAGTAGTCTAACTATAAACAAATATTTGATATATGGCTGGGAAATAAAATTATTATTTACCTCCTTCCCACATTTATCAACTTTATTCTCTTTAGACCTGCGAGGAGATTCCTTTCCTTCCAGCAAGGAGAGCAAATAAATGCTGATCTCCAGTTGAAAAATAATTGAAATACGTGTTTTTTCCTAACACCATTTCCCACATTGACAGGAAGATCCATGAGAATTTTCCCCTCCTTGTACACATATATGCGAACAAGCTTAATCACACCATATCAGGACCCATGTTTTTCAGATCAACACCAAATTTAAAAGCAGCAGGTATAGCAATTTTCCTACCCAGCTCAGCTCTGCCTCTCAAGTGCAATATAGTTCCACTCACAGCTGGTCAGCTCATCTAACACTGACCCCCAGGCACAGTCCTTAACAAGCGCTCGAGACTCGTGCCCACCTTACCTCTGTGCTCTCCTGTAAGCTCCGGAGACAGGTTCTGCTTTGAAATACTGGGGCCAACACAAAGCCAAAACCCAGGATGTTTTTGCAAAGTTTACTATAGCTCAAAATTTCCACTACACATATGTTAGTTGTCCTTTCCACCCAGATTAGAAACAAACCCCAGAAATTTCAGACTGTTCATCAGGTCTGATTCAGGACTACAAGCAAGGGCTCACTGGCACGCCATAACCAACCCATCTCTCTACACGGCTGGACCTGCCATTGCCACAAATTCCCAGCACAATAATAAAAAATCCTGGACACCAGCTACTTGTGAACATTCCCTGAAAAGCCATGAATAACACACTTGCTAAATTAAATGGCTGACTACCCACTGCGTACCAGTTAATACATCACATCTGTTCACATCACACTGGAGAGGACTTAATGTCAAAAGGCAGAAAACAAAGTTACATTAAAAACAAGGGACCCTTTTAAATAAAAATGTTTAAACGTAAACAAGCTAATCACTGCACAGGATTACTATGAAATGGATACAGTTTACTTCTTCCTGGGTTATCAATGCTCTCCGAGAAATGACTATTGACTCCAAAATAGCTTTAGAGTCTCTTAATTGTTTCAACTTGTGTTAACCAAGAAAGCAAACTAACCAGGAAGGTCAGTACATTTCTAAGATGCTGCTCCCTGAGTGGGTGGCAAAGCTTTCCTAGAACTGCAGAGCGTGACGTGACCATGCTTTGGTGCTGCCATCTTTCAGCCAGTTTAACGAGCTGATATCACACCTGAAGACGTGAAATGCAAGCCTTTAACTTGCATGCCAAACGTGGCCTGATTCCTCATGTTCTCTGTGCTGCTCACCACACAAAAACACTAACTAAAGACAGGCAGCAAGCTTTTATCTGGGGAGGAAAACAACACAGCCTCCCCAAAACCGTACACGGATGGCTGAAGGAAACCTTTGGCTGGAATAGTCCCTTCTTGCTGGTGCAGGCTGGTTAGCTCTCTGACCAGAGCATCTCTCTTGAGCTGGCAGCGTGGTTTTCCAAACCGCAGCCGGCACAGCGGAACACACGCTGCAGCAGCCTCACGCTAACGGAAGAGATGACCTGCTCACCAGGGAACAAATTCAGTGTTTGGTACACATCAAATGCTTAGGGCACGTAAAACAGACCAGGTCCACAGGTGACCTAAACCAGAAAAGAACGCACCACACGCGCAGCATTTGCCTGACACCTCACATATCTCAGAGCAGCTCCCACAGAGCTCCCAAAAGGACAACTTTCTCTCTGACTACCCAGCAATCCACCTCCCAAACACACAATTAGCAAGGCTCACCCTGAGTCAGACACCCAAGTCCAAGGCTTCGCCAGGACACAGCAAGCTCTACACATCATGGTTTCTCTTAGAAGGTTTTGGGGGGATTTGGCAGTCAAAGGCAGGCATATAAAGCTACAAAGAAATACCAGACCCAAATAAACACCTGAGCATTGATGACCAGCCTATCTGTCTGTCCACTGCTTCTAGACACCTTAACACGTGTCCACAGTCAGACTTCTCATATACAATACCCCAGTCTCCATTTTTTCTTCAACCCAACCAACAGTCCTAAAAAAACCAAAAAGGTCTTAAGAACTTTTTGTGTCTTTCAAACACCTCAGTTGTACCTGTGCAGTATAAGAACCCGTACACCCTTTAGGGGAAGAGTTGATCAATAGTTTTTCAAGCTGGAAAAAGAAAAGTTCAGGAGACCATATTCTGCCAGGCCTCAGCATAAACAAGACTGAGCACTGCTCTGGGTGAAGACTCAGGTAGCTCTCGACATACCCCCTCTGCAGGCCGTTCCCATCCACAGAGGCCACTGCTCTGTGCTATCTACGATAAATAGAAGTGACCAAAAAAGCCCCCTCCAAGTTTTCCTTAGGTAACATCTCCCTTCAATTTACTGACTTATTTGCAATTTTCTGTTCCACTTTTTGCCTAGCTTATATTACACACAGTCAACAAAGCAAGATAGAAACCCAACATTACTTAGTTTCTCTTTTTAGCTTCATGACGTCTATCTGCCAAAGATGAACTTTCTAGAACATGCTAGGCTGTCCACCTCCCATGGCATCCCAAGCAGTACTTTCTCCAAGAGAAGAGCACCCCTTTAGAACCTCAGTGCTTTTCTTGGTTTCCTCTTTGCTTCTGACCCTGCAGCTAATGCCATCCCCTATGAAGATGAGAAACTGTCCCTTTTTTTCCTTAATACCATCCAAGTGTCTGCAGAAACATGTCTTCCATCTACTCATAGATCCAAAAGAGCGATACCAACACACTGGTGCTCTCAGAAGGTGCCCCCTAACTCCTCTGTGCTCTTCCTACAAGGTAGAAAATGTTAAAGCCACATCTTCTTTTACAAAAGCAGTAGTTAGGATTAATTTCTGTCTTTCTGATCACTGACAGTTATTCATATGGGAAGCGAGAGAACAGGTCTCTGCCTGGTCAGATGGATGACTGAGCTACTTTCAGTTTGCATGCACCACAACAGCAGGCTTTTGAGTCATGGATTGAATGCTTTTAAATTAAAATACTCTTAAAAAGCAAGTATCTAACACTCTACCCAACCTCATTTTATCGGGCTAAATGCATTCGCAATGCCTATCTGCACTCAGACACGCATTTCCCCTTCAAAAGCTACCTAATCCTTCCTGAGGCTTTCACTGGCTGTTCTTCATACTGAAGTAACAGGACACTCTCCAATACAGGGGTCTGTAGAAGTTCTGGAGTTCCTTTGTCTTCTGCACCGCCAAGATCACCGCCAACATATTATCCTATATTCCCACATTTCCACCTCTCTTCCAGCTTTCCTTCAAACCTCAATTGCTCAGATTTTGATCCTTGTAACACAAAGAGCAAACAAGCCTCCTGAAGCAGCAGTTTGCAGGTCACAGTGCAGAAGCCCTGCCCCTCCAGCCATACACAGGACCTGAGCAGTAACGCTGCCTCCGAGACCGCACACCGTCTGTGACAGTTATCTGCCGTGCCTGCCTCCACTCCCTGCCGCTCGAAGACTGTCACATGCTGCCTCTCACGGAAGCACACAATAAATAAATAAATAAGTCTTTTGCATGCAGAAGCGGCCCAGAAGATACTCACGGTCAGACTGAAAACCTGGGTTCTCCACAGGCAAGCTGCTTCTGTCGCTATTTTACTCTCCCCCTTGCAGAAGTCTCTAGTTCCAGTACCAGCCCTTGCCCACCAGAACGCACACCCCGAGTTTGCACCCCAGCCCCCTTCGAGACCCACTTCTGCGCCAACTGCATTGATCAGCCCCCATGCACCGGTATCCGCTGGCGGCGCAGGCGGCGCCGGCTCCCATCAGCCTTCACCCGTTAGTCCCCTTCCACGGCCGCACCATCTCTCGGCGCTTCAGCCCCGCGGAGCCGCGTCCCGGCTCCCCCCACCCGGAACCGCCCTTGGACCGGGTCAGGACCTCGGCCGGGAACAGCCACCCCCGGCACCGCGGCCGAGCCCGGCGGCAGCGCGGCCCGGGCCCCCCTCACGGCCCCACTGCCCCCACGGCCAGGACTCCTCCCAAGGCCCGGGCACCCCCTCCCGCTTTGTCCTGCCCCGCCGCCCGCTCGCCCCCCCGCGCCGCGCCGGGCCGCCCCCCGGCAGTGTCGGGGTCGCCGCCGAGACCGGCTCCGCGCCCAGCAGCAGCGGCGAGGCCCGGGAGGCCCGGGGGCGGCCTCCGCAGCGGGTGGCAGCAGCGGCGGCGCCGCTGAAGCCCCCCCGCTCCCTTTTCCCCCGCCGCGCCGGGCCAAGCGGATACTCGCGGGTGCGGAAGGCCTCCTGCGTGTGAGGGATGACGAACCGCTCCCCCGGCTCCCCCGGCGGCAGCGGCTTAGCCAGCGGGAAAGGCTTGCGGCCCAGCAGCGGCGCCATGGTGGGGCGAGGTGGGGTCCCGGCCGCAGCCGGCGGATCCGCGCGACGACCCCGGCAGCGGCGGGACCCGGGCGGGAGGATTGAAAAATGGCGGGAGATTCCCCTCCCCCTCCCGGGCGGGCGGCGGGCCGAGCCTCGCCGCGCGCAACCGAACTTGCCTGCTGGTCCGCGGGACCCGCCCCCGCCGCCGCGGACCCGGCAGCCTACTGGCGGGCCGCCCGCACTGCCTGCCTTTGATTGGCTGGGCAGCCCGCCAATCGCGCCGCCTCGCCCCACCCGCCGGCGCAGCAAGTTCGCTTGCACCGCGGGCGAGGTGAGAGGTCGCGTTATGTAAGTGGTAGAGAGCGCGACTCCATTTTGTGTCCCCGTTATCCGCCCGCCCCCCTCCCCGCGGCGACCAATCGGAGCGCGCCGCCGCCCCCCCGCCCATCCGGGTACCGCGGCGGGGCCGCGCGCCGGGCTTTGTCCTCCGCGGTAGGCTCGTGCCGCCCGCCACCTCTTAAAGGGGCAGTGGCGCGCAGGGCATTGTGGGGGTCTGGCGGCTGTGGTGAGGCGCGGGTGTTCTCGGGTGCGGGTCCCAGGGGAGCGTCCCCTCAGCGGTAGCCTCGCCCCGCTGGGCTGGGTGGTTCCGCTCCGCGAGTGGGTGGGGGGAGCGAAGCGGCGGCTCCGCCGGGCCGGGCCCTGGGGCGGGGGAGGCGGGCGGGCCGTGCTGCTGGGCCGGGCTGTTTGTGCCGGCAGCGTTGTAGGGCGGCGGCAGGGGCTCGCCCAAGCGGTCCCCGGGCCGCGGCCCCGCGGGGCCGGGCCGGGCCGGGCCGGGCCGGAGGAGGCTCCCGCGCCCCGAGGCGCCGGTGTGGGGTGGGCGGTGGCACCGCGCGGCGCGCGGAGGCCGTGCCTGCGGCCTCTGTGGCGGTGGGTGCAGCGGGGTGGGAGGCCCGGGCACCCCGGGGGTGCTGCGCCAGGGGGAGGAGGCAAGGCAAGAAGCTGAGAGTTGTGGGTTTGGGCTTTTTATGGTTTTCTGTTTTTTTAATAGACGGTGGATGTGGCAGCTTGTGTTACCCGTGCGTACTAGGGATCGGAGAGGCCGCAGCTCCAGCGCTGCCTGCCAGAAGCAGTCATGGTGAAAAATACAAGCGCAGCAGTGCTCCCTCTAACCCCTTCGTCAGTGATGTGCAAAACAGATTCCATTTATAATCTAGTGTATTAAGTGATATTTGAGCAATCCTGGATCGCTCTTGTCTCATGGCACTGAGGAGTAGGTCTGCTTTGTATAGGCCTGCTGTGGCTGCTTCAGGATGAAAAGCAGCAGCCTTGGCAAACTTGTTAGAGCTGTGTGGGATAAATTCAACTCCCCACATTACCCATAATGTTAGGTACAGCCTTGGTATGACCTGGAGTATAAACGTTGCATCCTCCCATCATGAATCTCCACTAAAAAAGCTAACTGTGTAGAATGTCAGCACAGGAGTTACTGCCTTATCCCAAAGGCTTCGTGTAGGGGCTAAAGAGAGTCGGTAATAACAGCAAATGTTCCCCCCTCCGCCCTGCCAGCCCTCAGTGAA
Source organism: Phalacrocorax carbo (assembly GCF_963921805.1). Lineage (NCBI taxonomy): Eukaryota > Metazoa > Chordata > Aves > Suliformes > Phalacrocoracidae > Phalacrocorax > Phalacrocorax carbo. The sequence goes on from NC_087529.1 coordinate 13,586,027, forward strand.
TGTGCATGGAGATGTACCTGCTCCCTGGGAACTCATGAGCAGCTGGAGCTCTGCTGGGCCCTGAAGTATGGAACCTCCCCACCGCCGCTGAGCAACAAAGTCAGAAAGTCTCGGTCTCACTGGTTTGGTGTTTGGCCACCTGACTAGCCGAGCCCCCTTCTCCTAAGCATGTGGCAAATCCATGAAAGGTGTAGTGAAGTGTGATGCTATTTCATTGAAAGTTAATCTGGTAGTTTTGAAAAGTTCCCTGACTTTCAGTGTGGTGCATACAAATGATGAGGTAGGTCAGGGCGTCACTAAATAGAAGATAACAATTTATTGGAGGGAGAATTGGGCTGGAGAAAGGTTCACAAGGAGTTGGTTTTAGAGAATGACTTAATTCTGGTAATTTACCAAGCCGTGTACAAGGCTGGGAGAGGCTGCAAGCACAGAGAAGGGTCAGGTGCAGGACAATTGGGGAAATTCCCTTCAGAAGAAAAGCCATACAGAGCACAAACTTGTGTACTGAAGGAACTTCTAAGCAGGGAGTTCTTGGCTGGAAGTAACAGGAGGAGGAAATGTCCTGTTGCATGATTTTTGCTTCTGAAGTCTGCATTTTCAAGCAGATTACTAGGAACATGAGCTCTTTCCTCAGGAAGAGTGAGGAGATGTGACAGAGGGCAAACACATCGCTCAGCTGTCAGCAGATCTTCTCTCTTCTGGTGTGAAGGGGTTGATCACTCGGCAGCAGAGAAAGTCCTACATCTGGTGTACACAGAGCACGTCCATCGCCTGTGCGTCCCTGCTGCCGGCGGGGTGCAGTTTGCACAAACGCTGGTTTGCAGATGTCAGCCTCCTTATGTATTTGGGTTATCTAACACTGAACCAGAGCTCCAAAGGTGGTCTTGCTCCAGCAGCGTGCAGACTGGGGAGGCGGCTGGCCTGAACAGATCTGGGAAGGTATTGCTGCACAGCTGCCGCTCCAAAGCTGACTTTGGTTCTGGTTGTCCTGTTTGGTAGTCACCCTGCAAGTCCCTGGGGGTGTGAGTGGTGGTGACTGCTGCTCTCAGCCTGCAAAGCCTAGTTTCTAATTGAAAGCTGGTTTCCATCTCAGCCAGTTTTTCAGCAGTTTATCTCAACACTTCATGTTCCTGCTGGCAGAAAATATCTGATAAATACACATACCTACTCCAAACGTTTCCTTCCATAGACTTCTGCACCCTGGGTCAGCCTGGAGCCTCAACTAACGCCACTGCAGGCTTCCAGAGCACCTTCTGGAGGCCGATTTCCTTCCTCTGTGCTGAAGAAATGACACTGTGCCCTGCAACACACGCTTTCAAGCAGTGGAGGAAATGCGGTGTGCTGAAGGGCTGTGCCCTGCTGACTCACAAACGCATCTCCTAGGTGTGTGTGCATCTGTGCTCAGCCCCTCAGTGCAAGCGGTAAAGCTTATTCTGGTGCTGTTTCCTTTCTGACAGCAATTGCAACGTGCATAAGTCCATCAAGCTAAATGTCCCCCTGTTTTCAAAGCCAATGCTTCCTTGTACACCTCTGTGCAATGTGCCTGAAGTGGTGCATGGCATCTGTGCAGGGTTCAAGGACAGATATCCCCTCAGGGAAGCTACAAATCCCTTGTGTTGGTGGATGGTATCATATCTCTAAGAGCCTGTGGCATGTTTTTTGCAGCCCTTTCGGTGCAAGAGTGCACCCAGCTCTCTTGCTGCATTGCAAAGAGTGACCCTGGTTACTGTCACTGTACAACAGTTGTACTTCTGATCCCCACAGTGCCAGTTCCCTGCTTCCTTAGCTGAAGATACACCATTTCCTGCGTGTACCCCGCAGGGCATGCTTAGCAGGTATTTTAGCTCCTCACACATTCCCAAAAGCACAGAAACAGCATTTTATTCCCATATGAAATCACACTGACAGCTCTCCTGTATTTTTGCTGCGCTCTGCAAAGTGGCCTTCCTCAACCTCTTTGCATCCCTGAAGCCAAGGCATGAGCACAGCTTGCTGTTGTTCTTTTTCCATATCTGAGTTACTTACTGAAATGTTCATTTCTTTCAAAATTTTTCTTAGTAAAATGATTCTTAGTAATCAAGAATTTTCCTTTCCCAGTTGAAGTCCTTCCACATGCCTTGCCAAAGCACCTTCTGAGTACACAAAGCTCAAGCTGTCCTCTGGGATGGTGTTTGGTACCTCTGACTCTTAGGACAAAGACTCATTCTTGTTATCACAGCAGGGAGAACTGGGAGCCTCTTACCTGTCCACAACCTCAGAAATCCCACCGCTGCTTCTAATAACAGCTCCAGTGGCAGAAAACCTTTTGGATACCAGAGCCAGGAGCCTGGTGCTCAGGGGAAATCCTGCCGGATCAACCCAGGGATATGGGAGCTGGTGCAGCTGCAAGTTCATACCCTACAGGTTCTAGGTCCCCGGGTACCAGCAGGCTCTGCTGCCGCACCCTTCCCCCTTGCCTTCTTAGCCCCAAAATCTTTGGTGCAGTGCTGCTGCTCATGCTGCGGTACTGCTACAGAGCAACAGTCAAACGTGCAGGCAGCGTTACTCAAACGGAGCCCCGAAGAGCTGGAGGATCTTTGCCAATCACCCCACTCTAACCTTGTAATGATGGGATCCAGGCAGCCACTTCAAGGAAGGAGAAGGACCCTGTCACCCAAATCCTGTCCCTCCAAGGCAGCATGTCAAAGTGAGTCATGGGGGCTTGGGAGACCCATTGCTATTTATGAGGTTCTATAAATGATGTCGCAGGCTTCCCAGCACATGGAAAACCTGTGATAGCCAAGAAACTATTCCTACCAGTTTAACAGCTGACAAGAAGGGAAGGAAGATCCATCCAATATGTGTCCTCTGGCAGCAAGTGGGCCACCATCAGTTCCAGCAGACCAGCTCCCAGGGGATCACAGGGAAGGGAATCTGGAATTTGCGACAATGCAAATCCTTGATCCAAGCTGAGTTGCCAAATCCTTGGCAAATCCAAACTGAGTTAAGGCAGTTGAGCATTAGATGTTCTGCACCCATGAGATTTGTTATCCGAGGGTCACAAAGCCCATAGTGAAGGTATATCCTGAAAACGCCCATGCTTTTGTGTGCTAAGCGTCCATGTGCCTCATTGGAGAAACTGGCACCTACTGGGTGATGTGGGTTCTCCTCCCTTGGTCAGAGATAACTACACCAGCTCAGCTATGTCACCTGCAAGCCTGTGGGCAGAGGTGGCGGTGCTTGATGCACAGAAATGTATCCAGGGCTGTCAGTGACTTGCATTCTGGTTCTCCATTCCTGTGGACGCAGAGCAGGCTTGTTCTGGTATCGTCCCTGAGTGACATCTCTGTGTTGCTGGTTTTCTGCTGCTGGGTGGTGCTGATTGTTGCATGGCAGAAATTGTGCTTTGCTACAAGCTGGCGTAGCTAAAGTTTGACTGTGCCTGTGGAAAAAGGCAGGTTTTGTGCCATTCGTACTCCCACTTCCCAGAGAGATGCCTCACAGCCCCCAGCGCTCACTGCATTTCACTTCCTATTCCCAAACCCCACGTTGCAGCTCTGTGCAAGGAGCGCCCTGGAAATGGCCAGCATCTGTCATGTACCGGGCACCTTGGGCTGCTGGTTCTTCTGAGCTTTGGCGTTTTTTTGCAGATGCGGTGAGGAGCTCCCCTGGCACTGGTACATCACCAGGAAGGCAGGTGAATTTCTTACGCAGCTCTTCTTTCTCCCTGCCAGTCTTGAGCATGGCAGGGCTGGCTTGTAGTGCTGACGCTCTGCAGTTTTGCAGCCAGCACCATTAATCTGCAGGTCTCTGAGCTTGAGTTAATTAAAGTTTGCAGTCTCCCTTTGGACTGAATGAATGAAAACCCATTTTGGCTTGATGGAGATCTCTTCAGTGCTGCTCACTTATAGCCTGGTTCTCAGGAACAGAGAGACCTTTTCCCAGCATTTTAATGGTATGAAAGAACCCTAGAGTGCATGTAACTCACTGCTAACTTCCCTGGGTGTAATGCAGAAGGTGATTAATCAGATATATTTCTGTTTTAAACTGCTGGGGGTACTCCCTCATTGAATTTTCCCCATTTCTTTTCTCGTGCTGTGTCCCCCGGCCTCAGCGGTAACCCAAGTGTCGTGGTTCAGCCCCAGTCGGCAACTAAACACCCCGCAGCCGCTCGCTCACTGCCCCCACCCCTGTGCGACGGGGGAGAGAATCGGAAGAGCAAACGAACTTGTTGGTTGAGATAAGCACAGTTTAATAATTACAATAAAATAATAATTATAATAATGATTTTGATAATAACGACAATAATGTTAATGTAATAAAATGGAAAAGGAAGGAAAAAAAAGGGAAAAAAACCACAGAAACACGAACGACACAACCGCTCACCACCTGCCAACTGACGCTGCCCGTCCCCCAGCCGCGATTGCTGCCTCCCTCCCCCCCCACCAGCCCCTACCAGTAACCTACTGGGCATGACGTTACATGATATGGAATGTCCCTTTGGCCAGTGTGAATCCCCTCTCTGGCTGTGCCCCCTCCCCTCCCGGCTGCTCGTGCCCCCGGCAGAGCCTGGGGAGCTGGAGAAGCCCTTGACTAGCACAAGCGCTGCCCAGCAACAACCAAACCATCGGTGTGTTATCTCAACATTTTTTTCATGCTAAGTTCAAAGCACAGCACGAGGCCACCTAGAGTGAAGAAAGTTAACTCTATCCCAGCTAAAACCATGACACAAGATACCAGGAGATGTCAATTTTGTGTTCCTACAAATATGTATAACATGAAAAACTTTATCTGTACTTAAATATAAATATGCCATTTTTGTGTTTGACAAGTCTTCATGTCTCCGTGGAAAATACCTCTGTTGAGAAACAGGAGCAGGACTCAGCTGATTTTGGTATTTTCTTGGCTTTTCCAGTCACTTTTGGCCATCAATGATCCCTTTTACATATAAATTATGTATTGTTTAAGTCCTGAAACTGTCCCAAAATGTGGTTGAAGCTTATTAAGAAATATCATTTATTTCAAGTTGGAACAGCTCATAAGAGCCTTCCCAAGGCAAAGCTCAGGTTCCTGTCCTGTCTCCAACCCTGGGAGCTACGAGCCACTCTGAAGCCCACTTCTTGCCTACGCCACCCTTCCAGCCCCCGTCCCTCTGCTCACTGGGCTTTTCCGTTTGCTGTCTGCCAGGCACTGGTACACCTGTGTTACCTACTTGCACCGGGTGCTGTGTGCCCTGGGGGTTCGGCAGGAGTGGACGTACAAACTGGAACCAGTTCTGCTCCTGAGGGACAGAGCCAATGGTGTCATTCATTTCTGTAGCAGACATGAGAGTATCTGGATCTTGCACTTAACGTTTACCAGATTGTAGGTGTAATTACCGGATTATTGTCATGTATTTGACAGATTGCCTTAGTAGAAGAAGGATCACGTTATTTCTGCTGGTGGAGTAATAAAACCATTTATCTTCACAGGGTGTTTGAGGTGTTTGTAATCTTGGAAACAGATTTGTGCTTTGAGTATCCCTATAACACATCAGTTAATGCACGGAACACGGTGTCTGTTGGCATACAGAAGTCACCTGTATTTTCCACAGCATTTTAAATGATTGTTTAACAGGCAGGAGATAGTGGTAATACTGTAAGATAAGGTTAAAGTGAATTAACAGCATAAGAACGCATACCAGTGGAGGCAGCTACAAATACATCCCTCCCTCTTCCCATGATCCAACGTATGGATCCAGCAGTGTGCTTAGAGACAGGAGGGGATATTTTCCTGATGACAGAAGTCAGCTGCACCCTGGATGCTTCTTCCAAGGTGCTGGAGAGAGCTCGTGTGTTTGGATGACTGCCAGCCCTCACTTGGCTATGGGTGCTGAGGAGGACAAGGCTCATCGCCTGTTATTTTCCTGTGCAAGTGCCCTGTTGTGCAGCAAGAAATTACTTCACAGGATCACTTAATAGGTAGAATGCAGTCACAGAGTGGGTATTTAAAGGGCTTCTCTGACAGCCTGTGTAGGGCTGCTGGACACAGTCTCTCTCTCTGTCCACTGCATTGCTACACCGGTATCTTTAACTTGGCTTCTATGTTTGGACTAAATTTGGGCTCGTTCTTCCTACATGAAAAGGCACATCGGTGTCTTGCTGTGCTTAGCTTAGTCTCAGCCCGGTCACTTCCAAGTTTGTCCATGCAATTGGAACCTCCTCGTCTGCTCCCATGGTGCATCCTCTGCTTGGCTTTATCACAGCAAATGCCCTTCCTTGACTCTCGTTTCTCAGCCAGTTCCTGTATCCTGCCATGGTACTGCCAGAACTGCCCCTACCCATCCTGCCTGGTGTGAGGGCAGGGGCAGGGCCTGCCAGGGTGCCTGGCTTCCCACTGGCATCCTACCATGCCAGGCAAACAGGGATGGTGGGGAGCACCTGGCTGTCCTAAATGATTCTCTGGAAGTACTAATGCCTCCATGGTTTTTCTGTTCCAAGTAAGTGTCTGTCCTGGATTTGGCTGACATAAAGTTAATTTTCCTCCTAGTAGCTGGCACAGTGCTGTGTTTTGGATTTAGTGTGACAATAATGCTGATAACACACTGAAGTTTGTTGTTGTTGCTAAGTAGCGCTTACACTAGTCAAGGACCTTTCAGCTTCCCGTGCTCTGCTGGGTGCACAAGGATCTGGGAGGGGGCGCAGCCAGGACAGCTGACCCCAACTGCCCAAAGGGATATTCCATACCGTGTGTCATCATGCTCAGTATATAGGCTGGGGGGAGTTGGCTGGGGACAGTGATCACTGCTCAGGGACTGGGTGGGCATCAGTCAGTGGGTGGTGAGCAATTGTATCGTGCATCACTTGCTTTGTATATTATTATCATTATTATTATTATTATTATTAATTATTACTACTAATACTAGTATTTTGCTTTATTTCAATTATTAAGCTGTTTTTATCCCAACTCATGAGTTTTTTCACTTTTACTCTTCTGATTCTCTCCTCCATCCCACCATGGGGGGGTGAGCGAGCGGCTCTGTGGGGCTTAGTTGCTGGCTGGGGTTAAACCATGACAGCATCTGTCCCTAATTTCTGCACACATATATGGACCATAAAGTTATTGCTGAGGTATCTAAAGCTTTCTTATGGTCACACTTGCTCTTATTTACTGCTACTACCAGAATGGATATCTAATGCCATAAATCTAGTGGTGAGTTTAAGAATGGCGTTTGAGGATGCCCATTACTTCTGTAAAGTGTTGTAGGAGTCATTTTCAAACCACAGGCAGCACACAGACAGTGAAAAAAGGATTGCGTGGTGCTTCCCATAAACCTTGACTTGATTACATGTAATTTTGTCAGACCTTAAACTGCTTGGGCTGAAATTCCTGCCATGCCTGCCTCTCTGGGCTGCAGGGGAGGGTGAGGAGAAGAGGGAAAGCTGGAGTGCAATGCAAAGAGAAGGGGGTTGGGATTTTGGGGGGCCTGTACAGACCCAGGGAGCAGTGTAGTTTGGGGAGGAGGTGTTTGGCCAAAAGGCAGAGGTGAGCCAGCACAGCCCTGCTGCGGGCTCAGACACTGTGGGGCCGCACGAGGGGTCTGGCTGTGGGGCATGACAATGTGTGGGCAGGGGCCAGCAGGCACGAGGCAGGGGGTAGCCCCAGGGGAGCCAGGGGCAGGGCAGGGGGCCGAAGGAGGCAGGACCCACAGAGAGGGATAGGAGGGTGTGCCACCTGTCTTCCCTGTGTCCAGCATTCAGCCGTGTGCATGTTCTTCCATGGCTCAGAGGTACAGCGACTCCCTGGAATTGGTGAAGGACTGTCTGGTGAAGGTCTGGTTTCCCCCATTTGTGTCTTAGACTGAGACAGCTTGTGCAAGAAACTGCACCAAAGGTACCGTGGGATGGTGAAGGGTGTCTGTTCAGGCCCAGCTGGCTCTCCAGGGACTTCCAGTACAAAATAGCCTGCTAATTTTTGCATTAGAGCCAAACTGCATTACTCAGAGGTGGGAATCGTGCTCTGCTTATTGCGCAGGTTAAACACACGCTGGCCACAGAGCTGTTAATTGACCCTGGATCTCCTACTGAAGCTGCTTTTGAAGTACCCAAAGGTTCGGTTTGCCTTCATGGGAATTACCTGTCATCGCAGTGGCTTCTCAGCCACATGGCCTCTGAGTTACTCCGGATAGAGTACACCGGGATGGAGCACACCAAGTTTCCCAGGTGCCCAGGAGGTGGCAGTCCTGCATTTAGACAATGTGTGCACACCATCCCTAGATGGCACTGAATATTTCCTGAAGAGCAGTTTGAGACTTGAAAGGAAACCCAAGTCACAGGTTCTGTGTTTGGTTCTGTTGGGAGGGAGAGGGCTATCTTTACAGTGACTGATGGCCTGCAGGGACTATTCTGTGAGACACCAAAACTGGGGTGGTGAGCCATCAGCAATGAGGAGCCTGTGCTCAGCAGACAAGTGTTCCTGGGTGTGTGTTAATGGTGTAAACCTCAGCAATGGGAGGTATCACCACAGATGGATGACCTGGAGATGGGAGGTATGTGTGGCTTCAGCTCCTCCAAGTTTGAGGACTTTTAATCAGAGCCAAGTGAAAGCTTCTGTACAAGTAAGGCATTTGACACTGTCTCCCATAGCACCCTCACAGGCAAGCTAAGGAACTGTGGGCTGGATGAGAGGACACAGAACTGGCTCAGCAACAGAACTCAGGGGCGCGATCAGTGGGGCAGAGCCTGGCTGGAGGCCTGTCACTAGTGGTGTCCCCCAGGGGTCTGTGCTGGGGCCAGTCCTGCCCAACGTATTCATCAATGACCTGGATGATGGGACAGAGCGTAACCTCAGCACGTTTGCTGATGACACCAAACTGGGAGGGGCGGCTGATGCACCAGAGGCTGTGCTGGCATCCAGCGAGCCCTGGCCAGGCTGGAGAGCTGGGCCCAGCTCAGGGAATTCAACAGGAGCCAGTGCCAGGTCCTGCCCCTGGGGAGGAACAACCCCCCGCACCAGCACGGGCTGGGGGGGACCTGCTGGGGAGCGGCTCTGCTGGGAAGGCCCTGGGGGTGCTGGGGGGCAGCGAGGTGACCCTGAGCCAGCACCGGGCCCTTGGGGCCAAGGGGGCCAGCGGTACCTGGGGGGCATGGAAAGGAGCGTGGGCAGCAGGGTGAGGGGGGTTCTCCTCCCCCTCTGCTCTGCCCCAGTGAGGCCACATCTGGGGGGCTGCGTCCAGTTCTGGGCCCCCCAGTTTAAGAAGGGTAGGGAACTGCTGGAGCAAGGCCAGCGCAGAGCTGCCAAGGGGATCAGGGGCTGGAGCATCTCCCTTGTGAGGAAAGGCTGAGAGACCTGGGTCTGTTCAGCCTGGAGAAGAGAAGGCTGAGGGGGGATCTCATCGATGCCTATAAATATCTGAAGGGTGGGTGTCAGGGGGATGGGGCCAGGCTCTTTTCAGTGGTGCCCAACGCCAGGCCAAGGGGCCACGGGCACAAGCTGGAACACGGGAAGTTCCACCTGAAGATGAGGACAAACCCCTTCCCTGTGCGGGTGCCAGAGCAGGGGCACGGGCTGCCCAGAGAGGCTGTGGGGTCCCTTCCCTGGAGACATTCACCCCCCGCCTGGACGCGGCCCTGTGCCCCTGCTCTGGGGGTGCCTGCTCAAGCAGGGGGTGGGACAGGGTGGGCTCCAGAGGGCCCTTCCAACTCCCGCCAGTCTGTGATTCTGTGACTGAGCCCCCTGTAATGGAGCCTGACCATCAGCTACCTCTTCCCAGTTGGAGTCATGGCTAGCACCTTTAGCATTAAAGTGGAGAGTGCGTGATGGGAACCTTCCTTTCTTGCCCTCACTGCCAACCCCTGTCCCTACCAGCAGCCCCATCTGTTGCCCTGCTCTCCACTTCCAGCCCTCAGCTGCTGTCTTGCTTCCCCTCAGTCCCCATCCTCCCTCGCATCCCCATGTCGGCCTTTGTCCTCTCCAGGGCCCTCCGTCCTCTTTCCAGCCTGGCTCAGGGGCTGTGCCCTCTCTCCATCTCCCATCCTGCACTCATCCACCTTTCTTGCCCTTTGGTCTGTGAGAGGTGACATTGTCAGTGGGACGGTTTTCTGCTCAAAGGAGGAACAGCAGAGCTGAGCAAGGGGCACAGTTGCTGGAAGGGTGCTAGGAGCCATCCTCCATGCACAGCCCCTCACAGAGGCTGCTGGAGGTAACCAGCAACAACTTGGGGTCTAATTCTGTGTTACTGCAAACTTGTCTTTGCCATTAGGGATCAGGAGGCACATACAATTACTTTTACCCTTGGGATGACGGCAAATGTTCTGTTTGCTAAGCAAAACACTGAACGCATCGAGGAAATCCATCGTTGAACCCATCTCAGTTCTCTCTCAACAAGGGACAAACAACAAACACGTCAGTCAATTGCACCTCCTTGGGCACAAGCCGATGTGCCTCACCTCCCAGGTGCCTGTCCTGGGCTGCAGCTTCAAAATTCTCCTTCCCTTTACTGTTCCTCTAGAAAGAGAGTCATCAGTGTTAGTGATGTGGTGCTGCACAGAGCACCTGCAAGGAGACTTCAGATCGCAAATACACTGCAGATATAGAGCTTCTAAATCTGGAGACAGCTGGGCCCAAAGGGTCAACCAAGGAGAGCATCTTCTCAAATGAGAAGAATCCTGGCATAAGAAAACAGCTTGGGAAAGATCTGATCTTCAAAGCAAGAAAAGGAACTTCTCTGGATTATTTTTAGGTTACAAACAGAACTCTGTAGTGGAAAATGCTGTCACAATGCTCTGCTCAGCACTCCAAAAAATGATGGTTGCAGTCGTGTTGCAGATCCGTAAATTCCTTTGGGAAATGAAACCTATTCATGCCTTTTCTCTTTAAAATCACATAAGCAATTCTAAAAATCCCCCTATTGAAATTCTGTTCTTTAGTAGATGCTTTGTAGTCTTTATTCTTTAAACTTTGCAAATGTTTATGGTTATGTAATACTGTACTGAACTTGTCAGTTATTTCTTGGCCACTTTTCTACTTAAGGATGAAAAACTGCTGTTCTTCAAACTTTTTCAACCCTAAGAGCTTCTTTTCAAATGTTTCTATGTGAATGTAGGAGACTGGTGCCTTTACATCACAGCTGCCAGATGCCATCTCAGTATGTGCCGATGCACACCCAAAAACCTCTCAGACTGGATGCTGCAGAAAAACCTTTCAGCATGAAATATTCACATTAGTCAGGGAATTAATTTGTTATGATTCCTTCGCCAGCTTAGGACAAGAAGGCAGCTTGCTCTCCTGACTGGCCAGTTCTTCCTTTGATGCCAGTCTCACGCTGAAGGCTGTTTAAGAAGCACTGACACTTAACAGGGCTGTTTTAAAGTTGAAAGATGTACATATAGGAAGTAGAAGTGTTTGGACTCATTTGAAACCGCCTTTCATTCCTGTTAAACCCTGGTGGAACTAAAGAGATTTATTTGAGAAAATGAGCTGAATACAAGGAGACAAAACTGCGTCTGTGAGGATGTTGTCAGATTTTCCCTCTTCAGAGACAAAAGCAGATTTACAAGTCTGGTACATGTGTGTTTGGAGAGTGAGTTTGAAGAGCTGGTGACCCACAGGAGCAAGGAGCCAGCGAGCAGTGGGAGAGGTGGCACATGGGTCTCACTGGGCTGGCCCTGCTGCTGGTCCAGCTCACAGCTAGGCAGTGCAGAGCAGGGGCTCGTGCCCCTGTTGCCTGGCCTGAGGGCACCTGGGGAAATGCTGCACTGGTGACATTCCCGGCAGCTTCCAAACACATGCTTTAACTCAGAGACATTTGACCTGCTGGTTTGCAAAACCCTTCTTTGGGTCACTTACTCCCTCCCTTGATGGACCTTTAATTACACAGGATCCCTGGACATAGCGTCCTGCTGATCTATTGGCTGTTCTTGGGTTCTGCGCTTGAAAACTCTTTCCTCTTGTGTTCCTACACCTTGAGCAATGATGTTCCTCTGTCAACTCCCATGACTATTCAGACCTCCCAGTTACCCAGTCCTGCTCTTCCAGCTGGTGGCAGCACCGTGGCCCTGTGGCATGCTGGTGACAGCAAGGGTGGTGCACGCTCTGCTGCCACCACTTTTCTGGTGACTGCAGTTTGGCCTGAGGACCCTGGCCCAGCTTGGAGACTGGGAGCACCACCTGGCTGGAGCCCGCAGTGCTTGCACCGAAACTGTGGGCTGCAGCAGAAAACCCTGCTGGGCCATGAGTCTTGGTGTTGCAAGTGGGTGTTGCACCTTGCTGAAACAGGGGTTTGATGGAACAAGGTCCATGCACAGGAGTAAGGGGCAGTGCATGGACCCAAACAGCTCTGCTGATGGCAAGTCCTGCAGCTGCTCTCAGAGCTTGTTTCTGTGCAAGGCTTTGCTTAACTGTGCAGTGATGTAAATCAGGGCATCTTTCTCTGGCCACAGCTGCACAAAATGGAAGGATGTTTGTGTCCTTCTGGGACCACTTGGCCTGTTACCCCTTGACACAGGCAGCTGAGGTTGCTGCAGACTTCTTGCAGAAGGACATTTCAATCCTTCTCTGTGAGTCTTTTTTCTCCTCCTTTGTCCTGCCCTGTGACTCTCTGCAAGGAAGAATTTTGGTTTCAGAGAGGATTCATGGACTAGCACAAGTCAAACCTGCCCGAAGTGTCCAAAGCCAGGACGAGCCTGAGTTATGACCCTAAATGTGACTTTGGCCATCTGGGTCATGACATGCTTCTCCCCTGAACCCCAGGTAGCTCTCAACAACTGAAACGAGGGTTTGCCATGCACCCCAGTGCCCACTGGACCACACAGTGCCAGGCTCGCACTAGCTCCCTGGCCATTGTGCAGGCAAGAGCCACCATAAGTAAAGCAGGACCTGAGAGCTGGACACGGCCCCTGGGTGGGTGCCTGAGGCTGCCGCTGTGCTGTCCCCACTGACGCTCCTTGGCGAGTAATGTGGGCTCCTGCAGTGCTTCACATTGGGACCTGCAGGTAGCCGATGGTCTCATGTCTTTCCGATAAAAAGGAGAGAGCTGATAAATTCTGGAGCCAGAAGAGCCACAGAATGGGGTCTTCAGGGAGGATTTAGTTAGCAGTGGCCCAGATATATCAAACTGTCTCCTGCACAAAGCGATATCCCATTAGTACTCCTCTTTGTGCAGCACAGCTTATGTGACTTATCCTATTAGATGGCTGACGCTAGTTTGATATATTCCAAGGACGCTGTGCTAAACATTCTGTCAAAGTTTTCCCCAGCTTATTTCAGTCAATCACCTCCAATGGAAACAGCCGCCTGCTGTGGTGCGGTGACGTCTGTGTCCCTGCTGGGCAGGGAGGATCCTGGTGGGGTAAGCAGAGCAGCACCTGATGAGCTTGCAGGGGTCCAGCTGCAGGAAAACCCTGACCCCATCACGTGCCATGGTTCACACATGGCTGGCAGGGGATGCCCCCGAACAGCACCAACATCACTGACCCTCTCCCAGCATGGCAGCAAGCGCTGCCCAGCTCTTGGGCTGATAGCACATGACATGGGTGCCGATCCCATGGAGACACATATAGATGCTCTTTCTCTTTGCTGCTTAATGGCAAGGCATCCCCCTCGTGTGCCAGTGTCACCTCTCCTTTTCTGGCTCCAGCCTGGAGTTAATCCAGCTGGACTCTAGTTTCTTTCCAACATCAGTGAGCTGTTGAACTGGACCAAAAGGCTCTCGCTTTACTCTGTACTTATGAGCCTGGAGCACGTTTTTGGGCCGGCAAATTTGCTAAAGCAGGAGGGGCTGTCAGCAGCCTTCCTTCTGAACGAGCGTGTGCTGGGGGCAGCACCGGCCCTGGTACCAAAGTGCCGGTCCTCAGGTATTGTTTTGAGGGAGATGGCAGTAGATGACCACCCCAGACACAAATATACATATTTATATATTTTCAGTTGCCATTTCACCATCAGAGCCAATAACGCGATCCCTGTTACAAGGGTTTGGTAGCTCCTCAGCCAAAGGCTCGGTGCTGGCACTACAGCACGGGCAGCTGCACCACAGAAACATGCAATGGGCAAACCCCGCTCAACAGCTCAACCCTGACCCTCTCAAAGTCCTGGCCAGGGAACATCTGCTCACAGCTGAGCATTGCCAAGGCAAAACCCTGCCTTGGGGTCCTCCGCAGCTGTGGGGCATCCTGCAGGTGCTGGGGCCTCTTTTGTACCCATACGGACAAGAAGAAGGGAGCTGTGGCCACCTCTGCGCCTGGACGTGGCTGTTGCACCAGACCGCAGCACCTTTCCCTTGGCACCCAAGGGTCAGTTTGAGAAAGGGTCCTCTCCCCTGTCTTTGCTCATCCCCGCTTGCTGTGGCCTAAAAGAAGTACTTTTTATAGGTTGGGAAGTGGGCAGGGAAGCTCCTCCAAATGTGCTGAAAGGGGACACGAGTCCCAGGGCCAAGTCACACAGCTCTCGCTGTAGCACAGCTCTTGCTGTAGTACTCAGTGTTGGCCAAAAGGAGATGATGTCAGGCTGCTGTTTAACCGGTCTTCCCTTTTTGGAGAAGCTTGGTGACCCTAGCTAATGGACGCAGTGCCTCCTCCTGGCATGGTGTCCATGCCCTTGCTGAGGCTTTGCTTCAGGTTCCCCAGGAGCCAGAGCATCTCCCAGGCCACCTGCCACCTCTCACTGTTGCAGGACCATGGGGCTGGACCACGGCGCTGCTGAAACCATCCCAAGGCAAGGGCCAGCCAGGACCTGTGGGGTCCTGGGATGCAGGAATCAGGACAGGGCAGTAATTGCTGCAGTCGGGGCTTGGCTAAGCCAAATTATTGGAAGGGCAGGAAGAAAAGTCACTTTGCTGCCTAACGCCTGGGAAGGTATTTCATGAGACAAGTAGCCTTGACCTCAAAATATTTTCTTTCTGTGGGCAGAGGGGAGAAGATGCTGTAATCGGGTGTTGTAGCACTGTAAAGCAAATTATGTTGTGCTGTACTGATAAAACCTGGCATACACGTCACTGTGGGGCTACACATGCTGTAAGTGCACATGAAAATTCACTGACTTGGAAGTAAAAGGGTGTTAGAATTGTGTCTTTGGAGAATGGCCCTGGGGTGACATGAAGACATCTGTATCATCTTATTTCCTTCATCCTTGGGTTTGGAATATGAAGGATTTGTTTGGAGAGCTGGATTTTACTAATTAATGCTGGCAAACTCAAATGTCCTTGTGTTTCATCCCTGTGAACCCGGCTCCCTGCAGTGACCTTGTGCGGGGTGACACTCATGGGCCTGGCCAAGGGGACAGCTTGGCCCCCATGCGGAGAGAGCGTGACGGATGTGCAGGTAGTGAGGCCACCCGGAAGGTACCAAAGCTCAGCACATCTGTTATATATGGATATGAATAAGGTAGAAAAAGGGATATAATTAGAGAATTTGGATAACATTTTTAATTTTAACTCCAATAAAATTCCCCCTGCACAGCTCTTGTCACACTCAGTCCATGCCAATGCCACCTTTCAAAAGCCATGTTCAAACCTGTTCCCCTGCTAAAGACTGTCTGTGATATCTGTATCTGCACACTGTGAACAAGCCAGTTTTCTCCAAGGACTTGCAGTACTTGCAGTGCAAAAAGTGTTGATGATATCAGCAATGATCTGCCCTACCTGCAAGGTGGCTCCTAACAATCCCAGCCCTTCCCCAGACTGAGAATTCATGACAGACCAGGGACTCTTCTTCCCCATCTGGGAAGATCAAGTATTAAATCATAGCAGTGGTTTAAATACATGGTGCAAAGCTACCACTGTAAAAGCTCTTAATTTTGTTCCTGGCTTGCTAATCAGTTCATCCATGGCAAAAAAGTCCAGGTTTTGGAAGACAGAAAGTAATGAGCAGCATGCCACTCCATCCCTGAACCCGCTGCAGCTGTTTGCAGAGCAGGCTCGCTGGTTTCAGCTTGCTGATGGCTGGAGGCAGGAGATGGCATCACCGCGTAACACTGCGGCTCCCCAGCAGCCATGTAGCCATTCAGAGGATTATATTTCCTGGTCCACATTTGCTAGCCATTAGATCC
Organism: Phalacrocorax carbo; assembly: GCF_963921805.1. Classification (NCBI taxonomy): domain Eukaryota; kingdom Metazoa; phylum Chordata; class Aves; order Suliformes; family Phalacrocoracidae; genus Phalacrocorax; species Phalacrocorax carbo. The sequence goes on from NC_087529.1 coordinate 13,602,026, forward strand.
TCCTTTTTAAGCAATTTCTTTCTCAGTGAGAAGTTTACACACTGGACCAGTGCAACTGGTCATGCAATTCTATTTTCCTTTTCACTCCTGTGCCAGTCAATGGTCATCTTGTGTCTTAAGAGCATTTGGGAGGAAATCCGGGCATTGCAGGTAGGCGACATGTGGTTATATTGTACCTGCTGTGTCTCACCTTGTCCTTTGGGCTCACCAGGGGACAGAAGACATGTTCTGAAGGTGAGAGAGGGGCTACCCTGATGCAGGAAAGTCTGTGCTGAGCTCCTGGGGGACCGAGGCGCAGCTCTGGCCTGTGGCAGCAGCCACTGGGGTAAGCTCTCTGATGTGTTGGGAAATCTGATTTCTGGTAGCTGGTTCTCAGGGGGTCCCACCAGCCCTGGAGGTCCCCTGGCCCAAGACAGCCATGGGGAAGGGGGCTCAGCCTCCTGGCAACCGTGAGATGTTCCTGCCTCATATTTCAGACCAGGAACACCTTGCACAAGATATCTCTGCCCATTCCTGCCCCCAGCTGCCACTGAGGCTGCAGGGTCAGGTTTTCTGCCATGTGGGTGTCAGCATTCCTCCCTGTGGCATCTTCTGATTACTGCTGGGTGCCTCTTCCCTCCCTGCAGAGCAACAGGGTCACAACCAGGAGGGGTGGGATGCGCTGCAGGAGCCTTGCTTACACGATGAGCCTTTAATCCATAACCACATGACACAGGGACTAGGACGGTGCAGTTCCTGGTGATGACCTTTGGTCTTTAGTAGGGGAAGAGGACAATGGCCTCCTGGTTTAATGGCCAGATGCAACTCTGGGATTTCTGTGTGGAAGCAATAAGTCCATGCAGGCTGGGGAAAAAAAAAGGCTGTGATGATCCCAGCCTTTGCTGACCACCTTTGTTTGCTTCGTACATGGTGAATTTTAATTAACCTCACATTTCATCCCACTGGCAGGGGTCAGGAATATCCTTTTCACCTGCTCCATCCCCTCTGCATGCACATTTGGGGTCAGGAGGCAGTTTCCTGGGGCAGGTGGTTGTTGCAGGCTTGCTCTGCTCAGCAGCAAATGTCACGTTGGCTGCTGCTGGTGGGATGCAGGACAACATCAGCAGCCTCCTAGTTGCTTTGCCCCACACCAGTGGTCTGTCATCTTGATGGTCTCATTTACACTGCTTGGGTGAACTCTTCAGGGTTCAGCCAGTGCCTGTGTGGGTCCCAGCAACAGGATGGGAAGGTGGGGAGAGTCAGCCGCTGGCTGGCTCTGACATGGGAAAATCCTTGTAACAGGATTTACAAGGCCTGGATGAAAGCAAATGGAAACGGATCAGCCAGTGTGATATCCGCGAGAGGCAGGGGCCAATCTTTCTGTCTAGAAATCCTGGAAGAGCCTTAAAGTCCCCTCAGTATCAGAGGAAAGGAGCTCCTGCAAGAGCACAGGCAGCAGCAGGAGCAGAGCAAAATGGCCAAGTGGGAGAAGGAAAGGATGGTGGTCAGAAGAATGAGCACGAACACTTGTGCAGAAACAAACGCAAATTCACCGGGAAGGCCCTGGCTTCTAAATTAGGATTCAGGAAGCATCAAAGTGTTAATAAATGGTGCTTTTTGGCATCTTCACTTGCAGGCACTCAAGCCACTGAAACCAAAAAGGAGGAAGAGGTTCGTCCATCGATGAGATGGAACCTGAAGGCCCCTTGCTCCTGGTGAACACGGAGATAAGAGTTTATCAGCTCTTATGAGAATTTATCTCTTGGCCATACTTGGATGATACTAGATCTCTGAGTTTGACCTTCTTGATACACTAGTATTTGCTTTATACAAACTTAATCCTAGTTTATAATGCTGCAAATAGGCACTGAAAGTGACCTTCATCACAGTATAATTTTATGCATATGAACAGGTACATGACAGTGTAGATATTAACGTTTTCTTTATTCAGGCTGTGCTTTGAGATTTCTGCTGGGAAAAGAAAACACTGCTCACACCTCACAGCTGGGAGACAGACATTTCATGTCTTGCATATGCTCCAGAGGTCAATAAGGAAATAACTGCTTAGAAGCAAATGCCCATAAAACCGGTGGGAACAGCTTGCCAGTAGCATGCAGCAGCTGTTCAATAAGCCCATGCCAACAGGAGGGCATCCCTGCAGGGGATGCTGCCTGTTGCCTGCTCGCTGCCTGAGGCTACACCTGTTCCGTGCCTGTGCCCTGGGAGGGTTGGGGAGGACATGGCTGCTGGGGGCTGCTTTTTATCAGCATCAGGGCAGCTCCACACTGGTATCTGTTCAAGGCTCTGAAAGAGCATCGTCTGCTTGGTGATACCCCACTTCACAGGTCAGACACCCCCAGCTTCCCAGACAGCACTCCTTTGAGCTCCGCATGGCTTCGTGGCTACCTCGGGGGACACAGTTCTGGCTGACTTGAGGCATTTACATGGACCTGTCATAAAACAGAAATGCTGGGAATGGGATAATATCCCATCCCTCCCAGGGTAATGATCCAAGCATCACATGCCTGCAGAAATGAGTTATGAGAGGAAATATTTTTGAAACATCATGCAACAGGCAGAGTATGTGGGGAAAAAAGTCACCTACTTTCTTCATTCACTTTCTTGATTAACTTTATTGGAAATCCTGTTTATCTCCCTGTTTGCTCTACTCCAATGGCTGAGTTGCAAGTTAGTGCCCAAGAGTAACTCTGGAAGTGTCTTGGGGGTGACCTGGACGTCTCTGTGCAAGCAATACAACTTGTGTTTCACCTTCACATTCATCTCAGCCTGGCTGGGGAAAGCCCCTTCTTCCCTGAAACTCCTGCTCCCCCAGTAGATGACGTTTTGCAGCTGCTGGTATTCAGTCATTTTTCAAATGTAAGACTTTGGAAAATGTCTTTTCCGGTGTTTTTTTGCAATCATAGCTCAAAGCTTGCTTGGGCAAAAAGTGTCATTTGTCACTGTAGGTTGTACTGCAGGTAGCAGGGGCCTTGCACAGGGATGGCAGGTGGCACGTGGCTGCCCCATGCAGAAGACATGCTGTGAGCCACACAATTCCTGCACTCTCAGTTGCAAAAGGCAGGTGATATCCCCAGCACCAGGTGCTCCCTGGAGTGATACCTGCTTTCATCTGAGACTCGGACAGGAATAGTCTCATGTTTCAACTGGTCTGGTCCCTTTATCTCCACTCCCGACATGACCCCAGGTGTGACAAGCTGGATGGCTGGCACCATTGCTTGGCTCTGCTTTGTGCCTACGACTGCTGTTGAGGCATGCAGTGTGTTTGCTCCAGAAGAAAGCCGGGACGTCCCTGGGGTCTTCCACGGTGCTGGTTTGCTCTATCTAGCTCCTGTCCACCTCGACACAGATCCGGCAGGGGGGACCCCAGGCCCTGCTCAGCTGTGTGATGAGTGGGGCTGGATCTCCAGGGCTGTGCCCTATGGAGGTCACAGGAGGGTGCTCAGCAAATGTCTCCAAACACCTGTTGGTGGCATATCCAGGAAAAGTCCTGCCTGACACATGGGAAGTGCCTAGATGCCTTTGCCGCTCCTGGGCTGTATTTGCTCATGTCCTGATAACGGCTTTTATCAGAGCAGATGAACACCCCTGCCATGGGGAGGTGCCCATTCAGGTTACAGCCCATGTCAGCTCATTAATACACCCCAAGACGAGAACAGGACGGGACCGGTGTCAGCGGTGTCAGCCGCACTCCTCCCCCAGCACGGTGCAGCTATAAATCTTGTGACTCAAAGTATACCTACAGAAACTTTCTGGACCTCCAAGTGTCCCCTTGGCGTTGGCATGGGTGAGTGTGAGTGTGGGGAGCCGGGCAGGGTGGGATTCCTGGTCCGTGGACCCCCAGAAGCAGTGGTGGTGGAAGGGGGGTGTTGAAAACCTCCCCCTGGCAGAGGCCTCCGTTTGCTCCTGTGGACGGAGGACTTACCACAGATGCAGGGGGTGACACAGGGCACGAAGCAGGGACAGACTCAAGGTCTCCCAGGGCAAGTGAGAAGGTTTGAGAGGGATGTGCAAGTCCTCCAGCAGCTCCCTGGGCAACATCGGGGCAGAGGACAGCTCAGGAAGCGCCGGGTGAGGGAACCCACCTACTGCCCTGCCCCAGAGAGTGGAGATCAGAGGAGGGTCAGACCGGCGCTGGGTCATACTCGAGGGCTCAGATTTGCTGGCTGTCCTGCAGACCCAGTCACCGAGCTGCTCTGGCAGGAGGGACAGCGGCTCTCCACACCTCACATCACTGCGAGCGCATCGGGAAGGCTCAGGGTCCAGCCAAAGTGAAGGCAGGTCTCTGCAAACAGGCTCTACCCAGGGCTGTGCTCAGGAGCAGGAGGGCAAAACCTACAGAGGGAAAGTCAGAACGGCCTTTCCCCATGCAAATGGCTCAGTGGGGGCAGAGAAGACTTTGAACAAAGAAAAACATTACAGCAACTCATCTCCTAGGAGTATTGCTTTGTCCTGGCATAGCAGGGACAGATTCAGAGGAAGGGGCAGGTTCATGTCTAGCAGATAGTCACCGTGCTTTATTTCTAGCTCAGCAGAGTCATAAATCTAAATGTAAATGTGTTAAAAATGTAAGATTGAATTAGCTGGTGTATGAAAAGTGTAGCTTTCCAATTGCTACCAAGAGTCCATCATTGTGGGGTGTCGAAAATAGAGGCACCATTGGAAAAGTCATGCCTTTCCAGATATTTTGCAGTCTAACAGAGGTGCAGCTGTGAAGCCATCTTTAAATGACTTCAGATTTCAATCTTGCTATAACTATGATTATAATCAAGTTGAATGACATATTTATTTGATTGTAACTTGTTTTTTTATTTGGATTTTCCAGAGTGTAGAAATACATCTAGCTGTTTAGTGAGCTGGAGGGGCAGAAAATATTCCACAAGGTTTCTGTTAAAGTTTGTGTTTAAATATAAACACTTTGGTCAAGTTTCTTCTGATCTGCAAAGGAAACTCTTGTGATTGCTTGATTTTGCTCCCCAATTCCCTGGGCACCTCGGGCTCTGCCAGGAAGCCTGGGGACAGAAAAGGGTCTGGCTACAATATTTGTGCCCAAAAGGCAACCCTGTGCTGTCCTCACAGGTTTGGGGTGACTTGCAGCTGTTTCACCTCACTGCAGCTAGTTCCCTGCTGCGTGTTTTACACCAGCAGCGGGATGCTGTTTGGCTCTCATGTTGTCCCTTCCTCCCCCAGCTGCCCGGTGTGCTCCCCTCCTGCTCCTTGCCTGTGTGTTGGCCCTGCCAGCCCCACATCTCACCAAGAGCATCCAAAGCCTGTCCCTCTTCAATCAACCTGTCTTGAATAATATCGTGTCTTCTCAGAACACCTTAGTGAACGGTAGGTACATGGAAGATCTCCACCTCTGCCAGCAAGACATGGCTAGGATCATCCCCGAGCAGGCTGTTGGGAAGGGCATCTTCCAACCTGGTGCTCCCCCCGAGCTGTCAGCAGAGCCCCCTCATCACCCAAGAGAGACACATGCCCCAGCATGAGTCACCTGCCCTTCCCCGAGTGTCTTGTGGGACATTGCAATCATAGGCCTTTCTGCTCATGTGTAGGATGTGGAGAAGCCCAGAGGGTTTGCTCTGATCTGCTCCCGAAGCCAAGGCTGTCTCTCCCCACACACCCCCTGCCCTGCGGGAGGACGGTAGGGACAGTCACTGGGAAAGATGCAGAAGAAAGGAAGGGTTCTCCTATGACCAGCATCCCTAGCTATTTTGCTTGTCCCATGGCTAAGAACTAGAAAAGTGGTCTTCCCTTCTCCGAGGGTGCTTCATCAGACTGCACCATCCCCTGTCTCACCCTCAGCCTTGCTCCCACGGTACTCACAGTCCCAGGAGGGTGAAACACAGTTCCTGCAGTGGTGGGAGAGGATGGCTGAGGCTTACTTGGCTGAGGGAACACGTGGCAAACCCATACCCAGTCTCTGGGGCCAAAACACACCAAAAATAGATGGAAATGGAGACTTCAGAAGACAAAGGCTTCTAGGCACCTTCCCTAGCCTTCCCTTCAGAGTGTAAAGGCCCTGCATCTTACTGCCTGGACTCCACTTCTTGAGCCAGAAAGTACCTCCTGATCTGGGTTCCAGCTTTCTTTGGTGACATGTCCCCCCCATTTTCGAATCTCCTCCCTACTGTTGTTTTCCATGTTCCAGGTCAGCTCTGGCTAGTGAATGGCTCCAACCAGTGCTCCGGACGGGTGGAGGTTTGGTACCACAATGAGTGGGGAACAGTGTGTGATGACAGCTGGGACATAAACGATGCCTCTGTGGTGTGTAGGCAGCTCGGCTGTGGAGAGGCAGAATCAGCCCCAAGTAATGCTTTTTTTGGGCCTGGATCTGGGACTATCTGGCTGGACGATGTTAACTGCAACGGGGAGGAGGAGCTCCTCACTCAGTGCTCGATGAACACTTGGGGAGAGAACAACTGCGGGCACAATGAGGACGCAAGTGTTGTGTGCTCAGGTGAGGATGGCATTCGCATGATCTGTGCTCCTCAGGCAATGCGGGTCTCATTAATGTCTTGGTCTTGCAGAACCAGCCATGGAGGACTATGGGATGCGCCTCTGTCTTGTTGCAAAGGGTCTGAGTAACCCACCCTCTCTCCTGCCCCAGGTTGGCCCAAGGACTGCAGCGAGATCCCCACTGGCAGCCCCAGTGGCGTGTACGTCATCCAGCCCACAGGACTGCACCCCATCGTGGTGTACTGCGAAATGAATGCAACGTCCGGGGGCTGGACGGTCCTCCAGAGGAACCGGCACAGCACGGAGATCACCTGGGCCGAGTCCTGGAGCACCTACAAGTACGGCTTTGGGAACGTGCAGACTGAGTACTGGCTGGGCACCGAGTACATCCATCAGATCGCCAAGCAGAAGGTCTACCAGGTCAGGTTTGTCATCTGGGATGCCTCAAACACCACCAAGTTTGCCGACTACAACTTCTTCAGTGTGGAAGATGAGTCCCACGGCTACCGGCTGAGGCTGGGAGGGTACTCGGGGACGGCAGGGGATGCCATGGCCTCAAGCAGTCCTTCCACCATGCACGACAACATGAAGTTCTCTGCTAAAGATCAGGATCAGGACACTTCCAGTGGGAACTGTGCCTCCAGCAACGGGGGCGGGTGGTGGTACTCGGCGTGTTATTCCGTGCAGCTGAATGTCAAGGGGAGCATAACGTGGGGCAGCCTGTGCAGTGGGAACTGCAAAGCTTCTGCCATCCTCATCAAACCAGCTTCCTACTGCTAGGGCTCCATTGCTGCCCATCTGCCCCAGGTACGGAGTCAGACCAGTGCCCTGCCGGGCCCCTTTGCTGGGGGGGAGCAGAGAGGGTTGCAGCCGGGCACACCCTGGGCTGCCCAGAGATTTCTTTCTTTCACCTCTTTTGCCGAGTTCCTTTGCTTCCCTTGCTGGGTTCTTCCCCTTTGAGCTGTTTTTATTTTAATTGCATTATAATCAGACTAACACATTGTAAACCTTGTACTGCTGAAACGTATCTGCTCTGGAGAATAAAATGTGCTTTAGAAATACAGTGCCTGGATAAGCATCACAGGAAAATGTCCTTAATCTTAGCTGTATAAATAATCAGTCCCTTCTCTTCAGGGTTTCTGTCACCCCCTTATTAGCTGGGATGGGGGAAGGGTAAAGATTCCTTATTTCTCAGTAAATCTGAATTAAACCCACTTGCTGAAGATGTGGCCTTGACACCTACACCAGGAGAGCTGTTTTCATCCACACTGTCTCTCAGTTCAGCAGTTATTAAAACCTCTGGTAAAATCCTACATCTAAAACAACACCTATAACCTGGAAATACCTACTCCACATCTCCAGCGTGTTTGTACAGGCCAATATGGAGCAAGCAGCCATGCTAGGGCAGTGCCAGGCTTCTTATGAAAAACATCTGAGGGATTGCAGGGAAAATACCAAATAGGGAATTAATTTTAATAAAACACAGCTACATTTCAATGAAGAAACTGCAAATTTTTGGTGCTGGAGAAGCTTCGGGGAAGGACAGGTAGCTCCGGGTTCTTTGCCCAGCGCTGCCAGCCCTGAGGGGAGAGGAGCCGTTTTGTGCCTGCTGGGCACCCTGTGGGTCACTGGCTGGGCAGGCCGGGCACCTGCACAGGGCATCGCCCAGTGCTCCCACTAAAGCCTGGCGCTCCCATGTGCCCATCCAAGCACAGTCCCACCGCAGCACACTTGTACCGTCGCTGCAGGTTGGGTTGTACAAACACAGGCCTGGCTCACTGGGAAGGAGGTGCCATCCCTGAGCGCCATGTGCTCCCTGGCCTCTGGCCAAAATGCAGGTGTGGGTTGCCCATGGCCTGCCAGGTCCTGGTGGGTCCCAGCCGCCAAATGTCACCCACTCCAGAGCAGGAAAGCACTGGCCGTGATGCAATGCCCTGCTGCCCCTGGGAGCCCTGCAGCCCCTGGCCCCCTGCTGCAGGGAGCTCAGGCTGAGGGCTGTGGGGCTGACCCAAGAACCCTGCTCAACCCAGGTCTCCCCGCCCTCCTGGGGCCTTGAAGCATCACTCTTTCAGTACCCAGCCCTAGGCTGCCAAGGGACCCTGGGGACTGCCCCAGGGACAGATCCCCCATGGCATGAACACCCCTTCTTGTGACTTGGTGCCCCTCAGGGGCACCTTGACCCCCACCCCCCACCCCCGGTCCTTGCTGCAGGGTCAGGCTGAGGTTCTGCCTCTCCCAGCCATGACATGGAGCAGAGCAAGGAAAGAGTGAGCCTCAGACAGCAGATGCAGCAAATGGGTCACCCCCCACGAACATAGTGCCCCGCAGCATTCTCCGCCACCCTGGGACCTTGACGCTGTGTGTGCGTGTGCAGTGTCACGGCCACAAATAGACACAAGGCAGCAAAGTCTGGCTCCAGGGTTTATTGCAGCTGACTTCTCCCACCATGGGTAGCAGAGCTGTGGGGCATATGGGGCCCAGGGAGGGAGCGGGGCCTGAGCAAAGCAGGGATACACCAGTTGCATAGGGAAGGGAACTTGCACTGTCTCCCCCTCCCCAGGACAGGAGTGGGCACACCCACCCCAAACCAGTGCCTGCATCCCAGTGCTGGCCAGCACGGTGGCACTGGGCGAAGCCGCCTGCGTGCCTGGGGCTCCAGGCAATTGCTCCTGAGCCCCAGAGCTTCTGTGTTTCAACAGGTGATGTTGCGGGAGCTGCAGGCAGCACAGGACATGCAGCAGGGCTGGCACAGGGCTGTTGGCAGGCACGGAAACGGGGCACTGAGCTGGGGATGGTGGCACTCCCACAGCCTCCCGGGAGGCTGGGCGCTGCGGCATGGTCAACACACATCTGTGGGTTTGACCAGGATGACGGAGGATGTGCAGTCGCCGCTTGAGCAGATTCCTGGCCAGTAGATGTACCTCTTGCCATTGAGCAGGACATTCTGGCACTTGTCGTACCACCAGCCCCCGTAGCTGCTGGCGCAGTTCCCGCTGTACTGGTCCTGGTCCCTGTCAGTTGTGCTGAACTTCATGTTGTCATGTATGCCCCCATACTTGGAGTGATAGCTGGTCAGATAGTCATCCCCATCACCAGAAAACCGTCCCAGCCTCAGCGGGTACCCGCTAGCCTCACTCTCCACACTGAAGATGTCGTACTCAGCATAATGGGTGACGTTGGCTTTCTGCACGACGAAGCGGACCTTGTAGGTGCCCTGCTGCGTCAGCAGGTGCAGGTACTCAGTGCCCAGCCAGTGATCGCCGCGCACATTCCCGAAGCCGTACTTGTAGGTGGTCCAGGACTCCTTCCAGGTGATTTCAGTGGTGTAAGTGTTTCTCTGGACAACAGTCCACCCCTTGCCTTCGGTGTCCATGTCGCACCACACCACCCGTGGGGGAGACCCTGCCGGCTGGATGACGTACACCCCGCTGGGGCTGCTGCTGCTGAGGTGGCTGCAGTCTGCTGGGAACCCTGCAGCATCAGATCAAGCAAGACATGAGGGACCTGTACTGGAAAATGCTGGCCAGGTTACTGTGGAGCAGCTGTGCTGCTGCTGCTGCTGGTGGATCTCACCGGGTGCTTCGCAACCAGTGGAACTTATTGGGAATGGCTCTTACCTGCTTGTGAGGAGAGGCAAGGATTACCCTACTCTGAGCTTAGGTCTGAATGTGGAGACCTGCTGTGTCTGTGGCTGCCGGTATCGGGACACTTGCACCCAGCACCTCGGAGCCTGGCCACATTCAGCAATGGGCAGCACAGCTGCACCCAAACCTGGCAGCCCATTGACTGTCCCCCCAGCTCCTGTACTCACCACCCTGGAAGCTGGCAGCACGTGCTGGGCTTAGGCAGAGGAGAAGCATTGCCATCACTGTGGGCAGGAGGACAAGGTCCCTGTGGAGCTGAAGTGTCCCAGCCTGGAACGCTGGGGAAGAAAGTGCCCGTCAGGATCCCTGGGTAGCCCCCTGGCCCCCAGGGATCTTGGACCAGGGAAGGCAGAGCCACAGGGTGCAGGCAGGAGCAGGGGGCTCCAGAGGCGGTGGGAGTTGCAGCTTTGGTGCAGGCTCTGCCTCTGCAGGGCTGAAGCAAGGTGAGAAACGGCTTTGTCATCCCCCTGCCCAGCCCCTTCTCTGCACCAGACAGCAACCTGCAGTCACATTTGCTCATACTTCTCGTAAATGTGCGTTGTTTGTTTTTCTACAGGTCTAGATGCAAAAGGATATTTTTAAAGGAAAGAAGTAAATCTATGTTAAGGGCATTCAGAGCAAATAGTTCAAAGCACTGCAGCTGAGTTTGGTATGTAAAACCTGGTGCTCCAGCTGCAGAGCATGCAGTTCACAGGGATGCAGGAAACAACCCAGCAGCAGCAGAGAACTAGAGGGTTGTAAGGGGAGGAGTGGGACAGATGCTGGGTGCTCTCATCAGCTCCCACCCCTGTGGTCCCCCACTGCTGTCACTTAGCTTGGTTTTCTACTTGCATCCCCCAGAGCTGCAAGTGCTGCAGACAAGGAGCCGTGAAGAAAACTCACCCATTGCCGCGGTGCTGCTGAGCAGGTGTCAGTCCCACTGGTCTCAACTCCATGGTGGCCTCTGTCCCTTTATACCTGGGTCTCTCCCTGTACACACCGCCTCTGTGTCAAGATCTCAGCTCCTCTGTTTGCATGGACAAAGTTAATCATTGTGTGCCCATCTGGTGGCTTCTCTTTGCTCAAGATTACACAAAGAGACCCTAAGTTTTGTTTTTTTTCTGAGAAAAAAAAAACAGTACTCCAAAGCTCCCAGCTGTGGGGTGTTTATCAACTGCAATATACTAGACCTGCCCAAGAGTTAAATCTTTCTGGGGATCTACCAACTGCTGCAGGGCAATAAAAGAGCTAAAGTAGAGGGAAGAAGCAAACAAAAGGGAAGAAGTGTGAACACCAAGGGCACAGGGGAGATTTGTGTCATCTGGAGATAAAAGCAAGTAAAACATATGGGCAATGGTTTGTCAACATTTACCAGTTCACAGCATGTCACAAGACTTCTGCGATGGCTGGAGATCTGTCTTGGGCTCCTTCCCAGCAAAAAGCTGCCAAGAAGTTGGTCCCAGAGCTGGGCTGCAAACACTGATGCCTCTTTGTCCTTAGTCAGTAGAGGCTGAGGGCTGAAGGCAGCAGCCTGTCCTAGGGGCCATCCCTGTCCCCTGGATGCTTGGGCAGTAAAAATAGGCTGGGGGGTTGTCTATGCAGTACCCCTTCCCCTGCACTTCCCTTCCTTGGCCCATACATCTTGGTGGGAAGAAACAGACTTGGGAAGGCTCTGCTGACCTCCTCTTCCCCACTGCATGTGGGGTGGGCATCGCCACGGCAGCCTGGGTACTGTCTGGGAAAGCATCTTAAAAGCTCTGTGGTCAGCTCATCAAGCAGTGGCTACAGCTGTTGGGACCATATCTATCAGGGGAGGTTTAACTTGTTTCACACGCTACTGCAGGGTGTTTTGGCAAACCCTCAGGACTGGGTTGGAGTCTCCTCCTTGCTCCTGTCTTCTTTCAATCCTTCTTTTCATACAGTGCCTTGGGAGGCATCAACAGGTCCTCACCCATCGTCTGCCGGCTGACTCTGCTGGACCCACCTTGTGTCAGTCCTGTTGGGCCAGTTAGTACTCCTGTTGTCACCAGCAGTGGGTCGGTGTCTGGTTGCAGTACAGGTCCCACCAGGGGAGTGAGGGCAGGGTAGTAGCGAGGGGGCAGATGCCTGCCCTCATCTGCACCGGAGGCTCAGTTCCCTCTGCCTTCTCTCCCTCACCCCGTAATTCAGCGCCACTTGCCACCTCTGCATGCCTCAGCTGGGCTTGCTCTGAGGCTGCTTGTGCCCCATTGCGGCTCCTCCAAGGGCCAGCAGTGCAAGGAGTGCTCACGATGAGGTACCTGCTTCAGGGGCCTCTTTAATGGCTAAGAAGTAAAGGTGGCAAGGGACGGCAAAGGGTAACAAGCAGGCAGGACCACCCCAGTCCTCACTGGGGTCACATGCAGTGACAGACTAGGATATCAGCCACAGCTTGGCACCTCAGCTTTGGGGCTGACACTTGGTGCCCTGGTGGGTGTGGGAGCCAGCTCTGCTCTTGCGTGGCAGGGACGCGCTGGCTGGAAGACTCTTAACTTTTTGATATTTGGCTGCCAGAAATGTATCAGACAAATGCTACAGCCACAGGTTATCTATCAAGTGACTTTGGGAAGCTCTTGTAAAAAGAAAGGTGTTTTTTTAAAAGAAAACTGCTGAGGACAGTCTTGGATCAGGTCTAAGTTATTCCTTGCTATCCAACAGCATGACAAATATTACTGCAAAGTGGATCTGGCAAGAATCCTTTTTTCTGTGAATACACATGTAATTTTGGAGCTGGCAACTTTATGAGGGGCTGGTGTAGGATGGGGAAGGTGTGTCCCTTTTTGAGAAATGTCCTCTTTGATGTACTGAAAGGAGGATCATTTAATGTTGGGGTAACCCAGAGCAGGGGCTGGGCAGGGCACAGTGAGCTGCTGGCACAGTGAGCTGCTGGCACAGTGCTAGGGTGTGCTGGTGCTGGGGCCTTCACTGCCACCTGCCAGTCTCCTGGAGGACAACAGAGGTGGCAATGCCACCTGTAGATGAAGGACCTAGGGATGAAGGTAGCTAGGGGCCAAATAGCCAGCACAGCCTTGTGGCAGCACAGCCCGTGTGGGTCCCCGGCAGTGCTGGGGAGCATGCCAGGGCCAGTGCAGGGACACACTCTGGTGGCATTACAGCTGCTGCTGTCAAACCATCAGTAAATACCTCACTGCAGTCCTAGATCGGTGTCACTGAGCTATAAGCCTGCATTGCCAGGCTATGCCACTGCCCTCCTTAGCACTGCCATCCCATTCCTGTGCCATTGCAAGGCTGGCTTCAGGCTGGACCACTCAACATCCATTAAGCATTTATTCTACTTAACCCAGAGCCACCTCGTTAATTGTGTCTGCAGCCAGCTCTGTGATGAGCTCTGCTCCCCAGCTTACCCAGAGCTGTGGACCAGAGCTAAACCCTCCGGCAGACCCTCCTGAGGCACCAGTGCTGGACCTGTTGGGAAGGCTGTGGGCCCTGCCCCGCACCAGCACTAGGGCAGCAGCACCTCCACATGCGTGGCTGTCCCATGGGGAGGGTTCAGTGCTGGAGGGCTGGCAGCAAGCCGGGCAGTTGCATTACCATGGCACAGTCAGGGCTGGGGACAAGACCCCTTTGCTGCCCTGGTGTGCGTGGGAACCAGGATGCAGTGTCAGAGAGCATGGCTCCCTCTCAGGTGATGCACCATGCTAGGCCAGGCGGACCCTAAAGGGTGTTTAATGGAGATCTCCATCATGGCCCAGGTCACTGAATGTCCCCACAGGCTTTGGCATCAAATCCCGCAAGTAATAACAAACTCAAGAAAAACCCTTACCGGGAGCATTTGTCAGTTTGGTGGAATTATGTGTGAGCGCCAGGTGCTGTTTCCTGAGGTTTGTCTGGGACCTGTTATCACAGGAGCACAACAGCTGGTGCGTGAGCAGAGGCGCTTACAGCCGGAGGGCAAACAAACTATAAATTTCCAGCCCTGATGAAAACTGGAGAGTGAGTATTGCAGTTTGGGTCAGCCGGCCCCACCTCACCCGCTAAGCCCTATATAACAGCAGGGTTGGCCACCCTGCTGCCTGGCCAAACCCACCGCATCCTGCTCCGCAGGTTCCCCGCAGAGGCGGCATGGGTGAGTGAGTGTGGGATGGGACGGGAGGGCACAGCACCGCTGTGGGTGGCTGGGTATCCCTGCCTCCTCTGCTTGCCTCTGGGCTTCTGCTGCCCAGCAGCTCTGCTTTTCCCATGACTGTTTCTGGCCTTGGGATGGTGGGATGACCCTATTCCTGCTCTACCCTCCAGGTCTCTGTGACCCTCCTGCTCCTCACTCTCTCTCCTCCATTCCCAACCACAGGCAAAACCACCCTGCTCTGGGTGGTGGTGTAAATGCAACATTTATTTAACTTATATGTGTGCCAGAGCCCAAAGCACCGCCAAAAGAAATTGGGATTGAAGCTCATTAATGCATTAAACACCCATCATACTCATAAGTCCTTCAGGGTACTGAAGCTGGGTGGGCAAGCTGTAGACACAAATCTATGGACAAACTGTTAGGGAACGAATGCGCTAGTCTAGTATGGTTCAAAGCAGTCACATTGCTCAGGTTTTCAGGTGCTGGCAGAAACCATCCTTTAAAGCATAGGAAGTCCTGGCCCAGATGTCGGCTGGGATGCACTGACCCTCAGCATATCCCTGCAGAAGCCCTGTTCGTGACACGTAGCAGGGGTCTGGTACTGGGTCAATGGTGCTGACTCCCTGCAGGATGCTCTCCTCCTGGCGTTTTCATGCAGTGGGCAGCTGCAGGATGGTCTCGTGGGAGGGACAATTAAGTGAAGCCCCTGACTCTCAGGGTACCATCGGTGTTTTGGCCACAGTAGCTCCTTTCTTTCCAAGATCTCAGGTCCCTGTGCCTTGTTTATCAGTGCTGTAGTAGCTCCTGACTGTCTTCAGGTAGCAGCAGTACCTCCAAATCAGCATGCCATTCTGCATTTCTAGGAGATGTTTTTCTCAAGACATGCACACTGATGCTGGCTTAACATCTTGATTCTGGGTCCCAGAGCCCATTGCTTTAGCCCAGACCACAGCCAAAGAGCATGACACTGCTCTTGGAAGCTGTAAATTTTAGACCTGTAGGTTGTAGTCAAAGAAATTGTTTCTCTCTGGGGATGTATGCCTTTGCAGAACATTTATTTTTGGAAATTGTTCTTTATACTTCTGCTGCTCAATAAAGCAAAAGCATAATTAATGTTGTGTATTTGCCTACTCTATAAGTTTAATTTAAATTCTGCTGAATTTAGTTAGCCAATTCTCTTTTAGAGAGTTTGCATTTTCAGATTCACCGTGTGTTTTCTTTCTCCAGCTGCTCATCACTCCAATCTTCTGTTCTTCGCCTCCATGCTGGCCCTACTAGCCCCTCTTCTTGCTCTGGAAATTGAAAACCTGGAAAGACTGAAAGCAAATTTAGATGATATAATTAATCTCCATTCAGATGAACCCCATCTGGGTATGTGTTTTCTCTCTTACATCCCTAAACTCTGTTCATCCAAACATCAGGAGCCCTCCCCTCTCTGCACAGGGAGGGAGATGTGGAAAATAATCTTGCGGAAGGGCAGTCACACTCAGAAATAAAAGGAACCTGATCAAATCTTCCTCTAACTTCGGATATTAAGCAAACATCATAAGATTTGGTAGTTCAACTTTCTTTGTTATTGACAAGACCGTATGTGGCAGCTTTTTCTGGAGAGCTGTAGATTTTCAAAGGAAGTCCTTTTCTCTTGCTATCTATAGTCCAGCTGTAGCCCTGAAACTTCAGAGAATTTTTGTATAAGTGACCGACCAAAATGCTTTCTGAAGCTTGCACATGGCTAAATGGTACAAAAAACTTGTCACACCACTGATAGACATCACACTACCAGAGGCTCTTGGGGAATGCTATCTTACAAAGATGGGTGCTGTGATTTCTCTTTAAAGAGAGCATTGCTATCTTATATGCTTTGATTTTCTTTTCTCTCTGAAGGTTTCTGAAGGTCTTTATGAATTGAATGAACGAATTAATCCCTTCTACCACCACTGAAAAGCAATGCAGGTTTACAGCAACATCACTCAACAGTTTAATCTTGGTCTGAAAACACATAGTCTGGTTCCTTCTTGATCCTTCTTCTCCAGCAGTACCTCCGTGTACTCGTCACTACTACTCAGATATGCAGTCTGCTCCATGCAACTCTGTAAAGCCACGATGCTGAGTGGACCAAATAGGCAGCCTCTCAATGACTGCAGTGTTACGTTTCCTACTATCTTATCCTTTTGAAGAATTTACAGCCAAAAACTACTATACCAGAAGTAAAATGAGCCCAGTGGCAGTGTTGAAGTGCCCTACAGAAAACTCATTGCTGGAAAAAACAGGCTGTGGAGGCTGGAGTTATGCCTGTGCCGTGGCACAGGGGTGCTCATCTCACTCTTTCTGTTTTTCCCAATGCAGATGACCATGGAAAAAACATGCAGCAGAGCAGAACCAGTAACCCTCAGCAGGGAGAGCACCGCAGTAAGTGCCCCCACCACCCTGCAGGGAACAGGGAGACGAGTAGGCAGTGAGGGTCCAACAGCAGTGGGTGGGCAAGAAGCCTGGGGATAACCTGTCGCAGCCCCTGGGGGCAAGACTCAATGTGCTCCTCCACAGCACATGCCAAGGCCACTCAGATGCCACTCGTTACTAGTGATAGCTTTGCACTCAACCGTGCCTTACAAGGGCCCAAAGGACTTTGCAGCCGTTGCTTACAAGCTCTCCTGTGCTGTGAAACTCTGCACAGGGCAAGCAGAAGATATGCCTCCCAAGCAATGTTTGCTGAGGTTTTACAGCTGGCTATGGGGTCCGATGCCAAGGGGATGAGGTTTTACGTCTTCCTGACCTCTGGGATGCAGTAGTTGCCAGGGCTGCGGGAACAGCTCACTCGCTCATTGAAGCTTCTGTGTAGCAAGAGCCCTCACCAAGCCAAGCTTGGACCACTGTATTGTTATGAGGGAGAAGAAATATCTGAACATTGGGAAAGGCTGAGGAAACAAGAGCCTGATCCAGAAGAAGCAAGTTCTATGCTTATACCTTCAAAATATATGGATATTCTATTAATCACTGCATTTCCTTACAGAGGTTTTCTGTGTGTTTCTTACTTACAGTAAGAAATACAGCAGTAGACTTTTAAGTACCCTGGCAAAATCCCACATATGCCCGTTTTCTAGAAATCCCTCCCACAGCACCAGACAAGCAGGCTGGGGTGTCGCTGTGCCTGTTGGTCTTCCATGTTCTCTCCTGCCCCAGGTTGGCCCAAGGACTGCAGCGAGATCCCCACTGGCAGCCCCAGTGGCGTGTACGTCATCCAGCCCACAGGACTGCACCCCATCGTGGTGTACTGCGAAATGAATGCAACGTCCGGGGGCTGGACGGTCCTCCAGAGGAACCGGCACAGCACGGAGATCACCTGGGCCGAGTCCTGGAGCACCTACAAGTACGGCTTTGGGAACGTGCAGACTGAGTACTGGCTGGGCACCGAGTACATCCATCAGATCGCCAAGCAGAAGGTCTACCAGGTCAGGTTTGTCATCTGGGATGCCTCAAACACCACCAAGTTTGCCGACTACAACTTCTTCAGCGTGGAAGATGAGTCCCACGGCTACCGGCTGAGGCTGGGAACATACGCAGGGACAGCAGGGGATGCCATGACCTCAAACAGCGCTAACAGCATGCACGACAACATGAAGTTCTCTGCTAAAGATCAGGATCAGGACACTTCCAGCGGGAACTGTGCCTCCAGCAACGGGGGCGGGTGGTGGTACTCGGCGTGTTATTCCGTGCAGCTGAATGTCAAGGGGAGCATAACGTGGGGCAGCCTGTGCAGTGGGAACTGCAAAGCTTCTGTCGTCCTCATCAAACCAGCTTCCTACTGCTAGTTGTGTTTCCTTTCTGTCCAACCTGAGGCTAATTCTGGCTCTGCAAAGAGATGGAAAAAGGCAAATCTTGTCAAATCATGTAATGGCCAAACCTAGTGTCCTAGGGGGTCTTTGCTGAGATTGGTCATATCCTAGCTCCTGAAGAAATTAAGGCATCTCCTGCTTCTTCTCCCTCCTGTAGATTCCTTCTACTCCTCAACTATGTCTTTATCCTTTTGTTCAGGGCCAGATCATTTTAATCATGTTAATAATCAGAACTGTCTCTTGCAAAATCTGGAGCTTCCAGATCTGTAGTATGCTTCAGATAAAATGTGAACTGGCCAGACACCAGTGGATCTGTATAGCTGTGTAAGTTAATTTACATACTTAACTTCAGGCAAACTACCTAATTTTCGCTTGCTGAAAATGTTGCTCAAGTTAGTAATGTGCACAGTCAAGTTCCCACTCTGTACCTTCTACATTTCAGGCTTAATAATTGTTAAATATTCAAATAAATCTGTATTCAAAAAACTGCCTCAATTGTAAAAGTCTATTTCAAATCTTTGAAGTGCTCACAGAGTTTAATGTGTTAGAAGGTTTCCATCACCGAAGCTCAGCTTTCCTGTGGGACAGACATTTGGGACGCAGGCAAAAGCAATGCAAAAAAACCCTCAAAATACTGCATGTGGACTTCTGCCTTTGCACACAGTAGCTTTGTGTAAGCGTAGGAAATGTCAAAACATTTTCACTTTTCTCAGCAACAGTGAGGTTTAGGTTTTGTTGTCCATGCAACTTGCATCCCTATGTGCTGTGGGGAGTCCGCCTCCTAAGCGAGGGCCATGGTGACTTCCAAGAGATGACAGCACAGAGGAAAAGCACCATCCTGCCTTTGCTATTTTGAAACTGAAAAGAGATGTCAAAGTGCCATAAAATTTCCGTGTGGAAAGACCTCCCGTCTCCTGCAGTGCACCCCTCTGGCATCCACAGGACTGCTCCTCGCAGGCAGGCGATTCTGCTGCCGTATCAGCCAGTGTCGTGGTTTGCAGGCAGGCACTGCTGCACTCTCATGGCTTACCACCTGTGGAGAGGGGAACCAGGAGGAGTCCATTGGTGCCTTAATGTTCCCCTGGCAGGAGGATGTGACCTGGAAGCCGTGAAGCCCAAGGTGAGTGAGGGAAGCACCCTGCCCTCAAAAACATTTGCATGACCGCTCGTTCCTGTGCCTGGACTTCCTAACAGCACACCCAAAACACTGCCCGGGCTTTCCAAGAGCTGAAGCACGCAAAAGGCCGCAGGCTTAACACACTCAGGCTCAACAAAGAAAGGCTGCAGGCTTAGCACAATTCATGTATAACTAACACATCCCAGGAAAGGCAATATATATGAGGGATTTTAAGACTCTGTGAGAGGTCTCATTTGTGAAGGAGGGACTTGGATCTGAGCAAAGTGAGGGAGCATGGGAAGGGCTCAGAAAAGCTCTGGCATGAGATATCAGCAGGTAAGTGAACAGACCAACATTTGCATTGATTTATGTCAGGACTCAGCATTACAGCTCAGAAAATGCCAGAGTCTTCAAGCAGGATCTGATATCTCTGCCAGGGTCAAGCCTAAGGACACACCAATTCCATCATTGACCATCAACCCACCAATGCAAAACAACGTTTCCCACAAAAATTATGGCTTTACATTTTTCATGAAAGGATCAATATATTCCCTTCTTTGAGGGAAGAAGAACGTCAGCAGATGACATCCGTTTCAACTTCCAGCCACTGTGGTATTAATGTGCTAAAAATGCCTACATGGCATGTGAATTTTAGAGTGTCTTTGGCTCATTGAGATGAAAGCTGCCTTCCTCATAAAAGAAGAAAGATAGGCTAGCAAATAAAAATTAGTGAAAACAAATCTTTTAATATCTTGTTATGCTTGTGTGGGATTTTTTTACACTATGGTTTTTCTGGGTCTGCGTGTCTGCCTATTACAGTGGTATTTCTGTCCCTGCCTCCTACCGCCTCCTGTTCAGGCCCCCTTTGCAGTGAGTCGTGAGGTGCATGACAGGCAGCTGCCAGCTCAGAATGAAGACTATATTCACTGTAGGAGATAATAACTTAAATAAAATCTTCTCAGCTGTCAAACTTGGGAATTTCTGGTTGCATTTAGAAATCTTTTTTTGGCTAACTCTCTTGCCTTAAGGTGGGTTTGGAGATGCGTGAGTAAAGTGACCCTCTGCTAATGCCCCCCCGCCCCAGCACCTGCTGCGTCCCCACTGTACCCACTGTACCCTGATGTGGTGGAAGGCAGCAGCACCCACCTGTACTGTGTTCCCATCAGCATGTTCCCCTTCCACAATGAGAAGGAAGATACTGTCGGATATTCCATCCTCGTGGTGAGTCTCCTTAGCTAGATGCAGAAAAGTCACTTTTGTACCGTGTCCTTTTGTTATCCCTAAATAGTGTGACTTCTGCTTTTTCTACAAACTGTAGAGCTGCTGTGTGTCCTAAGGTCTCTTCTGCTCTCTCCAGAGAGGCTCAGACAGCTCGTCCTGTAGTAACAGAGACACAGTGTGGCAAGCTATCTCTCTCCAGCAGGGTACTTTTTCTGGACAAGAAATCTAGCACACGTAACCATCATAAAATGCACTTAAAATGTGAAAAGACGTGATTTGAGAGATGTAGAGTCTCATTGCTTATATCTCTCCTGGTCCCCAGAGGGTGCTCTTGCCCAGGGGTTTGCCAGGCAGCTTCCAACGTGAAGGAAGGCAAGGAGAGCCCAGAAATACTGCCTAAGGAGTCAAACTGCAGGCTGCAATCTTCTCTTCCATGTCTGTTGCTCTGTCCTACCGCTGCAAGGAATGCTGTGAGCTCATCAGTACATGCTGTACACACGGGAGCGTGCGCAGGGCCATCTGAGGCAGAACGCACCAAGAATCTCATTGCATGAGTATACAACAGAAAATTTCTCTCCAGGCAGGGGGAATACAATCTCTTCTCTGAACTAGGTTTTCCCAACCTTTTTCAAAGGATTTGACTATATGGGATGCCACCATTTATTTTGGAGAAGAAACTGATATTCTACCTTCCTGCAAAAGCGAAGAGCCTCAGATCCAGAGGGAAGTGGGTACAGTGAGCCCGTGACAAGAGATTTTAGTCTCTTCATTCAATTTCCTTGATGAAGAAGAACCAGTGACCCCATGGGAAATATGCCAAGGCCACCAGCATGGCACCATCTCCTTCACTTGCTCCTGCAAAGCAAGAACCGCTACTTCTTGTGCAAGCACCGTGTTTCTTGTGCCAGCACCCTGCAGTCTAATCATTTAGCTTTAATCTAGTCCTCTCGGTTACAGTTTGGTGTCTGGGATGGAGTTTACCTACAGGAATTTCATCTTCTTCTTGATGGAAAATGTGGGCCTCAGAATTGTCTTCTAGGAAAGGTGGTGAGCTTGCACAAGCAGGGATGGGGTTCAGGAGTACAGATCCTAGGCTATCTTCTGCTACTATTGTGTTGGGAGGGGAGAGCAGGGAGCAGGTTGTTGGCAGGGAGCGGCAGCACTATAGCAGTTAAGCAGGAGCTGGAGGAGTGCCTTGCTGCTTGTGTCTGACATCCACCTCTCTTCAGCAAGGCAGCGAAGGGTAGGAGAAGCTCTGACAGACCACAGCCTCCACAGCACCATTATTTGTCCGTGTCCTGGGTGAGACAAAGCGCAGGTTGGGTATCTTCTACAGGAAAAAAGAGAATGATAGAAAGGTATAATTTGCTTTTTTGCCAAAGTGCAGAGACTCTCTGCAGATGCCTGCACGGGCCTGTGGAACAAATCTCCATGGTCAGTCCAGATGGTTATGACAGGGTAAAGATGCCTCTCACCCTGAAGGTTTGGAAGATTTCATCCTGTGCTCACCAGCTCCTGGCTGAGGGTGAGCTTGTACCTTCATCCTGAATTCCCGTGGGTGAGCTTTTCTTTGCACACGCAGAGTACGTGGACCATGAATTTTAATAGTTCCAGTCCTCCATCAGTTTATGTAACTCCTTGTTGAGTCTGTTTAGACTTCTGGTTTCACAACACCCTGAGATGAACTTGCTGGCTGTCTCTTTGCCAGATGCCCCTAGCTCTTGTATTGTGAAAAGTGCTGAATAATAGTTCTCTAACCGCTCTCTGTTCCCAGTGCATCAGTGTCTACATCCCTAGCACTCACACCTCATTCATCTCTTTTCTAACAGGGGCAGGCCTGATCTATTCAGCCTTTTCTTGCAGGGATGCCATTCCCACCTCTGCTCACCTGGTTTCCTCATCTCTGTGACCTTTTCCAGTTCTTCTACATCTTTTCTGAGCTGGGCACCAAAACTGAACACAGATGTGAGCACCCTGTGGGTTATACAGTAGCAAGTGATGTTTTCTGCTGAAAGCCCATTCCTTTCTTTGCCATTTCTAAAGCCTTTATACTTTTTAATTGCTCCTGAACCTTCAGCTGATGTTTTCAGAGAATTGCCTACAGTTACCCTTAGATTGGCCTCTTGAACGGTAATAGCTAATTTACAGTCCACCACTGCATACAGTTATGGATGTAGTTCACTTTATCCTTATCAACATTGAATTTCATTTGCCATTTCATCACCCACTCACTCTGCAGCCTGAAATCCTTCTGCAGTTTTCTCCAGCCACCTTTAGATATGACTGTTCTGAACTCTTTTCTCCACCAGAATATGTCACCGTGCTATTTACTGCCTTTTCTCCATCACTTATGAATATGCTTAAAAATTCAGCCCCAGTTCAGATACTTGTAGCCAATAGGCAATCTCTCTGCATTGTGAAAATTTGCCAATTAGCCTTACCTTTGCTTCCCAGCTTTGCAAGCTATTGAACTGTTATAACTCAGTGTCTTTGAAAATCCTATGATAGATCTTTTTAAAAGCTCTTTTGGATTACATTATATTGTATTGATTACTGTTGTCCACATACACTACCTCTCTGCCCAACAACTGTAGCTGAGCTATGACTTTCCTCTAAAAAGCTACACTGACTCTTCCTCCAGTTATGGTATTTATCCATGAGTTCCCACGAATCTGATGTGTATTACAATTTTTACCACTTCGCTAGGTGCAGAAATGAGACCTCTAACTAAATGAGGTCCTCAGAGGAGCAACTGAGCCTTTCAAAAACAGGTACTACCTGTGCCACCTCCATTCCCTTGGTAGGCAAGTGACAGGTCGCAGTCCGCTGTCAGCAGATCAGAAATGTCCTGGTGGAGTTTGGCGACGGCTCCTGGGCAACGGTTTCTGCTTGTGGGGGTCCTGGAGCTATTCTTCTGATGGATAAGGTCTGCGACTTCTTTGTGCTGACGTCTCAGTTTTAATTCCTGCCACCAACCCCACAAAGGCTTGGAGGTGGAAACCCTCTGCGCCATTGCTCCCGTGGCACGGCAACTTCAGCACAGCAGGCTCCCCACTGCCAGCACCACGGTCAGTTTGTGCAGTGCTCCTCCCTCTGCCCGCCCTGCCTTCAGCGTCCCTGGTGCATCTTCTACAGACCCTACAGGTGCTCCTTCCACTTCTGATAGCTGTGAACAAGGTTTTACTATTAGATTTTGTCTTTTTCAAATTGCTTGATAAAATTATTTTTGGCCTGCCTTTTCTGGGTTTACATTCCTCTTTCTGAAATTCATAATGCTTTCTAATTTTGTTGTTACTGAAGGTGATTTTAACCTTCTGAATGGCATTGAATGATCTCTCCTCTGTTTGGTGTCCCTGCTGGGTCTTTTGACCCTCTCAGTATCTGGCTGTGGTTAAGTTGGTTGTATTTATTCCAAACCTTCACCACAGCGTCTGTAAATGCCCTCCCTACATTTTACCCTTTTGCCTACTCCTTTTAACCTCCTTCTAACAAGCTCCCTGAGGATGTTTCCCACTGTTTCTACCCATAGAGTTTCTCTGGTCTCCCTGAACATGACATATTCAGGCCACCAACTTTGCTGCTTGGTTGCTAATAAAGCTTTCATAATATAATTCTCCTCTCTACCTTATACCTGGTAGCAGTTCCAGTCCTATTCCTTTTTTTAGGATTTTGAATTTTTAGGACTTCAAGGGAACCCCATCTTGAGGGACTAAGCTGGGAGCTGTGTGCTCCTCTGCATCTCTTGAATACCCTTCAGGTTTGAGCCCAACCCATCCCCATCCATCACTGTTGTGGCTGCACACGCCAGCATCCTGGCCTTGTCTGTGTCAAGACTCCCACGCTTGTGCAGATCCCATGGACTCCCGGTTTCTTCAGCTACTAATAAATAGACCTCTGTCCCAACACCATTCTCCTCCCAGCCACAGAGGCTGTTTCTCTCTGCCTCTGTGTGTGGTGTTGGGATCATTTTGGAGAATTGCTCCGGGGACTCTGATCTCTAACCTCCCATGAGACAGTGCATGTTTTGGGACACCTTTGGGACATCCATCCTGCGTTGCACTCAGGACCACAACTCCCTTGCCTCACTCTCTCTGAGGCTGTGTTGCATCCTTATGGCTGTACCTGGCATCATACATTTTAGGATCCAAACATCCAGTTACAAAATCCCTCATCACTGCAGCCGGACTGTTCCTGTGTGGAACCCCTGCTCTGGTCCACTGTCTGCTGGGGAAGGTTCCTCTGTAGGATCCGTCACCCCATCCCCAGGCTGGGTGTCCTTCGCCCATGAGATTCCCCTCCTCAGCAGCACAAGAGCGGCTGGACCAGGGATGAGGGAGTTATGATGCCCCTAAAAGCCTTACTGATGTATTTCTCTGCTTTTCTCAGACATATGTTGTCCCAGAGGACCAAAGTCTGCCTGCATCCAGTGAATAGATGGCAAATGGTCCTGGGCAAAAGCCTGGAAAGTCCTTTGTGCCACATGGCCCTGCACAGAGGAGCACTCCCAGAAAGCCTGAGTATCTCTGATATCTTTGTTTCTCTTGTGGCTTGCCTAATTCTTAGTTACCCATGACACCCACGTGCCCATTATTGCTTTAAAATGTCTGCAGACAGTACTTTTAAAATTACATCTTGACAGGCAGCTTGGGACAGGCTGACATCGGTGTAATGAATCACAGAGGGGGAAAAAAGAGCTATGGAGCAACACAAATCTGGCTGAAAAATGAAGAAATGGTTCCTAAGTGAGGTTTGTGCCAATGAGTGTGAAAACTCTCCAAAACAGCTATTTGTGCATATTCTTCTTCCAGCTCTGAAAAAATCCTGGATGGCTGCTTACTGCTCTCAAGCCCCAGCAGGACCCACCTGTGTGGGATGGAGAGTTCTCTGCTCCACCTGTAAGCTGGTTCAGACGCCTGCGGCCGTGTTCATCCCATGTTTTCATCAGAGGTGCCTAAAAGCTGCGCCTGGGTGCTCTCCAGGCGTGTGTACTTGTGCCAGGTTGTGGAGCTGGGGAAGAGGTTGCCAAAAACTACAGAGAAAGTAAGTGATTTAAGCCTAAAGTTATAATTGCTTTGCCCCCCTGCAGCTCTGGTCAGTGAGGAGATGCTTGTGATGCAGGCCTGGCTAGCGTGGCATGTGCTAAGCCCTGGCTAGAGCTCTCAGTATTTATCAAAGATCAGCTGGCACAGAGCAGTGGAGGGGGCTGGCGCGGTGAGCCCTGCCTGCCTGCATCTCTCAGGACACCTTGGAGGCAAAGGTAATCCCATCTTAAGGACTGTATGACTACAAGGTGTGTAAATCCCACTGCACCTGAGCTCAACATTGTCCTCGCTTACATGGAGCTTTTGCATCCCCTCTCCTGGGGTCACACCTCAGAGCAGGCTTTTGCCTAGGCTGTTTCTCAGCTTGGCACATGGCTTAATGACTCGGTGTGCTTTGTGCTGAGCTGGGTGCCCGTTGCTATAATTTTACCTGTTTGTGTCCCTTAATCTGTATTTGCTCCCTTGGAAGTGCAGGGAGATACATTAGGGCAGAAGCACTAGGTAAATACCATCCGCTCCTCTCCCCGCCAGCACGCCGGGAGCAGGAATTAACCCCGGGTAAACAAAGCCGACTGCCAGCAAACCCATGGCTGCCTGTGAGGGGGGGACAGGGGACCTGCAGCCGCTTCTCCCTGGGTTTGCAGGGGAAATAAAAGCCAGGGCTGTCAGGCGCGTTGCAAGAGCAAGACAGCGACGTGGAGCTGAAGCTCCCGTGGCCGGTGGCCGGTGGCTGGTGGCAGGGTGCCGTGGCCCGGCAGACGGTGCGCCATGGGCGGGATCAGCCTCCACCACTATAAATAGGGCTGACGTTGAGCCGCCCCAGCAAACTGAAAGCTGAACCTTGGAACGTGGAGGAGGGTCTGTGGTCCGGAGCGGTGTGAGCGGTGCTGAGGAGGAGGCGTGGTGTGGGTGTCCTGTGCTGGGAAGCCCAACAGCATGTGCTCAATGCCAATGCAGTGCCTGTAGGACTCCGGCACAACCAGGACATCGACCACAGCTCTGGGGCAGGCCGCTAAGGGCTCCCCAGCAGGCACCGGGTGATGGCAGGAACTCAGGTGGGGCTCCCAGGACCCTTCCCAGAGCCCCCAGTTGGGCCATGCCCCGTCTCTGACTCCGACTCGGACTCTGAGGATGCAGCTGTGGGTGGCACAGGACCTGGCGCTGGGGCGCAGAACCCCTCCCAGGTCATCCACAGCGGCCACTTCATGGTGTCGTCCCCACACTGCGACGCATTACCCCGCCGGCGCCACGGCCACACCGAACCTGAACCGGCTGATCCCCGGAGCATCGACCCGACCCTCACCCAGCTCTTTGAGTGCATGAGCCTGGAGTATAGGTGAGTACAAGATCCCTCTCACTGGCATGTGTCTCACGGAACCCCCCTCAGCTCTTTGAAGGCACGAAGCTGTCTGAGCCCCACCGCCCCTCCAGGAACCTGCTGATAATTGCCAACTGATAGCATCCTCACCTTCTTGTCTATTGGGTTGTGATATGCAATATGCTTAAAAAACGCCACCCTGGTAGGTTTCAGGGAGAAAGAGCTGGTGCTAGATTGTTGGCCATGGAGCCAGATGAGAAGTTCCTCCTCTCGTCACATGTAGCTTAACCGTCCTCGACCTCCCCGTGAGATCTGGAGTCGCTGCACCCAGTTGTAACACCCTCAGAGCCAGGTCCTACACACTCTGTAGAGTAGCAATGACCCTGTGGGCAGCCAACACTCAATCTTTGGCAATCCCAGCCAAAGCAGGGGTCCTGCCTTCTCGTCCTTGACTCTGCCCTCATATCCCAAGGTTATTCCAGGACATGCAGCAACACTCAGGGCTGGATGGCTGCATGAGGCTTTGCCCAGGGCCTCCTGAAAGCTTCCCCCCTTCTCTCCTGCAAAAAGATGGGTGACTGCTAACAATTTAGCCCAACCACAGAAATCATGGAAGCTCAGGATGCTAGGGATCTGCTCATCCCTCAGCTCCTCAGAGACAACAGGGGAGCCTGTATCGTGTCTCTTAGTGCCTTGGTCCACATTCCTGGAGGCAGCTCCCCTCTTTTTCCAAGGCCCCAAGGTTTTGAGTTCTCTCAAGCAGAGCATCAGGGTGACCTGCTCTACCAGCATCAGTGCAAAAGTGCTTGCACAGCTTTTCTGAAATGTCCAGGTGAAAACCTGGAATGATGATGTCCTACTGATGCTGCATGAAAACAAGACCTCAGCAAAACATCCTTGAAGAGTTACCTATTGCCTTGTTCAATACAAGGTCTCGTTTAGTTGCTGACTTTTCAGGTATGCCTTGAAGTCCTTGAGTGCTCAACATGATGGAATACGTGCTTGCTACCAGAGCAGCCCTGGTGACGCTGGGCACTGGGACAGCACTCCAAGGGTACTAGTTGCCACATAGCTGTGTTCATTTGGCCCGTCGCCACATCCCGTATTGCATGGTTTGCTCACAGCTGCTGTGCAACAGCTGTCCTCTGAGGTGCTGGTGAAGCTGGAGCTCTGCAGGTGTACAGTGAGCTTCAGCACGGGGTGACCCACCTGAAGGTCCTGCTTCCTGGTCAGGCAAGTCACACCTGAGTGCCATGCACAGGGGACACTGACACACTGGTGGCCTCACTGTCTTGCTCTCCCAGCCCTATACTTGCCATACTCTGATCCTTGCAGCTTGGGGTTGGAGGAGCAGACACTTCTCCACCCCAGGGTGCTCAAGCTTTTGACTCCTGAGATGAACAACAGCCTCTGTGTGTTCCTGAGCTCTGGTGCTCCCCAAGCAGAGGGGAAAGGGGCAGGGTGCAAGTGCTTTGGCAGGAGGAGCGGACCATAGCAGCTGTATGCCAGCCAGAGCTGGCCATTACGCTGCACACTGGGCAACATCGCTCCAGATCTCTTGGACTCTTTCAGGACCTTGCTTCCCTGCTGCACTGAATATGACAATGCACACACCAGCCCCAAGCCCAGCACCATGGCAAACCTTAACTGCAGTTGGACAGTAGCTCTCAATGAGGAGGATCCACGTCATCTACAAAGCATTAGTGCCATCACTGATGGCCACCCCGGAGCCCAGAGCACCAGAGATGTCTCCTGGCTGCCTTGGTGCAAGACTAGTTGTTGCTCAGCACCCATGGGAGCAGCTTTTGGTCTGCCATGGAGCCAAGGTAGCTACAGGCCATGAGACCCAACCAGGGAAACGCTGACATTGGAAATTCTTCAAATTTCATGTTTGGTTCTTCTCTCTGGAGAACTCCATCTAACGATGGAGTTCCTTCCATCATTAGAGGCTCTCGCCCTCCACCTCTCAGCTGTCATGCTCTGCAGCTTGCCAGCACTCTAAAAACAGGACAGCAACCATTGATCAGGGGTCAGGTTCAGGTGAACCTGGACCTGCGAGGCAGTGCTGGATATGCCTCTCCAGAGGTGGGATTGGACTCTGGCTCTAGAGCTTACCATTCCGCTGGCTAGCTGCTGGTCAGGCATTTCTTTTCTCACGTTGGGATCCTATGCAAGCTTTGCTAATACATTTTTGACAGACTTGTAAGCAGTAGTTGAAGGAAAGTATCAGAGGGGGGAAATGGAGTTTAAAGATACTTGGCACGCCTCTACTTTTAGTCTTATCTGATTTGATACTTCTCTGCATCATTTGCCATTTCAGTCCTTCCCTCCCAGCCAGGTTCCTCAGAAGGGGTGGTCGTGCAGCACAGCCTCAGTTAGAGTGGCCAGCCAAATGTCCTCCAGCCATCTGGAGTGCATCCACAGTTGTATTGTAGGCTAGCTCCCTAACAACGCAGAAACCATAGAAAGGGCAGGGCAGGGCTAACTCCAAAGCCAGGTTGGGTTGCTCAAGGCCATCACTCTGAAGGATGGAGGCCAAGGATGGTAAGTCCACCTCCTGTCCACCCTGTCCCAGGGCTGCACCACTCTCACAGGGAAGAGTGCTGTCCATGGCTCTAATGGGAGTTTCCATCCTTTCAGCTTATGTCTGTCACCTCTTGTCTTTTCTTGGTGCGTGTCTGGCTCCATGTCCTCTGTAGCCTCCTTTGGGTAGCTGAAAACAGTAAGTGGCTTCTCTCTTTACCTTCTTTTCCTGAACAAACCCATCACTCAGCCTCCTCTTCTGTCAGGTACATTAGTCCCCAAGCACCTTAACATCCTCCTCCAGAATCACTCCACTTTGTGAAACTCCCTCTTCTATTGGGGGGACCAATCTGGACACAATATCCAGACTTGGCCTCACCAGTGCTGAGCTGAGGGGACCTATCACTTCTCCTGACCTGCTGGCTGAGCTGTGACTGTTTCAGTCACCCCTTCCTTGCTGCCCAAACTCTGGCTTACACCAAATACACTAACCTCTCTCTAAACACTTGTTTTTCAAAGTCTGTGGCTGAACAGTCATTTAGGTAGCTGTAATTCCTCCCCTCTCCAGCATTCCTCCGTGGCACTTCACGGGTGTTTATGGCAGTCCTGTCTCAGCTTGAGCAGTCGCCAGGAGGATCTGCCATTTTATCCCCCCATCGGCTGGACTGTTCACCACCCCCTCACTGGGAAAGAAATGCTCTGTCCACATCAAGGCTTGTTTCTAGCAGTGACTTGTTTCTTCAGATCCCTCAAAGAGAGGCAAATCCCCCCACGTAGGTCTTCCTCCTGGTGCTGGAGGTAGGGATGAAGCTGTTCCCAGGCCCTTTGTACTCATTTTCTAGGACACTACTCTCCTTCCAGCAGCATTCCTGACAAAGACTTAATGATTCTTTTCCACTCCTTCTCCTGCAACCTGCTGTATTTCTTGAACCCGTTCCTCAGACCGCTGTTTATCCCATGGGTGGGCTTCCCTGCAGCACACATGGCCTCCCCAGGTTGCCCCCAAAAGCTGAGCATGTGGAGCTGAGCTCCTTCAGGAACTGTTCGTGCTATCACCTTAGCACTATCTCCCCAGCTGAGCAAGCTTTCTTCCAATCACTGCAGTGTTGCTCCCCAGCATCCTGCCTTACAGAGCTGGTCTCCTGGGCTCACACACCTTCCTGTCAGCCACTGCAGGGAATCATGGGGTGACTGAGCTGGGGGACAGTCCTCCTGAAGGGAGAAAAACTGGGTGCAGATGGGACCTGCAAACTGCAGGCACCCATGGTCTTATCTTGCACAAGTCTATCGTGTGCCTCAGAAGCAGCTTCCTGTAGCTGGTTTCCAGAGTGTGATGCAGATTAACCTCTTCTTCCCTGCCCATACTGAGAGGGGACATTTAGCAGGTAGGGACATCAGACTGGTGAGGAGTACTAACTCTGCTCCTTTCATGGTTTGAATCTCATTATTTAAAACAAAGCAGGCTTTGATCATAGACCTGCATGCCAATATGGTACTAATTCATCCTCCTGGCAAGTTGGTAGCAGCCTCTGAGGCTCTCCTAGTAGTGGAATTGCTGCTTTGCTGTACTCTCTAATTGATTCTCTAATTTACAGCGCCTTAAACGTTCATGGACAGGGGCAGAAGCATCCAGGCAGAGACACCAGTGATGCATACCCTGAGCTGTCCTCTCCCCATTTCCTTCTTTTAGGATTAGCCTGCACTTTCCTTTGCCCTCCTGGCAAATTGCTCACCTCAGTTTGCTGCAGTTCACCAGCATTTACCTGCAGCCCTGTGCACTAGCTCAGACCTGCTGGAAGCAGCTAATGCCGATGTGGCCACATTCTGCAATTGCTGGGTCCAGCCCCACCATCTGATGAGGCTTCAGTCTCATCCAGACCTAAGACTGTCTGAGTGCTGCCTATGCCCTGGCTGGAGGAGTGGGATGCTCCGGCCGGGGGAGCAGAGCTTGCTGCTGAGGGCAGCCCCGTCTTGGCAGATCCCTCTGGGGTTTTGCAGCGGGTTGGGCAGCTTCTGCTACGAATTATGCATGTCATGGGCAACAGCAGGTCTGGCAAGGGGGGAAGGCTCGTGCCCGGGCTAAACCCATCAACGCTGCAGCAAGGTTGCACTCTCTTAAGCAGCAGGGAACTGCTGCCTTTTCTTTGGAATTTCCCAAGGACCCTGTCTAACCCTCCATACAACCTATTAACACCTTTGTTACAACACTACCCTCGAACTACCCCAGATTCACCTGCACTGGCTGCAGCACCCATGGGGGCAGAGCTTGCTGCCTCCAGAGGCAGCACAGCAAGCAGCCGAGCTGGCACAGCAGCCTTTTCATCAACACAATGCGGTAAAGAAAATACCTCAGTCAGATAGTAGAGATTTGAAGTTGGATTTGAACACAGTAATTTTTTGCTTGGGGACACTTTTCAGGAAAACTGTGATTAGATTTTTAACTTTCTTTCCCATACTCCAGATTTTAAAACAAAAATTAAACAAAAAACATTACTTTGGTAGCAAACTTCGTAACAAATCGAATGTGAGCTTTTAGGACTTCCAGGAAAGGCTGCCCTGTGTGTCTTGGCAGCACAGGGAGCAAGGAGGGCTCTGATGGCCCCACGGGGCATCCTGTTCCTGCTGCACTTGGGAAGGCTGAGAAGGGTTGTACCTGCCAGAGGACCCTCAGCTTAGCTGTTCCACTCCTGCTGTCACCCGTTTCTCTTTGTGCAACTCTGCGTCTTGACGGATTATTCCTCAACCCTCCTCTTGCTGTTGATGGAGAGCAAAATACTCATTTTGCCAGGAAAGCAGGGGCTGCACACCTTAAACTTCTGGATAGGCTAAATGAATCACAGAGCAAGCAAGGTGTTACTGGCTGAAAGAGTTGGTGGTGACCCACGCCGGGATTGGTCCCAGGCTGAGCCCTGCTCACACTTCATGCCATCCCACAGAGACCCCTTAGCTGGTAGTGGGGTCTGTGTCCCCATTTCTTCAGCAGCATGGGACAGCAGGACCTCCAGCCTGTCTGGGGATTCCCAAACCTTTCTCATGGCTCAGCATGGGGTTTGCATCCATCTCCTCAGGACAATAATTTCAGGGAAGGGTGGGGCCATTTTCAAGGCAAACCAGGGAGCAAAGATCAGCCTGATAAGACGCCAAACTGAAAGGATTGTTAATGGGGAAAAAAGCGGTTAGTGGCGAAGCTCAAAGGCATCTCTCCTCTGCCTCTAGGTCCACAGGCAGCTCCGTGGTCACAGCCCCAGCAGCCTTGTGCGTGGCTGAGATGCCCAGCTGAAGTCCACAGGCTCAGGCTGCTCCTTTAAACTGGCTGTTGGGGTGGCAGCAGTGGTGAGGAGTGTGGCCGGTAGCCTTGACCAGCAGGATCTGGCCACGTGCCTGGGAAACCCGTCCCTTCCATTGGTTCCTCTGCTTGGCACCACTGTGCTGTTTGCATTGTGCCTCTGGGGAAAGTTCAAAATCCTGGTGATAGTGGAGTGGCCAGCACATAGTCAAGTCCTTAACTCTTTGCAGGCTGGAGCCATGGGGACATGGGTCCTTCCCCAGCCCCTGGGGCCATGGGTTGTGCTGGGCCTCCCTGGGGAGACTGTCCCCATCCACACCTGTGGGTGGGAGTACCCACTACCAGACATGTCCCTGCATCCGACTCTGGAGCCAGAGGGGTCCCTGGTCCTTGTCGCCCACAGTGAGATGGGACAGCAGCGGTCTCCTCTCCGCTCCACCCTGGCACGCTCCCTCTGGCCACAGAGCCATGCAGGGGCAGCACAGGGGTCTCACTTCCTGCGCTGCTGCCTGTTCAGGCCGCCTGGCTCTAATGCTGAAGACAGCATCCTGCCTGCAACAAGCCACCTGCCCACTGGGCTGCACAGAGCTCTGAGCTGAGCTCTGAGCCGAGCCAGCACGGCTGCTGAGGGAGTCCCGCTTGTGCTGTGCTGTGCCATGCAGCAGGAGGCAGGTTTCAAGGCAGGTTAACACAGAATCGGCCAGAATCTTAGTTCAAGGGTGCTCAAAGGCTTCACAAGCTTGAATGAACAAGTGTGAAACTTCTTAAAGCACGAGCCAGGCACTGCTCTCATCCCCAGCACCTCCCTGGGGACATGACCCAACAGCACCTTGGGGTGCACCTGAGGAGATGATGGCAACAGGGGGCTACAGCACCCCTACACCCAGCCCAGCCTCTACCTTTCTTCCTCCTTGCATGTGCTGAGGAAAAGCAGGACCCAAAACAGCACCGAGATCTTTAAGGGACAAATTCTTGGCTGGGGAGGGTTGTAGGCTTCCTGGGGTGGGATGCCGTGCAGCCCCCAGCCTGCTTTCAAAAGGCTCCTCCATGCCCCAAGGCCATACCCTGGTGGGTGGGAGAGCTGGGGCAGCTGCCAGGCTTTCAGGGAGAGGTGGAAAGGACCCCAAAGTAAGACAGAGAGACCCCAGCCTCCCCCACAGAGTTCCTGGGGCATCGGGACTCTCAGGACCCCCACTGGCAGTCACAATGGTGGTTGCTGGGTGCCTGTGAGAGGGTTGTGTCCCTCAGCTGGAAGGAAACAAGGCAATTAGTGAAATGAGGCCCCATAAGGGACATCACTGCCACCACAAGGAGCTGCAGAATGAGCACAGCTGCCTCCAGGAGCTGGGAAATGGGAAGGAGGGAGCCCATCTTGGGCTGGGGACCAGGGTGAGAGGCGCAGGTTTGCAGGGATGGGTGTGGAGAGGATCCCAGGACACTGCTGGGCTGCGGGCAGGGCTGGTCCCACTCTCTGCCCCTCTTGGGGCACAGACAAGCATCCGTTAATGTCCTTAACATCTCCCAGCTTGCTGTCTTGCCTTCCCCAGATCCATGCAGACGGCTGCCCCTGCCCACACTGCTGCCTGCACCTACCCCCAGCGGAAGGTAGCATTTCCAAGCCTTGCCTGGTGTTAAAAGGAAGGTCAGAAATAGCTTCCCAAATGCTGCGATCCAGCAAGAGCCACAGCAACACATGTCCCCACGCGTCTCGCCTGGGTGGGACACTTCCCTTCCCATACCCCAGGGTTGGGATTCAGCCATCCTGGTCAGGGGCAGCGGGGTCCCTCCTCAGACCCAGAGTTCAAGCCTCGATGAGTCAATTCTTCCATGTGCTATGCTTTAATCCCAGGGGCTCGAGAAGCCTTGTGTGGGTCTGTGAAGCTCCCAGTTTAGGTCTGTGCTGCTCTTAGGGCGGTCCTGTGGGTGCTCCCGTGGGTCCTCCCATGGCTGCCAGGCAAGCAGCCTGCAGCAGAGCACGTGGCTGCGCCTGCTACAGACTTGCCACCAAGCTGGCGGCCCTGGGCATCTCTTGAGGCACAGCACCTCAGGAGACCCCGAACTGGGAGGGCTCTGGGATGCTGCCCCTCAGCCTCTCCTTTGCTTGGTGTTTTAGTGGGAAGCTGGTATCTCCAAAGTGGAAGAATTTCAAGGGCCTGCGGCTGCTTTGCCGGGATAAAATCCGTCTCAACAACGCCATCTGGAGAGGGTGGTACATCCAGTGTGAGTACGGGGCCAGAGCCCACTCTATCCGCCGAGTGCTGGGCGATGTCGAATGGGATGGGGCTGGCACCCATGTACAGGTGTGCAGGCACGCTCCCCTGCCCAGGAATGGAGCCATGAGTAAAGCCAGCTGTCTCTTCCCCTGTGCAGATGTGGAGCGGAGAAAGAACCCTGTGTGTAGCTTCATCACCCCACTGGAGGGGTCAGAGGCTGATGAGCACCGAAAACCAGAGGTAGGGCATGGTCCCTCGCAGCTCTCTGGGCCAGGAGCAGGCCTGGGTGGCGCAGGTGGGTGCTGGGGACATGCAGGGGTCAAAGCTTGTTGTATTTCGTAGATTTGCTGGGAAAGGTGTTTCTGACAGGGCACAAGGAAACCAGCCCTGGCTGCAGGGCTCTGGGGCTGGGGCACTCAGCCATGACCCCCCTGTCCTGCCCCTCCAGGCTGTCGTGCTGGAGGGCAACTACTGGAAGCGCCGCATTGAAGTGGTGATGAGGGAGTACCACAAGTGGAGGATCTACTACAAGAAGCGGGTGAGTGGCTCTGCCTGTGCTGCGCCCCATCCCATGGCAGTGCCAGCCGTGGGACGGGACGCCAGTGTGTCCAACATGGAGCCGTGGCTGACGGGGAGCAGGACGTGGCAGGCTCCTGCCAGCATGGGAGGGGGATGCTAGCTGCCACCATGGTGCCGACAGAGGGGAGCTGAGCAGGGACCCTATCCCCAGCTGACTGCAGTGTTGCAGTGTGCTCCAGCAGCCTGGCCTGGGCTGACTGGGCCCTACCTGGTGCACGATCTGGGGCTGGGTTTGGCAGCGCACCCCCAGCACATGTGTTGGGGTCTGTCAAGCAGGGCCACAGCTCACCCACAGCGCTCTGGCTGGGCTGGGATTTGCTGGCACGCCGTTGGCAGCCATGTCTCACCCCAGCAGCATGTGCTGCCAGGCAGGCTGGGTGACTCAGCGTCACTTCGGGTGCCTGCTCTCGGGCATGCTGGCACCATGACCTTGGCTGCCCACCACATGGGGTGGAGTGTGGTCCAGCCTCCTCCCCGGCTGCTTAGAAGGCTGGGACCGATAAAGGCTGGGGGTGCCACAGGGGGGCAGGGTGCTGGCAGCCTCACACCACTACACACCACCAGTCCCACTGCTGGGGCAGCTGCTCAGCCAGACCCTGTAGAGTAAAGGCAGACGTGAACTCATGGCAGCCACACTGAGTGCCACAGGCACCCCCCTCCCGACCATTGGCCCCCTCTGTCCTGCGCCTGGCTCTGCCCCATGCTGTGCCCACCCTGGCTGGGAGGTGACACAGGCTGTCTTCTCCTTCCAGCTCCGAAAGTCAACCCGGGAGGGAGAGCTCTCCAGTCCAAAGCAGGTGAGTCTGCTGGGGAAGGGTGGGGATGGGGGAAAAGGGGTGTGCAATGTGGACCCCTGTACTGGGCAGCTTGGGAGAAAGGCAGATGAAAGCCCCAGGGCGTGGTGAGCCCAATGGGATGGAATGCCAAGCACTTGGGATGACAGATTCACCCTTCTGGAAGCACCAATGTGCCACGTGTGAAGCTTTGGACTGATAAACACTGTGGGGAGCATGGGAGTTCCCAGGGAGGGCAGCTGGGGAGCCAGGCATGGACCCTACCCATGAGAGGTTCCCACCTGGCTCTTTTGTTCCATCTCGTGCAGGATGAGGATGCCTGGAGGCCAATGGAGAAATGGTGCAACCAGCTCTTCTGCAATGTGGTGCCTATGCTGCTTGGGGATGAGGAAGAGGAGCCAGGGGGTAGGCAGCACTTTGACTTGGACACCTTCCTCTCAGACATCTCTGACACCCTCTTCACCATGACACAGACACCGAGCACCCACCAGGGATTCCCCAAGGATGGTAGGTGCCCCAGACCATGCTCTAGCAGAACGTGTAGGAGGAGGTCCAGGTGGGCAGCATGCACTGTGGCACCCTGCTGCCTCTTGGCTTAGCCGCTGAGAGCTGCCACCTGTGTCCTTTGGGCAGACAGGATCCCCTGGAATCCCTCCTGCCAGGGCAGGAGGAGGGGATGCTCCCACCTTGCCCAAACAGAGCTCTTACTCTGGGCAGGGTGGGAGCATCCCTTTCTCTGGTGGCTCCCTATGGGCCAGCCCAGGCTGTCCCAGGTGGGGTGGGCTGAGCTGCCCAGGGAGCACTAACCCTGTGAAGGACCTTGCACCAGTCCCCAGGGCAGGGCTGCCAGCCCTGGGTAAGCAGGGACGGGTATTGTCTTCCATGGCCACTCTTTGCTGTCTCTGCCTGGCCAGGTCCTTGGAGCTCCTGCAGCACCAGGCAGGTCCTGTGCCAAGGATCAGCCTTTCTCTGGGGTTCTTGGGTGCTGGATGAGGTCTCAGAGGTGGTGGTGGGCAGGGTGGTGGGAACGGGATGGCCCTGGGCCACTCCACAGTTTGGACACCCATCTCCCTGTCCATGCATGGCTGCAGGGCAGGGTGCAGTGATGCAGGGTGAGTCTGGGGTGCCATGGAGGGGTGGCATCCAGGCAGGTGTTAAGGCAGTGGTAGGAGGAGTCCTGAAAGAGGGTCTTGGGGGTGCAGTGCCTGGGCCCCAATGTTGCAGCTCTGCCCTCTTCCAGCATATGTTGGGAATGCTGACATGATACAGCCAGACTTGGCACCCCTGCAACCCAGCCTGGATGATATGGACATCTCAGGTAAGAGCCCGCCCAGATGTGGTACCACATCCCACACAGCTCAGCATGTTCTGCACCCCATGGCAGCCCAAAATGTGGGGGTCAGAGGGTTGGCCAGGCAGTAGCAGGAGCTGCTGGGGCAGCCAGAAAACACCAGACATCCACTAGCATGGAGAAAGCAACATGCATGGGCCAGAGTGTTGTGGCCTGCAACCGGGGACGAGCCACAACAGGTCAGGAAGGGCCTGGCCAGGAGCTCTGGGAGGGGATTTCTACAGAGGGTCTTTCCAGGAATGCCAAACCACCTCATTTTGGCTGCAGGCAGAGGAAGGACAATTGTCCCCTGCAAGAAAGAGGAAACCTCTAGAGAGCAGGTTCTGTACTGCTGTGTCCCCCTCCTCACCCCACTCCCCAGCCAGCCCCAGGCTGAGCAGCCTGAGGGGCTGTCTCAGA
The DNA here is from genome assembly GCF_963921805.1 of Phalacrocorax carbo. NCBI lineage: Eukaryota > Metazoa > Chordata > Aves > Suliformes > Phalacrocoracidae > Phalacrocorax > Phalacrocorax carbo. The sequence goes on from NC_087529.1 coordinate 13,639,886, forward strand.
TCTGGGACCCCTGCTGGCTTTGTGCTATGTCCCCTGGGGACAAGTCACTGTCCCTGCAGGCTGGCCCAGAGACAAGCCTAGCACTGGTGTCCAGCTGGGGCAAGGGGGCTGCTGAGGGGAATGCCAGGCAATGGCAGCCTCTTCCCATGGGGCTGCCACCAGCACTGCCATGCAGGCTCTGAGCCATGAGTGTCCATGAGCCATGGAGTCAACTGGGCCATGGTCTGGTCCCAGCTGTGCAGTGTGGTGTCTCCATGGGCTGGGGCAAGGCACCACTGGTGCACGCTGCACTGGGGACCAGCTCTGCCCTTGAACATGCCGGAGGCGGCAGCCTGGGCACATTTTGCAGCATGGGAGCTGGTGTGGGTTGGTGGCTGCTGCCCTCCCAGGTAGCTGGCGGCCTCAGGCAGCACCAGCATGTCTAGATCCCTCTGTGCATCTGTGAGCACCCTGCGAGCTCCATGTCTGGTCTCCACTTCCTTTGGCGGGAAGGAAATAAGGGTGCTTGCGCCATACGGCTGTGGGGTGATGCAAGACCAGATGCTGGCAGGGAGCAGGCTGGGGCGCTCTGATGTGCCTGGGCAGGCAGTGGGATGACCCAGGGATGGATGGGGGGGAAGGCTCTTGCCAGCCCTCCTTGGATCATTCCCTCCAGAGGTCCCATTAGGGTGAGCTGCGCTGGGAAGAAGGTCTGTCCCCACTGCTGGCCCTTTGCCTCCTGTCCCCAGGTGCCCTATGTGGGCATCAGTCACTGGGAGGTGGGACAGCTGCAAATGGGTCAAACTGACACTTGACAAATGATCCTTCCCCTGAGAGTCCTGCATGGCTTTGGAAAGCTGCGCCAACCCCTTTCAAGCAGCACCTCGCCTCAACAGTGTCACAGCAGCAGCCCTAGCACCTCTCTTTGTGGCCCCAGCTGCTGTTCATGCCACCAGCAAGCTTGTGCTCAGCAGGAGATGGCAAGGGCCACAGTGGTGCCCAGCTGCACTGATATATTTCTATAAGCAGCCAAGTTGTCTTATTTTTCTGGGGGAAAGGCCTGCATTTTGCTGCCTAGGAATGGGATGGGTCTTACTGTAAGCTACTACATCGTAGGAAAGCATTCCTCCTCGTTCTGCCCATGCCCGGTGTCTCTGTGTGGGGGGACTTCTGGGGCTAGGGAGGGTCCCAAGCCCAGTTGGGGTCAGGGACGGCATCCCAGGTGTGCCTCGTTGTCTGCCTAAGTGTGGGCTGCTGAGCACAGCTGGAGAGAGGCCTGCGTGCCCCGGGCCAGGGCAGCACCCTGCGGGGTGCTCAGAGATTTCTCGGTGGGAGTTTTGTACAGGACGTGGCATTTCCTGGGACGCTGCACAGAGCAGCTCGCCCCAACGATGAGAGGTTACAATCCCATGACAGCCGAGGGCTGCGCGTGAGCAACATGCGCGTTGGCAGGACGTGGGTGTGCACTGGGCAGTGAGGGTGGCTGGGAGGAGGTGTAGAAGCAGGAAAGAGTGCACACACCCTGCGATGGGCAGTGCTGGGGCTGTGTGACCACGGGGCAGTGGGAGGTAGTGGGGAGAGGAGATGTGGGGTGAATGCTAGTTATTGGGTGCCACAGCTGCTGGTGCCAGCCAGCGCAGTAATGTCCCCAAGGCCACTTTTCTAGCAGGGCATACGCTGGCTTTTCGTGGCTCACAAGCAGCGATTCTGCCAGCAACCTCATGCAGAGCACCGCAGTGCAAGCGTGCAGGGTGGGCACCGCAGCAGTCGGCACAGGGCTTCTGCAGGGTCACAGGGCTGTCACCATGTCTGGTGGCTGTGGCAGAGCTTGGTGCCTGTCAGTCAGCGCATGCAAGCCAATCCCCAAATGAGGAAGCACCTCGTGTCCGCAGAGGGTGCTGGAGCACATTGTGGGGTGGGTGGAGAAGTCCTGATGGCAGAGGCAAGGGAGCAGCCCGGCCCCGTGCCCTGCTGGCACCATGCTCCAGGTAGGACCCACGCTGGGCACTGGGGAGCTGGGGGCTGGGCTGGCCATCTCACGGGGTGGCATCACCCTGCCACGCTGCAGGGCCCTCTCAGATCCTGGGGTCAATACTAGAGCATCCTTGGTTTGGGAACGGGCTCTGTAGACCCGATCCCATTGGAGAGCAGCCCCAGGTTTGAACAGGATGCCAAAGGTGTGGTGTGCTGACCACACGGGCTCTTCTCTCTTGAGTAGCAACATGCCCTGGCCACTCTGCACAGCCTGGGAGCAGGTCGGTGTGATGCGACAGTGGAGAGGAGCGTGGGCAAGAGCTGTGGCGTGGGGAAGGGGCAGGAGAAAGGGAGGGAAGGGTGCCCAGGGGCTGCCAGCCACCTTCTATCCCTGCAGCACAGCGAGAGGCACAAGAGGAATTGAATCTGCAGAGCTGGGCACCAGAAATGCCTATAAATACCCACAGAGCTTTAGTGCCGATGGCAGGGAACAGCCTGGCATGGGCATGGTAGAGGGCTGGTGGCAGTGTGGAGCTGAGTGCTGTACCCTGGGGAGGCTGAGACCCTGCCTAGCAGCATCACGGCCCACGAGTGCCGGCCCAAGGAGGGCAGGGGTGGTTCTGCAATGTTCCTGGGTATTCAGCATGTCCTTGGTATGGGGAAGGGGCAGTCTGAGGGCTGAGTGGGGCAGCTCAGTGACAGCACTGCCCCGTCTTGCACCAGTGTTACCATTGGCTGGCAACACACACCACTGATGGAATCATCATCATGACCAGCCCCATGACATCCCACTCTGCTGGCACGATTTCTCCTCTGGTGTAGATTCAAAAGGGTGTCAGGCCTTTGCAGGTCCCAGCCAGGACACGCCAGGCACTGGAGCCTGTGCCACAGCCTGGAGGGAGCACAGAGTCCTTGCAGCCCTGCAAGGACTGCAATCTGGGCAGGCAGAGCCAGCATGTGGGCTCGGCTGAGCTCTGCTGAGAGCAGCACAGGGCCTGGAGGCAGGGATGCTCATGCCAGCCTTGGGGTTGGGAGCATGGCACGGTGCTCTCCAGAAGGGATGCAAGTACCTGTGTCCCACGGCGGCTGCTCAGGCACATAGCCTGTGCCAGGGCCTGTTGGTCAGCTGCCTGCAAACCCAGCCAGTACTTCTGCTCCATCCTATGGGGGAGCATCCAGCAGCCCCATCCCTGCCCCACAGCTATCCTCTACAGGGAAAACCCTCCTGGTGACAATGCCCAAGCCAGCACTGGCATAGGCAGTGGTGCCATCAGCACCAAGCCGAGGTGTGCGGGGCACTGATGTGCCCGGGGAGCTCATTTCACAGGGTAGGTGGCTGCCTGAAGTGTCAGGCCATCCCTTTGTGCCACAGTGTCTGGGCTTACAGAAGGAGCAGGGTTGTGGGAAGGGGAGAGGAAGGGAGAGGGAGTCGCGGCAAGGTCACGGGGCTCGGCTTCGGGAAGGCCATGGGATGTGGTTAGCCGCAGGCTGCACGCACGACAGCGCCAGCGCGGGGAGACAGGCACTCGCCACAACCCCAGAGGACTGTCCCCTGTGGCTCAGGGATGCTGTGACCCGCTCCTCCGAGCTTCCCCATTGTGGCTGCCCTCAGCCTGGGTGTTGTGGTCCCTGCCCCAGACCCGGGGCTGATTCAGGAGAAATGGTATAGCCACACACTCCCCTGGGAGCAGCCCCAGTGCTGGAGCACGTGGCACCCAGCTGGGTGTTGGGGACGGGGTCCCCACCCATGGGTGGCACTCCTGGGCGGGCTTTCCTGTCCCCATGTGTGTGGCAAGGCTTGCCCCAGGCACGTGGGCTGCGTCTTCCCTCCATATGTTCCAACATTTCACAACCTGGGTGCCAAACCCACTTACGGATCTGGGAGCTTCCCTGGTCCTGCAAGGTGAAGGTGGGACGGGCAAGTCCCCAGCAGTGCCAGTAATGGGGTACAGCTCCCCCGGTGTGCCCTGGGGCTTGTCACTCCCTCTTGGGGGAGGTCCCCTCATGCCCATCACTTTCTCCACTTGGCCCTGCAGATATCTTCACCAGCCACCGGCCACCACCATTGCAGATGCAGCCAGGCTACCAGGAGCCGCCCTGCTTCGTGCCCATGGCTGAGCCCCTGTTTGGTGGCGGGGGGTCCCTGATGGGCACGCGGGGGCTGCCCGCCAGCCCCGAGGCCCCGCTGCCTCCTGGCACCCTCCTCCAGGTGAGCCGGACCCCAGCCCGCATCCTGCGGCTGCCGGTGACCCGACCACCCATCTTGACCCTCCTGTGTCTCCCACAGCCCGGTGGTGCCTCCCAGCTTGGCCTCCACGGCGCCTTCCTGGGCCCTGAGCTCCCCTCGGCCCCCCTGTCCCCTGACCCCCCTGCCACAGCACCCAGCGGCCTCAGCACCCAGCTCCGACACAAGCCCCTGCTGCAGTATGGCCTCCCTGGCAAGTGCCACAGCCCAGAGCCTCCGGGACCCCCCTATGCCCCCCCCATCCAGTCCCCCAGGGCACCACTTCTGGGCCCAGACCCCCAGTTCTCCCCTGCCTCAGCCCCCCGGTCTAAGTTCCCCTATGCTGGCTCACCTGGCCCCTCGCTCCTCGCCCACCCTGCCTCCGCCCTCTCGGCACCCTGCTTCACCACCCACACCCCTGCGCTGGGCTATGCCGCAGGCATGGTGCCTCCGGCACCCCCGCCGCTCCTGCCCCCCATCCTGCTGGGCGACCCCAGGTTTGCTCCCCCAAAGGGGCTATGCAAGAGCGGGGCTGGGCGGCTGAAGGCAAAACCCAGCAGCACCAAGGTGAAGAGGCTGCCGGGACCCACCACGCCACCCCACCTGGCCATGCCCAACCCCTGCCTGAGCCAGCTGCTGACCACAGGTAACGGGACTGGTGGGCAGTGGGGGGACACAAGGGCAAGCTGATGGAAGGGGGGAGATGCTATGGGGGGTGTTGGAGTCAGACCCTGCTTTCTCCCTGGGGTTGGGACACTGGGGATACTGGGCATGGCACATGATTGTCCCCACAGTGGAGCAGCACCAAACCCAGAAGTGAAGCCATGCCCCCCTGGCTCCAGCACCCCGGGAGAGAAATGGGGCCCAGGTGGCCCCAGGGCTTGGCCACAGGCACTGCTGCAAATTCCCTGTGACCCCAGCCTGGTCTCCATGGCCCTCCATGTGTGGGCTGAGTGTCCAGCCTGACCCACTGCCTGTGCATGCGATGGGACGGGTCCCACAGAAATTGTCATGTCTGGCCCCATGCTGGGCTGGGGAGGGGCTGAGGGGGTCTCTGCCTGTACCAAGGCTCCCAAGATCGTCCCCACTGCGGGGAGCAAAGGCACCTCTCTCCAGGGGCTGCTTCGCCCTTCCCCAAGCAGACAGGCAGGGAAAGGGATGCAGCAACATTGCTGCTGGATGCTGGCTGTCCCATGGGGCAGGAAAGGTCACCCAAGCCCCAGCACCCTCAAGCAGCAGCACCCTTCTGCTCCCTGCTCTCTTGCAGCTGAGCAGAAGCCCACCCTGGATGCCCCACACCCAATGGGTTCAGGACTCATGCCTGCATCCCCTGTCTCCCCGGTAAGCACTCACCTACCCCCCCAGGCTGGGAATTGTCCCCCCAGGTCAGGAAGTGCCTTCTCCTGGTTGCTGGGGCAGGGGTAGAGATGGAGCAGGTGGGGAGATGGGGCTCTGTGGGGTCACCCTTTGCAATATTGGGCCGGACAGGTGTGGGGACATGTGGATGGGGTGGCAGGAGTCACATGAGTGTTTTCTCCCATAAAAGAAACAGGGCAGAAGTGGGAAACAGCCCACTTGTAGGACCCCTTTCCTGGTGATGCTGCCCTGGGGCAATGGGGCTGGGGCTGCCCCTGGGGATGGTGGGGTGCACTGTGGGGACGGGGCTGCCCGTCCACTTCCCAGGTCCCCTCGTGGGCATTCAGCTGACCAAAAGGGAAGGGGCAAAGGGGTGCTAGACCCCCAACCTCCCACTTCCCTCTGCCTTCTCCCAGCAGCAGAGCACTGTCCTCGATGTCCCTGCCACCTTCCTCTCCAGAATGGCTCAGCTGAGCCCAGGACTGGCTTCTGGATCCAGCCCTTCCCAAGCAGTGCCAGTGCCAGTGCTGCTGGCAGGTACCCAGCCAGGCCCAGGGCTGCTCCCCAAGGCAGAGCGTCTGTCCCCCACATCGGGTTGTGGTGAGTCTGGGGCACCCCAAGGAGCTCCACAGGGCACTGCATTTCCTGCAGAGAGCTTGGACAAACATTTTGGGAATGTTTCATTTTGGCTTCAATCCCAGCTATCCCAGCTGAGCACAGATGATTCCTTTTGCTAGGGGGGGGCACAGCTCCTTCACCTGCCTCCTTCTACAGGGGAAAAAGTAGAAACAGGAAAAGGCAGAAAGGAGCAGAATGTCGGACTGTGGTTTTGAAAACCCAGAGCCTGTTTTTCAAGTGGGAAGTGCCCTGCTTTCACCCACAGAAACCAGAGCAGCGGCTGGAAATCAGGCATTGGTATCGTTTTCAGTTTGGTGCTGCAGACCACAGCCTTGCTGCCCTCAGAACTCTCTCCTGGTGATTTCCACCCCAAGAAATGCTGGGAATTTAAAACATCACATCCCAAATGTTCCCATTTCTGATCAGCTGTAAAATGACTGGGATTTGGGATAAGACAAAGTGATAAGATGTGGTCGGACGCTGGACCAGAGCATCCCTGTCAGCTGAGTGGGGTGGCTGCCCTGGGGCTGGGGTAGCACTGCGGGCCACTCCTCTCTGCCTGTCCCAGTGCAGGACCCTGGTGTCAGCCAGTCATGAGGGGATGCTGCCATGCCTCTCTCCAGAGCATCACCTTCCCTTTTCCAGGCAGCGACTGGCCCAAGCCCAGCCGGGCTTCCCCAGGACCCACTGTGAGGCTGGGTGCTGGCATCTCCCTGCACCACCCTGTGTCCCGGCAGGGCAGGCCTGAGTCCAGCAAGGTACAGCAGGAGCAAGCACTGCCTTCACTATGGGGGCACCATCTCTATATGCACGCCCCTTTCCTGCTGGCCCCCAAACTGCCCCCCCCCTTGCCGTGAGCTTTGGGCCAGCCCATCCACGATGGGCCAAGATGCCCAGGGCCATCCCCACTGCCAGGAAGTGCCTGACAGCACTTGCCCACAGACGGAGAGCCGACGCATTACACACATCTCTGCCGAGCAGAAGAGACGCTTCAACATCAAGCTGGGCTTTGACACGCTGCAAAGCCTGGTGAGCACGCTGAGTGCCCAGCCCAGCGTCAAGGTGAGCACCCAGGGCTGTGTGGACCAGCCCTGGGCATGCAGGGACACGGTGTCACCTGGGGATGCTGTGTCCTTGATCTACCCCTGTGCACGGAGCTCCTGCGCTGCACCCCAGCCTGTGGGGCAGGAGGCTGCGAGCCCACACCCGGCACATGGAGACCTGGGCGGTGCAGCTGTGCCAGGGTGGTCTGGGCTCTGGATCCTGTGGCAGAAGCTGCCAATGCTCGGCAGCAGGCAATGTGGCACCTCGTGCTGCCAGCCCCGCTGCACAAAGCACCGGGTGCCCCACACCCTGCCCACCCTGTGGCCCCGCAGGTCAGCAAGGCCACCACCTTGCAGAAGACAGCCGAGTACATCTGCAAGCTGCAGCAGGAGCGGGCGGCCCTGCAGGATGAGGCGCAGCGGCTGCGGGAGCAGATCAAGGAGCTCAATGGCTCCATCAAGTAAGGGTGACATGGCTGGGGGAGGCGGGAGGGAGCCACTGCCTGTGTTGGGGTAGCCAGGCAGGGCAAGTGGTAGCAGCAGGACACAGCAGGTCTTCTGAGTAACTCCCAGGAGCTGCATTTGATTCTGTCCCCCCTCAAACCCTGTTTTTGGTGGGGGATGCTCAAGAGGCAGTGCTGGGTGGGACCAGAGCATGGTACCAGGCCCCACAGCTGCCCTGGGAGGGGGACACTACCTGCCCACCCCTTCTGAGAGCTCAGGTCCTGTCAGAGCCTCTCCCTGTGGGGTGGCCCCTGCAGCTCCCAGCCTCCTCGACGTGGTCCCACGGTGTTGGTTGTGCCCTACAGCCTGTGCCAGGAGCAGCTGCCGGCCACGGGGGTGCCCATCACACACCAGCGCTTTGACCAGATGCGCAGCATGTTCGATGAGTATGTCCACTCCTCCACGCTGCAGAACTGGAAGTTCTGGATCGTATCCTTTGGGGCCTGCTGCTTGGTCTAACCCTCCACCAGATACCAGGTCCTCTGGTTCACCTGCTGCTCCCGGGTCTGTGGGGTCCTTCTGGCTCAAGAGGTTCTGGGGACCATGGGGAGGTGTTTCCCAGCCAAGGGCACATGGTGGGAATGTGCTGAGATGCTGTGGTTAGGGGAAGCTTCTGTTACAGGGGAGCAAATGGAGTAGGAGTAAACGGTCAGACCTTGGGGATAATGAAAGTCACCGGTGGAGCCGAGCTCGTGAAGGGAAAAGCTCCTGGTGACATGGAAACTGGCTCTGAGAGGCAGCAGCCTTCAACTAGGGATAAGGAAAGGTCCAGACATAAAGCTGGGGGCATGATGGCTTGGCCATGGTAGCCACATGGCACACCCTGGAAACCCAGGTGTGCCTGTGCCTGGGATATGAGTCTGGGGTCCACACAACAGAGAGGGGGGAGGGGACCAAGGGCCAGGGAATGGGTGGTCAAAGGGCTGGGCCTCCTTCTCTGTGAGCAGGGAGGGATTAGTCACACTGGGACCATCAAGCCTGTAGAGACTGTGAGGTTTACAAAATCCTTGCTGCCCACAGTCTGCTCCAGTGCAGCCAGCCTGGGCAAGGCAGAGGTGGCTCCTGACAGAGTTTGGGAGCACTGTGGAACTCTTTCTGCAGGACACTGGGTATACTAAAGCCAGCATGGGCTCCAGGACATGCTTGTCCTGGAGGCATCTGCTGTGGATTACTACCTGCACAAAGTTGTCAGTCCCCAGCGGTGGTCCCTGCAGGCTGGGAGCCCCAGGGGAACGCACATTGGTGTTGTGCCCTGCTCCTCCTGGGCACTTCAGAGGGCATGGCACTGTCTGGCTCCTTGATCTGCTCTGGAAGAGCTGCCTTGTTTTTAAACAACCATTTCTGGCAGCCCCAGTCATGACAGGCATTATGCAGCTGTCCCACTGCCTGCCCTGGATGACAATCCTGTCCCTGCTAACCCAGCAGAATGGGCTGGTGCCCAGAGTGGTGCTGCACTGGGGAAGGCACCCAGCAGGTCTGCTCCATGGCCAGGCAGGGAGGTTTGTCCTTCTGCCTGTAGGAGGGTGCTGCCCACACCTGGTGGGTGGGAGGCCATGGCCTTAGCAAGGCTGGTCCTTAATTCCCCTGCTCCCATCAGTTCAGTATCATCATCCGGCCCCTCTTTGAGTCTTTCAACGGCATGGTCTCCACGGCCAGCATGGAGAGCCTCACCCAGACGTCTCTCGCCTGGCTGGACCAGCACTGTTCCCTCCCAGCGCTTCGGCCAAGTAGGTGGCCCTGCTCCTGCCCATGCTGGGCACAGAAGCCGGGCTGGCCTGCTGGCACGGGCTGACAGAAAAACTGAGGGGAACGGGATGGAGGCGTCCTGGGGGGCAGTGGGGCTGGCCCTGCACTATGCTTCTGCCACATCAGAGGGAAGCACTCGTGGGCATCCTGGGGCTGCATGCTTAGTGCTTTTTATGCTCCTTTCACACCCATGCTCCAGCTGAGCTGGCTGCTGCTGCCCTGACCTGAGAGTCTGTGTCCCGGCTTGGCAGGGCTTAGCCCTCCCCAAAGACCCACAGGGTGGGTGTCCCTTTGTCCTTTCTGCTGAGGGCTGTGGCAGAGAACTGTCATGGAGTTCCAGGGGCCGTGGCAGGGCTGGAGCAGGGACAGGAAGAGCCATCACCCCTGGGATGGGTTAACTGGGATGAATTAACCAACCCCCTTCCAGCCCCCAAGGCATGGCGGGGGGGGGCGAAGGGTGGGCGCATGTGACTTGTCCCACTTCTCCCTGCAGCCGTCCTGAACTCCCTCCGGCAGCTAAGCATTTCCACCTCCATCCTGAGTGACCCAGCCTGCATTCCCGAGCAGGCAACAAGGGCAGTGGCGGGGATGGGCCGTGGTGGTTCCTCCTCCTAGCTGCCCCTGGAGGGGGCAGGGGCAGGGGCTGTTGCAGTGCCCTGGCCCTGCACTCCAGGGCCTGCCGCCCCCCCGAAGTGGCTGGCACAGCATGGGGCCCTGCCAGTGTGACACTGAGGCTCTGGGAGCTCCTGCTGGGGCCTGGCCCGGCTGCCTGGTAAAGGACTCGCTCTGCCCATGGGCCTCGGCGTGGTTCTTCCTGCCCCGGGTTGGCTCTGGGCAGGGCTGGAGCAGGCAGCGGCTGGGCAAGGGTGGGCAGGGTGAGGGCAGAGGTAGGCAAAGGGGTGAGGGCAGGGTGAGGGCAGGGGCAGCAGGGGGTGAGGGCAGGGTGAAGGCAGAGGCAGGCAGGGTGTGAGGGCAGGGTGAGGGCAGACGCAGGCAAGGGGTGAGGGCAAGGTGAGGGTGGGGGCAGGCAGGGGGTGGGGGCAGGGGCGGGCAGGGTGAGGGCAGAGGGGTGAGGGCAGGTGCGGGCAGAGGGGTGAGGGCAAGGTGAGGGTGGGGGCAGGGGCAGGGGCAGGCAGGGGGTGGGGGCAGGGGCGGGCAGGGTGAGGGCAGAGGGGTGAGGGCAGGTGCGGGCAGAGGGGTGAGGGCAAGGTGAGGGTGGGGGCAGGGGCAGGGGCAGGCAGGGGGTGGGGGCAGGGGCGGGCAGGGTGAGGGCAGAGGGGTGAGGGCAGGTGCGGGCAGAGGGGTGAGGGCAAGGTGAGGGTGGGGGCAGGGGCAGGGGCAGGCAGGGGGTGGGGGCAGGGGCGGGCAGGGTGAGGGCAGAGGGGTGAGGGCAGGTGCGGGCAGAGGCAGGCAAGGGGTGAGGGCAAGGTGAGGGTGGGGGCAGGGGCAGGCAGGGGGTGGGGGCAGGGGCGGGCAGGGTGAGGGCAGAGGGGTGAGGGCAGGTGCGGGCAGAGGGGTGAGGGCAAGGTGAGGGTGGGGGCAGGGGCAGGCAGGGGGTGGGGGCAGGGGCGGGCAGGGTGAGGGCAGAGGGGTGAGGGCAGGTGCAGGCAGAGGGGTGAGGGCAAGGTGAGGGTGGGGGCAGGGGCAGGGGCAGGCAGGGGGTGGGGGCAGGGGCGGGCAGGGTGAGGGCAGAGGGGTGAGGGCAGGTGCGGGCAGAGGCAGGCAAGGGGTGAGGGCAAGGTGAGGGTGGGGGCAGGGGCAGGCAGGGGGTGGGGGCAGGGGCGGGCAGGGTGAGGGCAGAGGGGTGAGGGCAGGTGCGGGCAGAGGCAGGCAAGGGGTGAGGGCAAGGTGAGGGTGGGGGCCGAGGCGGGCAGGGTGAGCGCAGACCCGGGGCGGGGCAGTACCACCACCCCGCCGCCAGGGGCCGCCCTGCGCGGACCCCGCAGAAGGAGCAGCGTGGAGCCGGGCGCGCATGCGCGCCTGAAAGTGTGTCTCTCTGCCCCCCCCCCGCCCACACAGCTGCTCCTCGGCGCATGCGCTTTGCTCCGGCTGCTGGGCGTTGGGGCGGGTGGGGAGCGGTCGGTGCCGCCCCGCTGAGGTGGCGGCGGCGGGAAGATGGAGGCGGGGGCGCTCGGCGGGCCGGTGCTGCCGGGCGCTCTCGCCCTTCTCCTCGTCCTGCTGCTGCTGGTGGCCGCGCTGCGCCGCGCCGCCCCGCCGAGGCCCCTCGCCGCCCCGCCGGATGGTGAGTACGCGGGTGGGGACAGGGCTGGGCCAGGCCGGCCCGAGCCGAGCCTCCGCTCCCCGCAGGCCGCAGGGTGAACGGCGCCGCCACGCCGGAGGAGCACCGGAAGGCGAAGCTGCCGGCGCGGGCCCGGAGGGACAAACCGCAGCAGCAGCAGCACAGCTTCGCCCACAGGCTGCTGGTGGCCTCCCTGAAGGTACTGTGTACCCCGGTGACCCGCCGGCCCCGGCACCCCGGCCCGCCTCCGCTCCCCGCGCTGACCGCTCTCTCTCCCCAGGGCCACAGCGGCTCCGTCTCCTGCCTAGACTTCAGCAGCAGCGGCAAGTACCTGGCGTCCTGCGCTGACGACCGGACGGTCCGGCTGTGGAGCACCCGGGACTTCACGGCGCGGCAGCACCGCTGTCTGCGCGCCAACGTCGAGCTGGACCACGCCGAGCTCGTCCGCCTCAGCCCCGACTCGCGGTAGGGCCAGGCCTCCCGAGGCCTTGTGTGCCCCCAGCCCAGAGACCACCTGGGGTGTACCGGCACCAGCACGTCCTGTGGACTAGGCTGCACGGATGTTACATCTCTCACAGGGTTGTGACGGTATCGCTGGCTCGTGAGGGCAGCGGGCACGTTCATGTGCTAGGGCAAATACCCCTGTCCCCAGCTTGCCACCCTGCGGCTGGTTTGAGCTGCTGAGCCTCTCTGGGGGCTGGGGAGAGAGCTGTCGCTGGCTGGGAAGCTTGGTTGAAAAGCATGCCTTGGCACTTAGAGAGAGGAATATCGTTTCCAGATGTGGAGTAATAAATTCTGTTCTTTTCCATTCAGTGTTGCAGTTGAGCTAACACAGGGTGAGAATGTGGCGCTCTCGTAAAGCACGCAGCTTTTTATGTGCCAGTGTATCCCTTTTCCCCAGGTGCCACTGAGTGACCCATTAGCTTACCTGTTGTAGCTAGGCTTAGCGGAGGTAGCCCATTTCTTAACGGTTCAGAGTGTCTCTCCTTCCACTTAGGGCATTCATTGTTTGGCTGGCGAATGGTGAGACTATCCGTGTCTATAAAATGATTAAGAAGGATGATGGCAGCTTCACCTTCACTGCAACTTCTGGAGACTTCCCAAAGAAGCACAAGGCTCCTGTCATTAACATAGGAATTGCAGAGACAGGTATGGAAATAGCAGAGCTGCTCCCTTGTTGTGGCTCTCGATCAGCTTTGATTTCCTTGTAAAGCAAGAGCAGCTGGGTTGAAAGAGTTGGAGTTTTTGGCATTCTCAAGGCCTTGATTCTCTGTAGTCTCTAAGGTGTTACTTTTTAGCCTTTGTTTACTACTGAGTGAATGGAAAGATGCCGTTTTCAGCCAGACAATGTTCTTGTACGTGCAGAATTAGCACCCCAATGTGCACAGCCTCTTAATTTACATTTTCAGGGATGCTGTTGCAAAGAGGTCTGGTCTCAACATTGAGAGAATCGCTGTTCTCTGGCCCACCAGTCTGTCTTTAACCTGTCAAAAGTCTCTCTAGTGAGTTCATGTGTCTGCCTTGGACTTCTGGGATCTTCTAGAACAGAGGCTGGGGTGGGTATGTGTTAGCCCTGAGAACTTGATGGATTAATGCTTCAGGTATGTGACAGCAGGCAGTTGGAAATGAGTGGACACAAGTTCAGTTCTGTAATAGGAGAGCAGAGAAAATGTTAACTGAAACCTTTGTTTAGCGTGAAAGTGAAAACTTAAACCTGCAGAAGTAGCTGGAAGGTAAATAGGCAACTCTGTGTCTCAGCTGAGATGCAAAGGGGAAGGCATTGCAAGTGGAAACAAGCAGGAGTCCGAAATGCTGATGCAAATGGTAATCGTGGCTAGTAGTAGTGTGACTTGTAGTCAGCTACCTGCCTGTAATCCATGACTTGAAAGCTACAGATACCTCAGGTTGTGTTTTAACCATCTGGGGAAGATGAAGTCTGCCAAGTCACTCCTGTGGTACCAGTGTAGTGCTGAGCTCTGCAAGTGGGATCTGAGGGGTGCTGGGGCAAGACACATGTGGTCTCTGCGTGCCCGTTGCCAGCTGATGGCTGCTGAGGCCAAGGCTGCACTAATGTGTAACCAGGAGCAGAGTCTTCTGATACTGCTCTTCGCTCTGTCCCAGGAGATTGATTGAATTTTGGTGCTGCTTTTGGTCTTCTTGACTTGACTGTCCCAGTGCAGGGAGAGGTTGCCCTGCTTAAGGACCCTTGCAGCCTTTGATAAGTCTGTAGCAGCATTAGGCCTGGGAGCTCTCCTGATCTTTGCCTTTTTCCCCCAGGAAAGTTTGTCATGACAGCTTCTAGTGACACTACCATCCTGATATGGAGTCCAAAGGGTGATGTCCTGGCCAGCATTAACACTAACCAGATGAACAATGCCTACGCCGCAGTGTCGCCCTGTGGAAGGTGAGGGGCTCGAGGTATTCCAGGCCCCTCCTGCTGCAGAGTAGGAGTCTGTAGGGGTGAACAGGGACTTTGCTCCTTCCCAGAGGACATCATCACTTCAGACCATCGGCAGTTAGCTGTTATTTTAATGCAATTTTCTGAGGCTTCCGCACTTGAAAAAGCAATTCTGGCCCCTGAGAGCAGCCCCTCCAGGAGTGCTGACTCTTGCCTGGGTAGCCTCAGCCTCTCAGTGGGTTGCTATTCTGCCTCAGCACTGCTCTTCCTACAAATCAGCTCCTAAAGAGCTATGGGGAACGGCGTTGGCCTCAGTTGGTGGAGGTGGGATAATACAAGGGTGTATGCAAAGCAAACAGCATTTCTAACTTGCTTTTAACCTTTTAAAGGTTAATTATAAAATTAAAATCTTTATTACTGAGGGATTGTTTATCAGGGAAATAATGTTCTCTGCTCTGTCTCTAACTTGTTGCTGCAGGAAGGCTTGCCATGCTCCAAGCTCAGTGAGTTTGGGGATCAAAAGCACTTAGCATCTTTATTTTGGGCTGGGAGTTGCTCGTGCCCAAGTTGTAGAGTTGCTGCTCTGGTCCCTGGTGGCCTCCCTTAGTGTTCCCTTTACCAGCCTGGTTTCAATGAAAAGTGAGAACTTTTTCAGCTGACCAAAGCAAAGGGTTGAATGTGTCTGGATAGGTGTGTCTTGACAGAGCCCTGTCTTAGGCACCCATCCGCACAGTAGGGCTGCCCCTGGCCCCTGCATTGCTCAGGAGGCCAGAGGAGAGCTCTGCAGGGCCAGCCCTACGGCCAGGACGCACTAAGTGCTCTGTAACAGATAACCCTGTGTCTTTCACCCAGGTTTGTGGCATCCTGTGGCTTTACTCCTGATGTGAAGGTGTGGGAGGTGTGTTTTGGCAAGAACGGAGACTTCCGGGAGGTGGCCAGGGCTTTTGAGTTGAAAGGCCACACCGCTGGTGTGCATTGCTTCTCTTTCTCTAATGATTCGAGGAGGTAAGTGTGCACTATCCACTGCCTGAAATAGTATGGCTTGCTCTCGGGCACGTCCGCTCACCCCTTCCAGTCCATGCCAGCCTGCACCCCTGCAGGCTGTGGGAGGATGCTGCCCTGCATGCTCTTCTGGCAGCCCTGGATGACAAAAGCCTGACTGGTGCGTGCCACCTGCATATTCCCTGTGGATTTCTTCCTGGGGGTGGCTGCTTTTGTGCTCCGGAAAGAGGATGAGGACTCTGTGTGTGTGCAAACTTGCACTTCCCAAAAGAACCCTCTGGCCGCCAAGGATTCCTGCTTTGCAGGGGTGGCAGGGGAGGAGGTGCTGCCTGATTTCCTTGCACTCGCCTATGCTCTGTCTCCTGGCTGCAGGATGGCGACTGTTTCGAAGGATGGGACATGGAAGTTCTGGGACACAGACGTGGAATACAAGAAGCAACAGGATCCTTACCTGCTTCTGACGGGGAAGTGTGAGGTGACGGAGCCTTGTCGCATCGCCCTGTCCCCTGATGCTCGAGTCGTCGCCATCTCCAGTGGCACAGACATTGTTGTGTACAACACAAGAAGAGGGGAGGAGGAGGAGCGTTTTCTGGGTGTGCATGGACGGTGCATAATGGACTTGGCTTTTGACACCAATAGCCGCTACCTGGTGTCATGTGGGGACCGGGCCATCCGCGTCTTCCACAACGCTGCTGGTCACAGGGCGGTTGTGGAGGAGATGGAAACCATGCTGAAAAAAACTGCCAACAAAGCCACTCGAGAGAGGCTGGAGCAGCAGATCTCCAGTGCCCGCAAAGCACTGGCCGCAATCTATGGCAAGAAGCACTAATTCTCCTCCACAGTGGTGTGTCCCAGCTCTCTGTGGTCACAGGCAGCTGCATTCTGCCGTGGGACATTTTTTTTTAATAACACTGAACATGTTGTAATAAAAGAGTGTGCAGAGTGCTCAAGGCCTTCCTTGCATGCTTTCTGACCGTAGCGATGGAGAGCTAGGCAGCGTGTCCGTCTGGGGCAGGTGAGGGGCACCAAGGGCTCCCCATGGTGCTGCTGTTTCCTCCTCCTGCCTTGTCCCCACCCCATCTCATCGATATCCCATGGGGTTAATTGCTTGGACAGGACCAGCAAGGTTTTTCTGGACTTAGAAAAGGGGAGGGGGGTTGTGTGGTTTTTTTGGAAGACCTGCCCAAGCTCAATCTTTCATGCTAAAGGTGGGTGGTTCTGCTGCACGGGAACGGGCAGGGTTCTTTCAATCCGTGTTGCGGGCTTGAGGTGATGCACAATTCCGGGGGACTAGAGGCTTGCCCCCCTCCGCCGCTGCGGAGTCGCGCCCAGCGCTGGGCAGGACTTGCCCCAACCTAAGATGGCGTAGGCGGTGTCGTCGCCCCTCCCCTGCAGGAGGGCGGGGCGAGCCGCGCAGGCGCACTACGCGCCCCCTTCCCGCTCCCTTCTTCTGGGCGTGGCGAGCGCGGTGACGCACCCGCGCAGGGCGTGGGCGGGGCGGGGTGCGCGCATGCGCGGAGAGAGGCGGCGGGTGCTGCGGAGCCGGGGCTGCCGGGGCTGTGGGCGCCATGTCGGGCCGCTCGGTGCGCGCCGAGACCCGCAGCCGCGCCAAGGATGACATCAAAAAAGTGATGGCGGCCATCGAGCGCGTCCGCAGATGGTGAGAGGCGGGGCCGCGGGGGGGGTGGGGCCTGCCCAGCGTGCAGCCAATCACCGCACCACACGAGTGCCGGTGGAGGGGCTCCGGTGGCGAGTATCCAATCAGCATGCTGCGTGGTGGAGCGGGCGGGGATTGAGAGGCAGCATCCAATTAACTCGCCCTATCGGCTCGGGGCTGTGAGTGGGACCGGAAGCGCCGATGATCGGCAGACGCCACGACCAATCAGAACGAGGTGTGAGGGGTGAGACGGCGGGGCGCGGCAGTGCTGTGGATTGGCATTCCCCTGGTCCAATCTGAGCCTTGCGGGCGAGCGGGCGGGACTTGTTGCCAGGGTACCGCCGGCCTGCCCGGCCGCGCCCCCGCGCGGCGCTGACGGCTGTGTCCGCCCAGGGAGAAGAAGTGGGTGACGGTGGGCGACACCTCGCTGCGGATATTCAAGTGGGTGCCGGTGGCGGACAGCAAGGAGGTGGGTACCGCGCCCTTCCCCGGGACCGCCCCGCCCGCTCAGGACCGCCCCGTCCTGCTCCCCGGGATCCACCGCCCCCGGCCCCGGCCGCGCCGTGCCTTCCTTCACTCTGCAGGGGAGCGGCCCAGGGGCTCCCCGGTGCAGCCCCGGGAGCCTCTGCTTGCCCCCGCTCCCCCCCGAAGGCGGTGCCCGGAGCGGGTTCGCCCACCCGTGAGCCCGGGCCGTGGGGCCGCCCGCCGCCTGCAGCGGCGCAGCCGAGCTGGCGGACCTGAGCCGCTGCTCTCCCTTGCGCCTCAGCTCAGGTGCTCGCGTGTGATCCCCTCTGCCCTCCCTGTTGCCTTCATCCCCACCAGAGAATGTATTTCTCTTTGGTGAAGCTCCTTGAGAGGTGTCAGCTCCTCCTTTGGCTTCCGATTCTGAAGCCCCACAGCTGAAGTTTTGCCTCTTGGTTAGAAAAGTGCCCAAAAAGGAAAGGGAAGAGGCCTGCACAAGCACATCCCCCTGGGCTGCTGGGTGGGAGGAAGGGGAGTAGCTTCTCTGGAGCACTTTGTGCACCTCTGTATCCTCTTGCAACTGGTGGGCTCCTCTAACCTTGGGTTTCTGCTTTTCTTTCTCTCCTCAAGAAAGAGAAATCCAAATCAAGTAGCAGCACTGCCCGAGAACCCAATGGCTTCCCAGCTGACACCTCTGCCAACTCCTCTCTCCTCCTGGAGTTCCAGGGTGAGTCTGGCTGAGCCCCCTTCAAGCTGGGAAACTCTTAAGGTCTTACAGAAGCTGGGATGTTGCTGGCTTGTGTTTGCTGCACTTATTGGGAAGAGCAGCACATGTCTTCAGTGTAGGGTTGTGCTGGTCCACTGCTGAAACTGTTCATTTTTGCTGTCAGAAAGAATCTTAATTGGCTGTTTTTGGAATCTTCCTGGGGGAAGTTTCATGGGGAGCTGGAGGAGTGGGGTTTCCTGTTCCCCACTTTGCAGTCCCTGCTGGGGAGAGGCCAGCAGCTGCCTGCGGCTGAGCCTGCTGCTTCCAGCAGTGACTTGCGTGGACCTTAGGGTGAAAGGGCAGAGGATTTCCTTGGTCCTGGAGCACTGCAGAGAGCCACAAGCAGGCCAGGCTCTGTGATGGAGCTGAGCAAGGCTCAGGCAGCGCATGGAGTTCACGCTGGAGCAGTGTGTGCCTGTCCCCAGCCTTTCCACTTGGCTGTCGGTGTGGCCAAGGAAAATCGAGGAATGTGTTGGCACTTCAGTAGATGTGGTGAGAAGGGCAGCGTTGCAGGTCTGCAGTTTGGAACTGCTTTACCTGGAAAAGATGTGTGCCAGGATTGCCTCCCCATCCAGAGGCAGTTGCTGAGCATCGCTCCTGCTGCTAGATTGCTGCCTCGCAAACAGACGAGGTACAAAACCCTGGTACGCAGGCAAGAGGTCTCCTGCCGTCAAAGGCCTGGGTCCTCACAAGCTGCAGACATGAGATTTGCAGCACAACGCTTTGTATTGCCACTGTGCCTCCTGCTTGTTCTTTTGGAATAGCCCTGGGTGAGTGTCTGTTCAGACTCATTCCCTGGGCAGAAGCACCCCCTCTCCCATGGGCCAATTGTGTATCTGATGCCAGCCATGTCCCGGTGAGGGGTCCTGTGCCTGGCAGCCCTTATGTCGCTGGGTGACAGTGAATCCCCTGTACCCTAAGTGCCTCTGACTGTGCTCCGTCTTCTCCCTAAGACCGCAGCTCTTGGTGCCGGCCTCGGCTGCCCATGCCCCTGGGTCAAGGTGCTCTTCTTCACTAGGTGCTGTTTCTGCAGATGAGAACAGCAACCAGAGCTCTCTGTCGGATGTCTACCAGCTCAAGGTGGACAGCAGCCCCAACTCCAGCCCCAGTCCCCAGCAGAGCGAGTCCATGAGTCCTGCCCACACGTCCGACTTCCGCACGGATGACTCGCAGCCACCCACACTGGGGCAGGAGACACTGGAAGGTGGGTGCTGGCTGGGAAGGGAGGAGGTGGATGGCTCAGCCCAGGGAAGGCCCTGCTGGAGCCGTTGCTTGTCTGGTGGGGTGACCAAGGCACTGCTGGAAGTGGACAGGGAGAGTTTTGTATCTTCTGCTGGAGGTCTTCTCTCCTGATTAAGCACTGGGCCAGGTACTGCTGTGCTCCTGGGTTGACAGTTTTGTTAACCCTTCTGTTCTCCCCAGAGCCTTCCCTGCCTTCCTCGGAAGTTGCAGACGAGCCTCCCACTCTCACAAAGGAAGAGCCAGTCCCCCTTGAGACTCAGGTAAGGGAAGGGGGATTGAAACCACGTCTGAAAATGCACATGTACTCAGCTTGGCCCTTTCAGGCTTCTTCTTGTCCCGTGTAGCAGAATCATCTCAACAGACGGACTTGCTCTGCGGTCCCAAAGTGCCCTCCAGGAGCTTCCCAAACCTCCTGGCTTCCCAAGCTGTCGCCTGGGTCAATTTGGGTATTAAAAGTGTGAAGAAAGGATGTGGGGGTGGAGTAAAACAATTTTGGCTGACTCTGGGGCTGAAGTGGATTCTAACTCCCGGTGCCCTGGGACTTCCTCACAGATGAAAGCCCAGGTGTGCCCACAGCGTGACACAGCCTTGTCTGGGTCCACATGGCTTGGTGGGCATGCTGAGCTCCTGTCGCTGCCCATGAGCTCTGCCTCTGGCTCTTGCAGGTAACTGAAGAGGAGGAGGACTCTGGTGCACCGCCTCTGAAGAGATTTTGTGCCGAACAGAACTCTGTGTGCCACACGGCCTCGGAGAGCTAGCCTGCCCGTCCCTGGGGAGAGCGCCTTCGCCAGCCCCTCGCAGAGCTGCCTGCCCTCCCCCGTGGGACGGGGTTCTTCCCCCTATTCTGCCCCTTCCCCAGGGCTGGGCACTCCTGCCACTTGCCATCCAGTCTGCCCTGCCCTGCCCTGCCCTGCCCTGCGCTCAGCAGCAGGAGCTTCCCGCCAGCCCCGGCAGCGGCAGCCTGCGCTCCCTGGGGCGGACGTGGTTGCCACCAGTACCTGCAAATTTGCCTCTATTTATTGGCTCCCTCTCTCCCTGCTGACCTGTCTTGTGGGGGTCTCTGGCGGGTGGTCTGCATGTGCAGGGGGACTTGTCCGTGGGGCTCCCTGCTCTCTGTGGCCCCCAAGGTGCTGGCAGACGGTGTTTGCCTGCTCCTGGCTCCCCTGCCTGCCCTCCCCTGGGTGCTGGGAAGGGGAGAGCTGCCTTCCACCCGCACGAGCTGCTGTGCCTGCTCCCCTGTGAACGTGGGCAGAAGGTGGGGTGCATGGGGGGCCCTGGGGGGTGAGGCCGAGCTCAGGGGCTGCGCTGGGATGCTGTGCAATAAGCTGCTAGAGTTTAAGCCATTAGTGTTGGGAGAGACAGGAGTGCTCCCTTTGTGGAGGGCAGGGGCTGGCAAAGCCCCCATGGGACAGACACCCCCCCAGTTCTGGGGTGGCTGCTGCCTACTCACCCTGCTGCTGCCCTGGACCCCCCCCACACCCACCCCCAGAGCCGGGGGAGCTGCTTCCCTGCATCTGCCGCCCCCCGCCCCCTGCCCAGCTCTAGGGACCTCTGGGTCGGGGAAGGAGGCAGCAGGGCACCGGGCCCCCCGGGAGACCCCGTCCCTGCTCCCAGTGTGCCCCGCCCCCCCACCCCCGCTGCCACTGCATGTCCTGCCGAGTCTGTGATCGAGCCTGGCGAAGCCGAAGGCGCGGCCGCGCGTGAAGTGGAAAGTTATTTTAGCACTGAATAGAATATTTTTAAAATTAAACTATTTGAAATACAGTGCCCGGTGTCAGGGGTGTGGCGGGGCCGGGCTGCCGGCAGGACGTTCTTACCGGGCGGGAGCGCTGGGACGGGCGTCGCAGAGCCGGGACCAGCCTCGGGACTCTACCCTCCGGGAAGGTAGAGCCGGCACCGGGCCCGTTGTCCCCCCGCCCGCCCGGTGCTGTCCGGGAGCGGCTGGGGGGGGGCAGAGCGCGGCCCTGCTGTGGCCCCGCCGAGCCGCGCTCCTGCCCGGGCCGGTGCTTTCTGCGGGCAGGCGCGGGGGACCGGGGGTGGCTGCGCCCTGGGGGGTCGGTAGGAACCGCGCCGGTAAACGGGCAGGTGCTGCCTGGTCGTCACCGCTGGGACGCGTTTTGTACGTAGCTTCGAGGTAACGATTAGAGCCCGATATGCAAAAGAACCGAACAAAAGGGGATAAGGCAAATAAAAAATGAAAGTGGTGAGGGGATCTGGGGCACGGGTTAATTTTTCCTCCCTAATTCCAGTTGTGGGCTGTGACGTTGGAAGGCATGGCTCCGTGGCTGCGGTCACTGTCACAGCTTTGGGGTTTTGGCAATGGGATGGCCTACACGGCACCAGGATTGCTGGTGTCAAATGGGAGCCACCCTTCCCAAAGGGGAAAGAGGGTCTTTGCTCAGGAGCTTGTGGGGCTCATTGACAGGGCTTTAAACTAGCGGCAAAGGGGAGGGGGAACATACCGGGCTTGCCTGTGACAGGCGGTGGGATGATACCCAGTGGTTAGAGGGACGGGCTGCCGGTATGAGCCCTCAGCCTGTTGCCCAGAGGCGTGCTGGGGACACTGCAGCACAGTCGAAGACATCGATACAGTGTGAAGAGCTGTCCCTGAAGAATAGCCACGGGCGGGTCGGAAGCGTATGGGTGAGAACCAGAGACAGCGGCACAAAGGGAACCTTGTGGCTGGTGTTGACCACAGGCCACCTGATCAAGGGGAGCCTACTGACGAAGCCTTCTTCCTCCAGCCCCAGGAGGCTTCGTGCTCGCAGGCTCTCGTCCTACTGGGGGACTCCAACCACCCCAGCGCGCGCTGGGGAAGTATCGTGGCGAGCTGTAGCAATCCAGGAGATTCCTAGAATGCATTAGGGATAACTTCTTAAGCCAGGTAATAGACAGCCCTACCCGAGGAGATGCAATACTGGACCTGATGGTCACCAATGCAAGTGAGCTCATCGTTGCCATCAAGATGAGGCAGCCTGGGCTGCACTGGTCACGCATTGGTGGAGATCATGCTCCTGAGGGATACGGGAAAAGCAAGGAGTACAGTCAGGACCCTACGTTTTAGGAAAGGGGAATTCCATCTCTTCAAGGAGTTAGTCAGCAGGACCCCCTGGAAAATGGTCCTCAGGGGCAAGGGAACAGAAGAGAGCTGGCAGGTCTTTAAGGACACATTCCATACAGTGCAAGAGCTCTCAGTTCCCAGGTGTAAGAAAACAGGCAAGGAAGGGAAGAGGCCAAGGGGAGAGACCAGCATGGCTGAGTCGAGACATGCTGGTCAAACTGAAGAGCAAGAGGGAACTGCACGGGCAGTGGAAGCAGGGACAGGTGTCCTGGGGAGTGTACAGGGACACTGGCCGGCTGCATAGGGATGGGGTCAGGAGGGCAAAGGCACGGCTGGGGCTGAATTTGGCAAGGGATGCAAAGCATAAAAGGAAAGGCTTCTACAGGTACGTCAGCCAGAAAAGGAAAGTTAAAGAATGTACCGCCTGTGGCGAACAAGAATGGTGACCTAATATCAACAGACGAGGAGAAGGCTGAGGTACTCAACAGCTTTTTTGCCTCAATCTTCATGGGTAACCTCTCTCCTCACCCCTCCCGAGTTGATGGACCGCAAGATGGGGACCAGGGGGATAAAGCCCCTCCCACTGTAAGGGAAGATCAGGTTTGTGACCACCTGAGGAACCTGGATATACACAAGTCTACGGGACCTGATGAGATGCATCCCTGAGTCCCGAGGGAATTGGCTGATGTAGTTGCCAGGCCACTCGCCATGATATTTGAAAAGTCATGGCAGTCGGGTGAAGTCCCTGGGGTCTGGAGGAAGGGAAACGTTGTGCCCATCTTTAAAAAGGGTGGAAGTGAGGACCCGGGGAGCTACTGTCCTGTCAGCCTCCCTCTGTGCCTGGGAAGGTCATGGAACAGATCCTCCCAGAAACTATACTAAGGCACAGGGAGGACAGGGAGGTGTTCCAAGGCAGCCAGCACGGCTTCACCAAGGGCAAGTCCTGCCTGGCCAACATAGTGGCCTTCTGTGATGGAGTGACTGCAAGGGAAGAGCTATGGATATCATCTCTCTGGAATTCTGTAGGGCCTTTGACACACCCTTCTCTCTAAACTGGGGAGATACAGATTTGATGGGTGGACTGTTCGGTGGATGAGGAATTGGTTGGATGGTCACATCCAGAGGGTAGTGGTCAACGGCTCGATGTCCAGATGGAGACCGGTGACGAGTGGTGTCCCTCAGGGGTCCGTACTGGGGTCAGTGCTGTTTAATATTTTCATCAATGACATAGTGGGATCGAGCGCACCCTCAGCAAGTTTGCAGGTGACACCAAACTGAGTGGTGCAGTTGACACACCAAAAGGACGCGATGTCATCCAGGGAGACCTGGACAAGCTGGAGAGGTGGGCCTGTGAGAACCTCATGAGGTTCAATAAGGCCAAGTGCAACATCCTGCACCTGGGTCGGGGCAACCCCCGGTATCAGCACAGGCTGGGGGACAAAGCGATTGACAGCAGCCCTGCGGAGAAGGGCTTGGGGGTGCTGGTGGGTGAAAGGCGTGAGCCAACAACGTGTGCTCGCAGCCCAGGAAGGCCAGACGTATCCTGGGCTGCATCCCCAGCAGCGCGGGCAGCAGGGCGAGGGCGGGGGTCCTGCCCCTCTGCCCCGCTCTGGTGAGACCCCACCCCCAGCGCCGCGTCCTGCTCCGGAGCCCCCAACACAGGAGGGACATGGAGCTGCTGGAGCGGGGCCAGAGGGGGCACAGAAATGCTCCGAGGGCTGGAGCCCCTCTGCTGCGAGGCCGGGCTGGGAGAGCTGGGGTTGTTCAGCTGGGGAAGGGGAGGCTGTGGGGAGACCTTATTGCGGCCTCTCAGTACTTAAAGGGGGGCTGTAGGAAAGATGGGGACAACCTCTTTAGCAAGGCCTGTTGTGACAGGACAAGAGGTGATGGTTTTAAATTAAAGGAGGGGAGATTTAGATCAGATATAAGGAAGAAATTTTTTACAGTGAGGGTGGTGAAATGCTGGCCCAGGTTGCCCAGAGAGGTGGTAGATGTCCCATCCCTAGAAACGTTCAAGGTTAGGTTGGACGGGGCCCTGAGCAACCTCATCTGGTTGCAGATGTCCCTGCTCACTGCAGGGGGTTGGACTCTAAAGGTCCCTTCCAACCTAAAGCATTCTATGATTCTATGATTCCATTAAAAATGGTTAATTAACATTATGCCTGTGGGTGTCCTCACAATTGCCCAGCTTTGATTTGCTTGTGCGTTGCAAATAATGATTTTCATTGTCCAGTTTATTAGATCTAGCATGTAAGCCTTAGCCAAAGGTGTTATAGTTTCCTTTGTCAAGATTGCCGCGTATAATTGTTAAGTGTTTTTAATTATTTACCATTTCAGGATCAGGATGGCCAGATGAGAAGGGCAGCTGCTGATTAATTTGAAGATGAACTATCCTGATGTGGTGATAGCTATCGAGAAAATAGTTTTAGGAGAGAGATCCAGAAAAAAGACCTCTTGCAATCAGAAAAGGCAATGAAAAGGGGCCTCTCTAGCACAGGAGGAGGAGTAGTGAGGATGGAGAGTGAAGACAAGAATTACTGCTTTCAGGAGCATGGCATTGGCCTGGATATAGAGCAGAGCCTCAGGGCATGCATCAACTGTACTGAGACCAGCAAATACTTTACGTGGCTGCAGCAGCAGAGTCATTCGCTACTTTTTGTTAAAACCTGGAGCTGTGGAGGTCCAGAACAGAAAAGTGCATCCGCAAAGCCACGTATCTGTAGCTTAAGCACTGGTTTGTCCTGTAGGTCTTTCACTTCAGTTGTCCCTACAACTTCAAGCGATGCTGCCATATTTCTGAGGGAGAAGGAAAGCTGTGCCAAGCACTGTGCTGAGAATGGGCCAAGCGCTAAGAAAGCTCTGCTGAATTTTGATGGGGGAGCGAAGGAGTCCCCACTGAACACCCAGGAGTGCAACATCCAAGATGCTGCTGCCAGGGTTTTAAAGAGAGACAAACTGATGCTTGGGGAGGTCCTGGATTTCACAGAGACAACACATATTGAATTCAAGCACTTCGCTACAGAGACTATCTTGGAATACATTAGAAAAACTCTTCCAAATTATGTTTCTGCCTTTGCAAACACTCAGAGTGGTTATTTATTTTTTTGGAGTGGATGACAGCAGGAAAGTCACTGGAAGCCATACTAAAGTGGAGAAAGAAGCTTTGGAAGAAACAGTAGCTGATACCATGGGCTCGATGCCCGTCCATCACTTCTGTGGCTTGCAGGCTGGCGTGCAGTTTAAGGCTTATATCCTGAGTGTTTATGACAAAGCCAAATGCTTCCAGGGCTAGGTATGCGCTGTGTGAGTTGAAGCATTTTGCTGCTCTGTTTTCCATGATAACCCTGAATCCTGGATTGTGACGGGTGACGTGTTTGAAAGACTGAGCATCAGGAAATGGACAGAGCTCATGACAGCTAAGGACCCAGGCAAAATCTGCATTTACATTAATGCAAAGCTCATCTCTGCCTTGGCTTGTAAACTTTCAGGAGGAAAGACCAAGTTCTTTTGTTCTGTGTTCTCACCAAACCTAGAAAAGGGATTTTGGCCCATGGCACAGTCACAGGCACCGGGGGTGACAGTATGGCAACTGGCCTCCAACGGCAAACCGTTCTGTGAAGCGTTACCCTCTGAACTGGTTCAGCAGGACTTTCTGAAGCACTCCCAGCTGGAATAAGCATTCCTAGGGATCCCAGTATGCCTCTAAATGAAGTGCAAAGATTCAAAATCACCCAGGAGTTTCCATTACTTTTAATGAGAATTGCAGAAAAATTTCAAGCTGGCTTTGTCTGTTAAGATGCTCAGGAGGGAGTGATGTCCTGGTGGAAATCTGGCCCCTTTAGGTGCCTGAAAGGGGTTTATTTTGAAAACCAAGAAAGTCCTTACTGGTGCTGATCCCCACAGAGTGAAATCCCCAGTGCCTGATGGACCAGCGTGGATCAGTCCCCATGCCCAGGTTTGAGCCGGGTAGATCCAGCATCTTGGCACAAGTTTTGTGACAGCACTAAAGTAAAAGAATCATTTTAGCTGTAAGGGTGGTGTCAAACTAACCTGCAACTTTTCTTCTCCCTCTCCTTATCAAGTACTAAGAACATCTGTAATGAAGTCAGCAACATGAGGGTAGCTACTAAAACCTGGTCAGTCGTCTCTTCAGTGATCAGCTTGAGTTTGAGAAAAGTCCTTTTAAATCCACAGCTCAACAAGCAACACACAGTATGCAGCAGGTTGCAGATCGCTCCCGCTTTCCGAGGCTCATGCACATTTCAGATGTCTACTGAAAAGTCACTTTGCATATGTGGTGTGGCTCGGGGGTTGTTAAAAGCTGTTTTGAAGGAGCAGGGGTGCAAGGTTTTACTTGTTTTAAGACATGTTGTCTTGCTCCATTGTGAAATCCTTCCCCTTCAAAATCTATATGTCCTGCATTTTGTTCCATCACTCCACAACAAGACCTGTATGGCAAGTCCTAGAGAGTTTATTCTGACTGCAGATAGGAATAAGAGTCTTTCAGTCTTAAGATGAAACTAACCATCCTTTCGTACGGGTTCCTTGTAATGGAAATTTTCCTTGAGTGCGTGCACCCATGGCAGTGACCACATGAGCACAGAACATGCTAGCTGAAGAGGACCTCCTGTCCCGGCGGAGCCCCAGCCATGCGAGGCAGCTCTGGCCTTGTGTGAAACCTCTTCCATGGCCCTGGTCTGTGCTTAGAGTTGGGATGTCTGATCTCTTCAAAGGGCACATGCACACAAAAGACAGGGTGATGTAGATAGGAAGGGAACAAAGCAGCAAGGTCTTTTGGAGGTGGGCATCCACTGAAGAGACTCGTGGTACACATAGGTCGTTCCTGTAGGGTGCTGGTGTGCTGAACCGGCACGTCAGGCATCTCTTACCTGTACACTGGGGTTCCAACAGATACAGCCAGCCTCACCTCCATCCCCGGCAAGGTGATAGAAGAGTTCATCCTGGAGGTCATCTCCAGGCATGTAGAGGAAAAGGTCTTCAGAAGTAGCCAACATGGATTCACCAAGGGAAGATCATGCTTGACCAACTTGATAGCCTTCTATGATGGTGTGACTGGCTGGGTTGATGAAGGGAGAGCAGTGGATGTTGTTTACCTCAACTTCAGCAAGGCATTTGACACCGTCTCCCATAACATTCTAATAGACAAGCTAAGGAACTGTGGGTTAGATGAGAGGACAGTGAGGTGGACAGAGAACTGGCTCAACAACAGAGCTCAGAGGGTCATGATCAACACGCAGAGTCTGGTTGGACTAGAACGTCTCCCTTATGCAGAAAGGCTGAGAGACCTGGGTTTGTTCAGCCTGGAGGAGACTGAGGGGGGATCTTAGCAATACTTACAAATATCAGAAGGGTGGGTGTCAGGGGGATGGGGCCGGGCTCTTTTCAGTGGTGCCCAACGCCAGGCCAAGGGGCCACGGGCACAAGCTGGAACACGGGAAGTTCCCCCTGAACATGAGGACAAACCCCTTCCCTGTGCGGGTGCCAGAGCAGGGGCACAGGCTGCCCAGAGAGGCTGTGGGGTCCCTTCCCTGGAGACATTCACCCCCCGCCTGGACGCGGCCCTGTGCCCCTGCTCTGGGGGTGCCTGCTCACGCAGGGGGTGGGACGGGGTGAGCTCCAGGGGGCCCTTCCAACCCCCGCCAGTCTGGGATTCTGTGATGCCACACAGGGTCTAGATCTTGCCTTTGAACTGTAAAGCCATCTATGCTTTGAGCCCTCTTTCTTCTACTGCACATCGAGATCCTGTTGGTTTGATGCAATACTGTTCTCAACTACATAGGCAGCATTTTCTTGAGTAGGATTGTGAAGGGAGGTTTTAAATTAATCATTTCAGTTACTCTTTAGTGCTGGCTTTTAAAAGTACGGAAGGATTTTGATGGATATAACATACTTTTTTCTTCCCCCAAGATCTTTCAAATCTGGCTGATAAATTTGAGAATGAGCTCAGTCTGTCAAATGGTCCTTCTCTTATCAAGCCAGTTTATTCAAAAGCTGGACTCCAGTGTGCATCTGAACTCGAAGAATGCCTCTACCCAGGTAAGCTGTTTATTCTGGATATTTTCTTGAATTTAAGATTGTATTTGACAGAACTTCTAGGAAGATAATGTGATATAAGATTTTAGGCACACAACTTAACATAAACTGTTATGGTATTTAAAAGATGCAAGGTGCAAGTGCTCCAAGAATGTTCATTTCCCTGATTTTTCAGGTTCTTCAATATCTTCTCCCATAATTATGCCACTAAGTATAATCCCTAGTGCATACAATTGCTGAGAATACACCTAGTGTCCCAGGGGTTTAAGCACCGTCTGCCCCCTGTTATGCTCAAAAATCTTCTTATGGATAAAGAAGAGAGAGCATAATTTATTCCTAGTATAACTGAAATCTAAGTAGTCTAATCAAGGAATTACTACTAGTCAAGATCTAATTATTACTGATAACAAAAGAAAAATACAATAATGAATATCACTGTGAAAAAAAAGTAATAATAATAATAGAAAGTTACCTGTACATTTCCTAGTATCCACCCCTGTTCCTGGTGTTACGCTTGGCCTTCCACCTCCACCTGTCATCAGGAGTATGTAGTTGATGTTGATGGTTTCTTTTTCACACGCCAGGATCTGCTTGGGGTCACCTGCTGTACATTTGCTAATGCACTTCTACACCTTGTTCTTTCTTCACTGGTCTGCAAGTCCACTGCTCCACTGGAGTTTAGTAAACACGGCGTGTTTCACAGAAGTCAGATATTTGTTTGCTATTACCCTTATAACTAGTTTTGTTCAGCTCCAGGACTGCATTTCTCTACCTGACCATCTGAGAGCTATTTCTGGCCTTGGGATCTCCTGTGCTGTCTTTTACCGCCCCGCACCTGAATTCAGCCCTGCATCCTGTCTCCCACATCCCAAGACCTCTGCTGTCCTACCAGACCTGTATTTCTGCACTCTGCATCATCATGTTATGAGCAGAAAGGTCCCACCCTGTGCAGAAGACCTGCTTTTTGCTGCTTTCTGTATAAATTGATGGTTGTTATCCACAGCCACCTGGTTATTAGAAAAAAAGTGCTATTAGAGGTAAACCCAGTGAAAACAAAGCTCCAAACAGGTCAACAAAAATTCAAGCAAAGCAACCAGACAGGCCTCTGACCTGAGGCCTTGCAAACTCAGTGTAGTTCCCTTGGCTTGGTACTAGCAACCCTGTATTGCTGGTCTGCAGGGCTAGGCACCAAGTGTTTGGGTGTCGGGGATCTGATCAGCTTAGACATTTTTCTCACCCAGTAAGTTAATTCCTCCACCCTGCTCACTGCTGCAGGGGAACTTCAAGCTGGGGCACACAAGGGAAAGTGAAACTCAGCCCTTCCCATGCAGGGGTGAAGAACCTTGCCTTGGTTTTATTTATTAGGTGAAAACGCGACTATCTCAGAAACACTATAAAAGCAGCAATGGTTGCTGTGCGACAGAGACTCCCATACACCAAACCCTGAAAGACAAGGTATTAGGAGTAGCCAAGGGCAATGTAAATCCTATGATGTTCCTGCAGGGCAGGGCTGTGGCTGGAGGTCACGCCCTGAGACACATGGGAATTCCAGGTCCTTGTCTGGTATCAGAACTGCTCCAATCAGTAGCAAACAGATACTTTCTCATTAAACATACTCCATGTATCTTTTTTTCCAAATTCTGACCAATAGATGTATCAATTGCTAATTTTTCTAATTATTTTTGTAATTTTGCTATCTTTTCACATCTGTTTTCAGGATTACTCTCAGATGATTGATTTACTGATGGGTTAATAGTGTTTTGGTACAGGATATGCAATTGCAGTTTCTTGATGAGAATGTGTTTTTCAAATGGAAGGTTGTGACACAGTCAGGGTAATTTATGCTTGCATTTGAGATTTGTCTCTGTGTTATGAATGTGCATAGCTGTAATTTTAACCTGCAAATTTAAGACAGAATTTGTGATAATATTTTTTAAAATTACTGTTGCTTGTTATTTTGGAGGAGCACCAAGTTTAGTGTTGGGATGACAGGTGTCTTCATATATTCCCCTATATTTAAGAGGAACGTGACTCTATACATCAAGATGATGCTACTGATAGCCTGAAGAAAACGGAATTTTTGGAATTTTCCACTAAACCATAACCATGAACCACACGAGCCTGGCCAAACAGAATTTGGCGGTCAGAGACAGGGACTCCATCCTTGAGGAGAGCTGGGAGACAGATCAAAGCAAACATCCCGCCTCAGAAGACGCTGAGAACCTGAGAACCGGGTGATAAAGTGTCTAATCAAGGAGAACTAATTGGGATGTTGATAAGAAAGAAAACAAAGTGCCTTTAGGGGAACTGTCTCCATTTTAATACTGAAAATCAGGCCCATAGGCCAGGAATTGTTGCCCCCCCCCCCCACCGTAGTAAGCCCCTCACTCTCTGAGCATGGGGGGGTAAATTAAAAGTGAGCTGTACCTTTACATCAAAGTGAGAAAGAAATTAACCAATTATTAGCTGAGGTGTGTGAATATTAGCCGTAACTGACACTTTTAACTCGGTGCGGGGTGCTAGCTTTGTGGGTTACCACCTAGCACCAATCTTTGCACAGAAATGAATTAAATAAAATACCTCTGCTGTGTATAGTTTGGCATTTTGCAACCGGGCAAACAAACCCGCTTTTTGGGATAACACTCCTAGGTGCCTTTTTCTATATGCATTGTGTTTTACCAGTCAGGAGCATAGGAGAGGCTGCAAGCAGGCTGCTCCACCTGGTCCAAGCACTGGTCTCCTACTGTGGCAGCAACATATCCTTCAGAGGAATACCTGGTGTCGTGGTTCAGCCCAGTCAGCACCCAAGCACCCCGCAGCCACTCGCTCACGCCCCCCTGGTGGGACAGGGGAGAGAATCGGAAGAGTAAAAGTGAGGAAACTCGTGGGTTGAGATAAAGACAGTTTAACAGGTAAAGCAAAAGCTGCGCGCGGAAGCAAAACAAAACAAAACAAGGCATTCATCCACCACTTCCCACGGGCAGGCAGGTGCTCAGCCATCCCCAGGAGAGCAGGGCTCCATCACGCGTAACGGTTACTTGGGAAGACAAACGCCGTCACTCCAAACGTCCCCCCTTCCTCCTCCTTCCCCCAGCTTTATATCCTGAGCATGGTGTCGTATGGTACGGGATACCCCGCGGGTCACTTTGGGTCAGCTGTCCCGGCTGTGTCCCCTCCCAGTTTCTTGTGCACCCGGCAGAGCACGGGGAGCTGAAAAAGCCCTTGACCGGTGTAAGCGCGACTTAGCAACAACTAAAACATCTCCACATTATCACTGTTTCCACCAAAACTCCAAAACACAGCCCCATATTAGCTACTACGAAGAAATTTAACTCTATCCCAGCTGAAACCAGGACACCTAGATGATGAGAAGGCAGCTAGAAAGGATGCAGATCCTTCCAAATCCTTATTCCATTTAGAAGTCAGGCATGCCTGAAGCTTGGAGTTTATACCCCTTTTACTCATACAAAAAATCCTTACTGATTTACCACCAGGTATTGTGGGAATGCTGAATTTTTTACTCACATCAAATTGTTTACTTTGATGACTTCATTGTATAATAAATTCCTCCAGGAACTGGTGTGTTCAGTAAATTATTTGCTGCAGGTTTTTTTTCTAATTTTTTATTTCTTTTTTTTCTAGTGGGTTCTAATAAAATAGAATGGAAGCCAGAAACCATCTGCACCTACCTGTTCTCAGAGTATCCTGGATTAGAGGATTTAATGAAAAAACAAATCCATCCACTGAAAAAGGGGATACTGATATTTTCAAGGAGTTGGGCTGTTGATATTGGATTGTGGAAAAAACAAGATGTTATATGTGATGCTCTCTTAGTAGCTGAAAACGCATATCCAGTACTGTATACTGTAGTCAATGATGCCTCTTCTGCTGAGTCTGAAAACCTGAGAGGAACTGCTTATGCATTAAAGAAGAAACTAGTCAATGATGGGGGATATGCTTCAGAAGTGTGTGTGATTCCCCAAATACTGTACCTGAATGGCGCAAAGAATCAATGGAAGTCGCAGAGGATGACATTCCCCAGCAAGAAAACCAAGAAAACCCATGTGGTTATGCCAGCTTGTACCCAGAGAATTACGTCCTCACCTCCAGGGACATCCCCGTGTTCCTGCGTGCACTTATGACTGTTGTGCTGCGCTTCAAGTCCTACTTAAGTGACCATCTTGGCTGTGAGATTTTCAACCTTCTCACAAACAGTATGAGCTGCTCTCCAAGAACCTGCACAACGTCAAAGAGCAGTTTGTCCTTGGTCTTCCTGGAACAGGGAAAACAATCATAGCTTTGAAGATCATTGAGAGAATACGAAACATTTTTCACTGTTCTGCAGAAGAAAGACTCTATATTTGTGAAAATCATCCCTTGAAGACGTTTGTGAGGTAAGCAGTAATGTGCATTTCCCCTTTCTTCATTCATTCCATCCTCTGTACATACAGCACAAGCCCTGCTGATTTTTACATCTGTTTGCCAAACTGGCTGAAACAAACACACAACAATCATCTCAAGGAAGATGTTAGTATTGAAAGTATTAATGGTCCGTTACAGCTCATGCTGACACCAAAAATACCCACCTGCCTTCCCCTGTTGCTGCCTCAGCACTGCCGGTGCTGGGCCTGGCGCAAGCTACTGTGCAGCTGTGGCCTTTGGGTCTGTGCCATCTGGACGAGGAGAACAGAAACAGATGCCCCCTTGGTAGAGGATTTCAGGCAGAGCAGTTCCCCGGTGCTGTTCCTGCTGCCTTTCCACTTGGGTCAGCACGGAGAGGTCAGCAGGCCCCACAGCAGACAAGGCACGTTGCACCAGGCAATTGCAGCCTAGCTCAGGCACCGCAGCGCCCAAGCAGGCGGATGGCCTGGAAGAAGTGCTGCCCGTTCTTGCTCACCCTGGGGAGAACAGGGAACCCATCCCTCCCACGGGAGCTCGGGCACCGCGCTGCCTTCCCTGGGCCAGGAGCAGGGCAGAGGGAGGCCCCTGGGGAGCCTTGCCACGGGAAGGGAGCCCCATGTAGGAAGGGTGGCCTTGAGCCTTCTCTTAGGGTAGAGCCAAAGGCAGTTGGTGGGGGCTGCGCAGCAATGCCTGCGCGCAGCCAGTCCATTGGGATAAATGTCCCCACTGGGAAAATGATATAGCATGCTACAGCTGAGATAGGAAGTTTTGCATTTTTGGCCAGTAAGCAGCAGTAGACCTCCGAGGAAGAACCCACTGAGAAATGGAGGCAGTCAATACAGATTTGTCTGGTCACATCTCCTTTGTATTTACCATATGGTTTGTTTGGGTTTTGGTTTGGTTTTTTTTTTTTAGAAACGAGAAGTGCAGGTCTGTGACATGTGTTGCCTTCTGAAATGGGAACTTCCCAGAAGTGAAACACATTGTGGTTGATGAAACACAGAATTTTCATCCTGAAGAAAACTGGCACCAATGTGCCCGGGAGCTAGTCAAGAAAAAAAGTGGCATTTTCTGGGTCTTCCTGGATTTCTTCCAGTCCACTCACCCATATGGTTGCAGTCTTGAGTTTTCAGACCTATATCCTCAGGAATGGTTGACCAAAGTGGTCCGTAATGCCAAGCAAATATACAATGTCATGTTTGATCTAATGGAGGAAATCCTCCAAGAACATAACACGTATATGCCCTGTGAGGTGCTAGAAGGGTTGTTTAAACAGGCTGAATGTGCCCATTCTTTGTCAGGTGACTACATAATAAAAAAAAGTATGGAAACAATTGAAATGGCAGAGTACGTGGCCAGGCAGCGCAACAGCTATATCCAGCAAGGCATCCCACCAAAGATATTGCAATTCTGTGCAGTACGCATCATGCAGCCCAGGAGTTCAGCTGGATATTGGAACCTGAGCTTTTTAGCTCTTTTTAGACAAGGAAGGAAATACAGGGTGAAGTTGGTCTTGCAGTCAGCAGAGTATGATTCAGAAGATGTCATTGTTCTTGACAGCATCCGACGCTTCTCAGGCCTAGAAAGGAGGATTGTGTTTGGCATCCATCCTGTCCCCGCACAAAAGGAGATATCTCTCAGTCTTTTGCTCTGCATGGTGTCCAGAGCCAACACCAAACTCCATTTGCTGTATCACTAAGGAAGGATGCTCTTTTAAGAGACTTAAATGACGGTTTTCTCTTACCTAGTGCTACAGACAGCAGAATGCTTCGCTCACTTTTTGTTCAGTGATATTATAGGGCATCCTTAAAATTTTTTTAATGGCCTTTCTGTAGTCTATGCAAAAAAAAATTATGCAGTTTGACATACATATTTCATCATGTGTAGGCCTGTAGGATGCCATAAAATTAATTTTAAAGGACATCACCACTGGAGAGAACAAATTGCTGAAAATGGCAATGGCAGAAGGAAGTCAACAATTACAACCTACTTGGATAAATCATAGAACAGTTTGGAGACTTGTACTTTCAGTTCCTCTGCTCTTTAAGCTGATTGCATGTTTTGTCTTGTTTCAGTGCTGCCTGAGTGGAACCACAGGTAGGAAACTCAACGGGGCCATCCTTGTATATGTCCCTGCTAGTGCTGGTGCAAATGGTCAAAACTGTGCTGTTTTTCAGTAGCGGGGAGATTTTTGTGATTTTTCTGCCAAATAATCTCTTTTCTTATCCAAAAAGATAGAGCCACAGCCTGCTTTTGGGAGCGGTGGTGAACTCTCTTCGCCTCTGTTGGCAGTGGGGCTGTGGTTTTGTGGTCACACTGAATCATCTTAAGTGCAGGTTTCTGCCCATGGAGGCAGTTCTGTCCCCAGTAGTACAGTCCCAAACCTCTTGCAAGTAGGCTCAGGTGTGCAGCAGCATAGAGAGTTGGGAACCTGGGGTCTTGCAAGCTCATCTTCAGCCAGGTAAGTTCCATCTTGTCATTGCAGCTGCCCAAGTGCTAGTACTGGCATGAGGGGTAGCAGGAGTGTGCATCCTGGAGAAGGAGGCAGTGCAGGATCACACAATGGCAGAGGTGGGAAGGGACCTCTGGAAGTCATCTGGTCCAACCTCCTGCTCAAGCAGGGCCACCTAGGGTGCCCACAACCACGTCCAGATGGCTTTTCAGTATCTCCAGAGATGGAGCCTCCACGGGCAATGTCTGCCAGGGATCAGTCCCCCAGGCAGTAAAAAAGTGTTTTCTGATGTTCGGAGGGAACCTCCTGTGTTTCAGTTTGTGCCCATTCCCTCTGGTCCTGCACTGTGGACCACTGAAAAGAGCCTGTCTCCATCCTCCCAGCAGCCTCCCTTCAGATGTTGATACACGTTGATGAGATCCCCCTGAGCTCTCTCTTCTCCAGGCTGAGCAGTCCCAGCTCTCTGAGCCGTTCCTCATATGTGAGGTGCTCAGTCTCTTCATCATCTTCATGGCCCTTTGATGGACTCTCCCCAGTATGTTCATGTTTTTCTTCTACTGGGAGGCCCAGAACTAGACACAGTGCTCCAGGTGTGACCTCAGCAGCGCTGAGTAGAGGGGAAGGATCACCTCCCTCGACCTGCTGGCAACACTCCTCCTAATGCAGCTCAGGACTTCAAGAGTCTTTTTTGCTGCAAGAGCACATTGCTAACTCAAGTTCAACTTGGTGGCCCCCAGGACCCTCAGCAGCCTTCTCTGCAGAGCTGCTTCCCAGGCAGTTAGCCCCAGTATATACTGGTGCCTGGGGTTGTCCCTCCCCAGGGGCAGGACTTTGCAATTCTCCTTGTTGAACTTCATGATGTTCCTGGCAGCCCATTTCTCCAGCCTGTCAAGGTCCCCCACTTGATACTTCTCCCTTGTGCTCACATGGATACCTACTCAAGCTGTTTAGAAACTGCAGTGGGTCACCAAGATTTCCTCACTCTAACTAGGACTTTTGAAGTCAAAAAGCTGTTGCAATATAATGTATATGTTGATGGCCTGATTCTTACTGTCATGTCAAATTTGATACAAGCAGTACGGCTCTTCAAAACCTGCAAAAACCTGTTGAGAATCTACCATATAGAATCATAGAATCATAAAGGTTGGAAAAGACCTCTAGGATCATCAAGTCCAACCATCAACCCAACACTGCCAAGTGCACCACTAAACATGTCCCAAAGTACCACATCTACACATCATCTAAATACCTCCAGGGATGGTGACTCCCCCACATCTCTGGGCAGCCTGTGCCAATGCCTGACCACTCTCAGTGAAGACATTTTTCCTAATATCCAATCTAAACCTCCCCTGATGCAGCTTGAAGCTGTTTCCTCTCGTTCCATCGCTGGTGACTTGGGAGAAGAGACTAACACCCACCTCGCTACAACCTCCTTTCAGGCAGTTGTAGGGAGTGATAAGGTCTCCCCTCCAGGCTAAACCCCCCCAGCTCCCTCAGCCACTCCTCATAAGACCTGCTCTCCAGGTCTCGGAATATAGTTACATCTTTTATTTCTGTCTCAGATGTCAACTGTTGCCAGAACTTTGCCAATGTTTGCCTTGTTAATGTAGTTCCTATTATTGCTTACTCTGATATTAGATTTTTAAAAGCTGATAGATAGGGACATAATAATGTCATCTTTGCCCAGGGGAAAAAAAAAAATCACTGTGAATTTTGTACAATTGTATCAGCTTTCTGCTTTTCTGTAATAAATGGCTTTTTCTGATTTGGGGATCTCTAGTATTTGTGGCAGCCAGTGTTGCAGATCTGAAAATGTGAGGGCCTTGCAATACTTGCAGGGACTCCCAAGTACTTTCCATTGCAGCTAACAGCCTGAGAGGGAGGAAGATCTAAATTCTACGAGGTTTTGTATGTCAGGCTTTTAGTGTGCCAGTGTAACGTCAGCACTGCAGTGCACTTAAGTGAATATGCACTCCTGCAGTGTTTAAACTTGCCTTGACCAAAACATTCCTGGAGTAGCAGGGGGGAAGCAATTCCCAGCCCAGCATCCCAGGAGCGGTGCAGGAGGCCCTGTGCAGGGGGACCCTTCGGCGGGGGGTCCCAGCTGGCAGAGCTGGGTCCCGGAGCCATCAGGCACACCATCCTTGAGGGTAGTGACTCCAGAGATGACCACGGGGCGACCAGGTTGCTGGGGTGGATGGAGTCCACCTCGGGGCTGGCTCCGGGGAAGGGACCGGAGAAGCTAAAAGTTCTGGCTGAGGAGGCGGTGCACTAGCAAGGCTCCAGGCTCCAGGAGCACCTCCTTGAGCAAACAGGTTGCATCATGTGGTGTATGTGGATCTCCGGAATGAAGACCCCTCACTGGGGGAGGCGCAGCAGGGAAGGGCTGGGGAATGCAGCAGAACCGGTGGCACCGGGGGCGACCGGCAGCAAAATGGGACGGGGTCTGCCAGTCTGACCCACCCGCGGAGGGACAGGCCCTCGGCCGCTCCGGAGAGAGGCCCTGGTGGGAGGGGGCTGGTGGGCTCGCGAAGATGTCCTTTCCCTGGCAGCCCAACAGTCAAATGTCGGGAAAGAGTAGGAAGGGAGTAGGGAATAAAGGAGAGCCGGGCAGGTTCTCAGCCGGCGGCCGCACGCTGCGGTCTGGAGCCCCCGGCGCGGGGCGGTGCGGGCACCGCGGCGCGCCCGTTCCGCTCCGCGCTGCCACGGCGCTGTTGGGATGGCGGGCGTTGCTTGGGGGGGCCTCGCGCCCACGCCGGGGAATGTGGGGGACCCCCCCTCACGCGGGGTGGGGTGTGGGGGGACCCCCCGACAGCGGCCAGAGGGGCCCTCATGTGGAGGCACGTGGGAGACACACCCCCCCCCCCCCGCCTCCGGGAGGCCGTGGGGACCCTCCTCACGCGGAGGCGAGGGGCTCCGCCCTGTGGAAGCTGCCTCAGCGGGAACCGCAGGCAAAAGGGCACCCACCGCCCCGCCTCGGCTCGGCGCCCTCCGGCCGCAGGGGGCGCGGTGCCTCCCGCGCCGCCGGCCATGGCGGAGCCGCTGTGCAGCGCGGGGGCGGCCGGCGCCGTGTACCGCTCCCGCGACCCCGTGCGCAACCTGCGCCTCCGGTGAGCGGCCGCCCCCGGCCCCCGGCCCGCCCTCACCCTCCCTCACCCTCCCTGACCCCTCCTCCTTCCCCGCAGGGTCCGCATCCAGCGGGTCACGTCGGCCGGGCCCGTCCTGCCGCAGGCCCCGCCGCTGCTCGCCGGCCCGCGCGGCCCCGAGCTCCTGGGCCTGGCCGACCGCGCCGCGACCGGTACGTGGGGCGCCGGGCGGGGGCGGGCGGCCGTTATCCCGAAGGCGGGTTCCTTCTCCCCGTTGCAAAACGCCGGCCGACACGCAGCGCGGAGGTGCAGGGGTGGGCGCCGGGGGTAACCGCACAGCTGGCACCCCGCGCTGAGCCGCTCCGGGGCATTATAGGTGTCAGTGAAATGTGTCAGTCACAGCAGTATTCACACCCCCGGCTAATAATTAGGTAGTTTCTTTCTCATTTCACCTTAAAGGTACAGCTTGCTTGAAATTTACCACGCTCAGAGAGAGCGGGGCTTAGAGGGGGATTTTCTGGCCTATGGCTGTGATTTTCAGTATAATAATGAGGATAGTTCACCTAAAGGACACTTTGGTTTTGTTTGTATCAACATCCCAATTAGTTGTTCTCCTTGACTATACGCTTTATCACCCCCTTTCCAGCGTCCTCTGAGGCGGGATGTTTGCTTTGATCTGTCTCCCAGCTCTCCTCAAGGATGGAGTTGTAAAACAAGCGCTTCACTATCTCTCAGTTCCTGTCTCTGGCCGCCAAATTCTGTTTGGCCAGGCTCGCGTGGTTCGTGGTTATGGTTTAGCGGAAAATTCAAAAAATTCTGTTTTCTTTGGGATACCACAGGTGGCGGGGGCAGCGCTGTTGGAGTGACCAGGCCCTCTCCTGCAGGTGCCTGGCGTCCCCCAGACGATGAAGAGGAGGCCGAGGTGGGGTGGCAGGAGAAGCTCTTCAGCCAGGTGGGTGTGCAGGTCTCCTGCTTTGGGGTGTGCTGCTGTGCCCCAGCCCCGCTGGGTGGGCATTGGTGGGTGCTCCTCGCCGCTGCATGCCTGAGCAGTGTCAGAGCCGCTCCGGAGCTCAACTTATTTACTGGGATTCCCAAAGGATCCTGCCTCTCTCTGTGGTTGCTTTGGAAATCTCAGCTGAAAGTGGTTGTGGCTCTGACCGTGCCAGTTAAAGGCAGCTTTTGTGCTTTACCCATGGTGCTCTCAGTTTGAGGTGGATCTGTACCAAAATGAGTCAGCCTGCCAGACTCCCCTGGACCGGCAGTACCGCGAGGAGATCCTGAGACTGGAGAAGGCTGGAGGTCGGAAGAACTATCGCATCTTCACCTATACTGATCATGACCGATTCACCAACCTAGAGGAGGTACCAGCTCGTAGTCATGCATAATCTATAGACCACTGTCAGTCAAAACCACCAGGCCTGTGCAGAGAGAATGTTTTTCAGTTCTTGGCCATGCAGAAGCAAGCCAGATACCCTGTGTGCAGGAGAACATACTGCTTCTGCAAAGCAGCTTCGCCTGGTGCTCCAGATGTGGGATGGGATCTCCCTGTTCCAGAACGA
Source organism: Phalacrocorax carbo (assembly GCF_963921805.1). NCBI lineage: Eukaryota > Metazoa > Chordata > Aves > Suliformes > Phalacrocoracidae > Phalacrocorax > Phalacrocorax carbo. Next base: position 13,679,709 of record NC_087529.1, read on the forward strand.
TGGTCAGGGGCAGCTTGGAGGGACTTGGCTTTGTAGCATTGCTCTGTAGGGAACTTGTTGGGTGGAGTTTAGCTGTAGTTTGCCACAAGAACAGCTAATGAAATCTACAGTCTTTTAGCAGTTTGTCCTTGCATGTAGGTGTGTACATACCTGTTCTCTCCTCCTAGAGTGGAGCTGTGTTTGGGAAAGATGTCCCGTTATAATTAAGCTAGTTCCCTCTGTTTCTCTATTCCAGTATTGCCAGAAGGTAACTGACTCAGATCATGAGGTGCTGTCGTATCTGGCGGAAAGGATGGCCAATGTGAGGAGGAGAAGACAAGACCGTAGGCCAGTGTGAGTGCAAACTGGCGCTTGGAGCTTGCTAATGCAGGTTTCCTGGTGCTGGTGCCCCAGCTGTGGAGCAGCCTGGTCCATGGAAGTTGGTGGCTTGAGCTGTGTCACACTTGGAACCTGGCAGTTTGATTCCTCTTTGTGGGGGGTTTGGTGCTGCCTGTGCTGGGCTGTGACTTGTGCTGTTCTGTTGTTGACAGAGAAGCAACTTCTCTGAAGTCAAAAATCATCACCTGGGAACCATCAGAAGAATTTATAAAGAACAATCATGTGATTAACACTCCTGTCCAGACCATGTACATCATGGGGGACTTGGGACCTTATGGGAAGTAAGTAAAATACTGAAGTGATCTTAATTTCCCAGAAGGAAACCCATCTTCCCTCCTTACTCAAATCTCCTGTTTCTTCCATTAGTTAAGGGGAGAGAATTCAGTAACTTGGGCTACTATTTCTTTCTGCCTCTTTCCTCAGCTGGGAGGTAACTGAGTGTATCTCTCCAAAAGGCTTCTTAAACCAGTGAAGGAAAGTGTGGGTGTGTTTGTTCCCTTCTGTACCCCTATGTGCCTTTACTGGCTCTGCTGTTCCAGAGCAAGAGAGTGTCTATGTGCTCTATTTAGGCTGTGTTTCTTGATGTCTTCCATTAGGCTTGGACACAGGGAGTATGAACATGTTCTTTGCACAATCAAGGTGGACGGCAATGGGGTGATCACAGTGAAGCCTGACTTTACTGGCAGCAAAGGAGCCTACCGGTGAGTGGGACAGGGCTGGTACCTCTTGTAGGACTGATACAGAGGGCTGAAATGGGTGCTCCCTAGTCACCCCTCAGGCAGTGGATCAGCACTTAAATTGAGGAACATTTTTAGTTTTATTCCAGAGATTTCTAAAGCAAGATTATTGTGTACTTGCGCTTGGTGTCGCTGCATGTGTGATGTGTGGGACTTTGGTGCCAGTCCCTGGGGATACAGGTTATGTGTATGCTGGACACAAGCAAGTCTCCCTTTTTGAGTCACTGATGCTGGCAGGCACTTGGGCGTGAGGAGAGGGCCATTAGTGCCCCTGTGTTACTGCACAGGCCTGGTGGAGGGGAGACTGCTGTGTCAGAATGGCACAGTTGGTGCTGTTGCTGCCTATGCCTATTCCCTGCATAATGGGGGAGTTCTGCCCATGTGTTTTGGGGCTCTGCAGGATCGAGCTGGATGGAGAGAAGCGAGAGGTATGGAAATACACCATTGAGAATGCATCTGTCCAAGTGCAGCCAGAGGAGGAGGAACGCGAGCAGTGTGTGTTCAGAGACGTAAGGACCAGCCTCCACTGATCATGTTGACTAGTTCTCCTGATTTGTCAGAGGGATCTCAGACCCCCATGTAGATGTAATTGATAGTGCTGTAGGCACCTAAAGTTGACAAAATGAATGTCTGGCAGTGAGTCTCATCATGCCCAGCAACCTGAGAACTTAAACAAATACTCCCTGACTGCTTTATTCCTTGGTCTAGGTAGAGGCCTTGTCCAGGATTAGCTCTGTTGGCCTCTGACTGCAGTGATCTATGTAGTGAGAACTGATGCAAGAAACCACCTGAATTCATGCCTTTCTAATGTCACCTGCCAGTGGTTTTCCTTCTCTTTTCAGCAGTGGGAAAACCCTTTCTTTGGTCTTCCTCTTGCTGCCTGTGTACTTATTGAATGATTTCTTGTTACCCGTAATGTCCCAGAACATTTGGATCTCATTTTATGTCTTGATCTTTCTGAATTGCCTTTTTGGCAGCAGCAGTTTATAAAGTTACTTAATGTTTTAGTTTTTCATTTGTACGTTTCCTTATTCTTTTTGTGGTCGATGAGGAAATCGTGATTTTGCTACACTGATCTCCCATCTGTTGATTTAATTGGAATAGTTTATGCCTGTGTTTTTAACATCTCATTTAAGATCTGATTCATCAGAGCTTCTTTTTCCCTTAGATTGGGCTTTGATGAGGTCTTTTCTGAAGCTGGAGTTCTATGCGGTATTAGCAGTTATACATCTTTGTTCTGTTCGATTCTTACATGCTTTGTATCTGCTATAATAATTAAAAAACGCTGTGTGCTAAGCCTGCCAACAATTTAAATTGGTTTTAAGTTATATCTGTTACAATTTTTGCAATAAGTAAAAACATGTATAGTCAAAAAGACACTTTTTCTAATCAGCTTGTTCTGTGTTTTCAGCTGTACAGTCGGCACAAGGAATACCTCAGTGGTCTCGTAGGCTCAGAATTTGAGATGGTGAGTACAGCGGTGCTCATCAAGGACCTGGAGCCCTGCTGCCTTTGGAGGCTGTTGACCTGGTTAGCATGGCTGCCATTTTTCCCAGTCTCCAAAGGCTGTTTCGTTCTGGGGATGTGTTGGCAGCTTTTATCTTGTGGCTTCCAACAGAAAATTGGGTCAAAAGGGACAGGTTGCAACGGATATGGGGCCTGCAGAGATCCATCCTGCATCTGTCAGACCAGCAGGAGAGCATGCTGGACGCTGCAGTCTCTGTGAGACCGCATGCATTGTCTGAAGGCCTTTGTAATACTTTTAAGAAAAAAGGAGGGTTTCTATCTTTCGGGATAGTGCTTGCTGTTAACTTCTTGAATGTCAAACACATCTATATGCCACTTTGTTCAAGTAAGCATCCCCTCCCAACCCCAAATTGATGCACAGTTTCCCTTTTTACTGAATTACCCAGACTGCAATCTTTTTTGCCCAAATCTTGTTTGCTGAAGTGTGAAAGTTGTTGTACTTTGTTGTACTTCACTAGAGTGTCTCAGCTTGTCCTGTGCTTCCCTCAACACCCTCCCCCTTGGGCAAGTGCAGGAACATTACAGGAGAAACAGGAGTATGATTTCTGCAAGTGACTTCTCACTACATTTTATATCCATCCTGAAGTCTGTAGGAGACCATTTACAGAATAATAAACTCCTGCAGTCTAGGAGTTCAGTCTCTCCAGCCTCTCTCCAGAGACTGTTCACTTCTGGAAAGTGGTATGAGAAGTCATGTCTCCTACCAGGCGGCAGAGTGAATAATTAATGTACAAACTTCAGTGAAATGTCTGTGTGAGACCCTGTTGGGGGGGGACTCTATGAGGTTTCACATTGGTCATTTGGCTCTTTATCTTGTTTATCTGCTCATTCTTACAGACTCTTCCTGGCACGCTGCGGCTTTTTGTGAATGGAGAAATAAGTGAGTCCTTATTATAAACAGTAACTATAGGGGCAAATCTGGGTCTGCTGGGATGGCTGAGGCTATGGAGGGTCCAAGGATTCTTGGATCACAGGCAGGCCGGTCCAGAGTAAGTGGTTCTCTCCCTAGAATCCTTTACTTCCTCCTTCTCCTCCCCTGTTTTTGCAGAATAATCCCTTGAGAGGCGTTTACAGACTGGAGGTTACAAATACTGTAGTGGTTCCAGGAAGACATACAGATCTGAAAAAAGGAGAGCAGATTGGGAATTTAATAGAGATTATAGCAAAGAAAGCAATTAGATGTGTGACCTCCCTAATTTGGTTAGTGATATGGGGACAGGGCTAGTTTAGAGGAGGAGTCTTCTCTGAGGGTCATATTCTGTTACTTTGAAAACCCTGGCTTTTCCCAGCTTCCAGCGGTAACTGGTTGTCCCTGACGTTATGGTGCTGGCTCTCCCAAAAGTCTGCAGGGAGTACTGGAGGAGTTTGTGTGGAATCGAGCAGCTGAAGTTCATTCTCTCTTCTCAGTTTCAGCTCAAGGCTATGAGTATGACAACCTCTATGTTCACTTCTTCCTGGAGCTGCCTAACCGTAAGTATTCACATTTCCAGCCATAACACAGCAGTTTAAGGAACGAAGCATGTGTTGGCTGGTCCATCAGATCAGCTCTGCTGAAAGTCAGTAAAAGTTAGTGTTGGGGCTGGGATCTAGTCAGAGGTCTTCAGAGCTAAAATTGCACAACTCAGTTGTTTGAACTAAACTCATGTCAGGGAGGAAGTAGCATCTTCCCTTCTTGTCTCTTCCAAATCAGGCTGGCCCACAGAGGTCCATTGGCTTCTCAGCCAGTGGTGCTAATGTCCAGCAGCCTACCCCAAGTTCATTCCTTGTACTGTGGAGAGTGGCCTTCCTGTCTTCCCCATCTCAGCAGTGACCTTGTTTGATTTCAGTGCTTACTGTCACGTTCTCATGTTCTGCGCTGACACTCACGTATTGAATTTTGACTGATAAATAACTGATAAATGACTAACATGCACATCCTGCTGCATGTTTCGTTCCCCTGAAGCTATGGCTCTGGCTCCCCTCTGGTGTTTGTCTGAAGAGGTACCACTTTTGCCCCTCAGTACATTTAGATAAGGTCCTACTATTCTCTTAAGACGGAGTTAGTACTTTTCACTGACAGTTCAGGGCATTCTGAGGAGCAGCCATTGCCTGGAACAAGATGGGGTGGGACAGATCTAGGGAAATTCAGGGTGGGTGATGTTACCTGTTGTTATCCCAATCAGCTGGGACTGACATTCTCCTTTGAGCTGCTGTGGTCTGAGTCCTCCCTCTCACCTAAAGCATTCACCACTCTGCTTATGTTCTTCTCTTCTCCCAGAGTGGTCGAGCCCTGCATTCCAGCAGCTATCAGGAGTGACACAGACCTGTGCCACCAAGACAGTGGGCTGGGTAAGGGTGCTTTCAGACCTACAGAGCAGTTTGAACAGGCATCCTCTGAAGTGGAACACGTATAACAAGCTACAGATATGTTCAGCAAAGGTCCTGACTTGAGAGCACCTTCCAAGGGCAGAACATGTCTGGCATTCCCCTTGTTCTAGTTATACTTGCCATTTTTCAGGGTGCCACTGTGTCCAAATAAAACTAGACTAAATAAAACTGCTTCAAAGTAGTTTCTGGAACTTTTTTTTTCCTTCTGGCTGATTGATTGCCTTTGGAGCTTTGATTTTTCTGTTCTGAAATGTTCAGAGTTAAGGAAGCATTGTTCTGACTTACCTGGGGCAGGAACGCACAGTCTCTAAATTGATTTCTCAAAATGAATGCCTGCTCTTATCTGGGAAGTTGGTTCCATTGCTGTCTCCAGTTCCTCTCTTACAAAATCTGAGTTTTTATCAACTTTTTAATGTCTTCTATGTGAGACAGTTTGCATATTACAAGAGTAATTATCATACAACATTTCAGTAGTACCATTGTTTGAGGTATTTTGCTTGGCTCCTGTAAAGATTGTGGCAGTGTAGTAGTTATGCAGCTAGCTGAATTGTCATTTGGGGCGTGCTACTCTTTCCCCTTTTTCATTACTTTTAACAGCCTGTTCCATCAGCGCAGCACTTGGGAGCGTATGCAGGTCCGTCATGCAGTCAGGTCTTTGTTAGTGTGATGTGATTGAGCTTGTTTGGGCATCATTAACTCTTTTCTACCATTAGTTATTTTCTCCCTGCTCTCTGTGCCCCCTGCAATTCTAGTGATGAATTCTCTTGTCCAGGATCTGATCTCTGTCCTGTTCCTTTTCTAGGATAACGTGGCATACTTCTGCTACCCCTTCACTTTGGAGATGTTTTTCACCCAAGGAGATGAATCGGAAGGTGTGTTTCCTTGTTGCTCTGAAATGTGAAATTATGAAGTCTTTGATTGCAGTGTAGGCATCATGCTGTCTGGTATGTTGTTGGCCCCCCCCCAAAAGATGAAAGGACAGATTTAGACAAAGGGAAATGTGCTGCTTCAGCAAATGTTCACCGTGTCACCACACAGCCTCTGTACTAGCAATGCATTAGCATTTCTATGGATTCACTGATGTTGTCCTGCTTCCAGGCTGTAATCAGCTTTATCCAGTTGCAAAACTGTATCTTAGCCTGTTTGCCTCAGAACGCATGGCATGCTGGTCTGTGTTGCCACCCCCTGTGTACTGCATTGAGCCCTGGGACTCGGCAGCAGCTTTTTTGTACACAACTAAAATTTTGTGCAGAGTCTTATATTTGTAGACACGCTCAGTGACCTGTATAATCTTTGTATAGTTTATGTCACTTTGAAACTTCCAGCTCTTAACTTAAGCTGGGCTTCTCTGCTGTCTGTTCCTGTTGCTTCACTACGCTAGTGCTGCTTCTTCATCAGCCCCGTTGCTTGTTGGATTGCAATTGCTAGAGACAGCTTTGCCTCTTGAATCCATTGTATGCGTTGGATTTGAGTAGTCAACCAAGACTAATGAATTTTCAGCCTAGAATAAACATGATGAGTTTGTTTCACCATGGAAGAAAGAAATGCTTGGAGACCTCTAGGAGGATCCAAGTTAATAATACCCCAATGATGGTGGGAAAGGTCAGAGATAAAAACAGGTTCTCCTGTTTGGCATCAGGTCATTCACAAAAGATTGTCTTGTTTGCTGAAAGATAATTGATGAACCAGTTTGGACTTGCTCTCAAAACAAAGAATTTTCCCAGACCTTTAACATCAATAATTCTGTTTTCATACTCAAATCTGAGGGCTCAGCTTTTACAGGGGAAATAATCACCCATATGTGTAGGTTAGTCATTGTAGAAGAAATACAGAAAGGACTTCCTACTAGTGGAGGTGGGTATTTAGCATTTTTTTTCTGTGATAGTCTCCCTCACAAAGCTGCGATCTGCTCCTCTTATTTGCAGTCAGTCTCCCACAGTGGCCTGTCCTTTACTTTGAGGTCCTGTCCCTGGATTTCTGGCAGAGGTATCGTGTTGAAGGATATGGTTCTTTGGTGCTGCCAGCATCTCCAGGTAAAACATACTTGGGGCATTATGTTAATTGTCTGGGAGAATGAGTTGAGTGGTTCTCTTGCGAATGGATTCAGCTGGTCTGGGGGAGGCTTTGCCTTTGCATACTGAAGGGAGGAAGAATTTGATGCATTCTGCACCATTCTGCCTTGCTGTTGAGATGCATCATGTGTTGCTGCCCTTGCTCCTTCAGTGATTCTGTCACAAAATCTTGTGTGATGAAGTGCTGGGGTGACGCTGCATATCTGTCTTTACAATAGCGGTAGCCCTCTCCGTCCCACAAGGAATCTGAGGGTCACAACTGTTTTGACATCCATGTGTGGTAAGGAGATGCTCCTCATGGGTAGGGGGTACTTTTAACGCTGGCTGTGTGACTGTATGGGGCTTACTCATTGGGAAAATGTGATAGAGATACGGTGCAGTGTTTTCATTTCCAGCCCACTGTGGTTTGGGTCAGCAGGTGTCTATCTACCATGCTATCCTCTGTGACTCTGAATAGATTGTTGGTTGTAGCTGCTAAGCTGTCCTGTTGTCCTGGGTCAGGTCTCCACATGCTCACCATCCCCACCTGGCGCCCTGTGGAGCTGGGGACCGTCGCTGAGCTGAGGAGATTTTTCATTGGTGGATCTCCTGAGCTGGAGGACATAACCTACGTCAGGACACCATCAACCTTCAAGGTGGGCTCATCTGCAGGGCATTGCTCTTGCTGGGCGATGGTAGATTATGCTCTTGTCTTCAGACGTCTGTGGACAGCCCTGACCAGATTTGAACAAGGGTAAGCTGGTGGTCCTGTCCCTCTGACGAAAGAAATGTCTGTCTGGAGAGTGTCTGTCACGTCAGCGTTTGTTACCAGCTGTAGACTTCTTTCTGTGTTTTAGTAAGGAATCTGGGCTGTATCACCTGTTTCAGGTGCAGAGCAGGAGGCCTATGAACGTGAGGCAGACAGAAATATCCCGCTCTTACGAAAGCTGCAGAGGTGCTTGCTGGTGTAATGAGCAAGTTGATCTTAATAACATCTTACGTGTGGCCTTTGTGTGGGAACGAGCCCCCATGCAGTTTCTGAAACCTTCTTCCAGCACTGCACGATCAGCTTGCTAGTGTTTAGGTCCTGCCCTCAGCACAGCCTGGAACCATCTGCCCTTCTTTCTGACCTCACTTTCTGTGTGCAGCAGGGAAGGGAGAGACTCTGTGCCCACAGGAGTGCATTCTCCTGGTCGTTTTCGCTGGGGTCAGCCTGCTGCAGCAGGTTACGGGCTGTGGCTACTCTAACTTGTGCCGTCTTTGCAGGGAGAGCGCCTGAGCCGTTTTGGTTTTCGCACAGAGACAACAGGGAGCGTCACCTTCCGGCTTTACTGCCTGCAGCAGTCTAAGTAAGTGCAGCAAAGTGAGTACGAGCTCCATCTTGTGTGCTGTGTTTTGGCAGCCCTGACCTCCTACTGTACTTCTGTGCAGAGCCTTTCTGGAAACCAGTGCCCTGAGGCAGCGCATGCAGAGTGTACTGGACCGGCTTGGAAGCTTCAGTCAGCAGAGCTCCGTCTACAATGTTTTGGGTAGGGCTTTCGGTGTCATTCTCCCAGGTGAGCCTTTGGCTCACTTTTCCCCCTTTTTACAGAGTGGGAAGGATATTTCAGGAGAATCCATTACCATGGGTTAATTGCAACCCCATGAGCAATCTGAGTCCATAGCAGAGGTTAAATGTTCTCATCTGAGCTGGAAACTTAAGGAGGTGTCAGCTCTCAGCAGGCAGAGGGATAACCACTCTGAAGGCAAAGCCTAGGCTGGGCTGCCGAGTCTTGCCTGGCGCTGAGCATAGCTTGTGGCGCTGATGCACAGGCTGTCTCCGGTTCCGTTATGCGCAGAGCAAAGACAGTGCTAGAAATAAGTGAAGAGAGCAGCAAGGACTAGGTGCTTTGTTGGTGGAACTTAATAATAGGAAGTGAGATTCCTGCTCCAGGAGAGATGATGTTCACTGGACAGGCTCATCCCTCCCCTTCCCTGAGGCTGGCTGATGCACTCTGGCATACTGTCATTTGCTGTGTTGTAGAGGCTTTCCAGAGAGCACGGCGCCGGATGCAGGAAGCGCGCGAGAGCCTTCCTCAAGACCTCATCAACACCTCTGCTGCCACTGTGCACCAGTCACAGGAATCATGATTCCACCTCCGCTGCCTGGGAGCGCTCAGCATCTTCTCTCGGACACAAGCTCCCATTGTTCAAGAGGAGTCATGGTGCTGGTGCCTGGAGGCTTTTGAAGCCCTTCCTTTTTTGTTTTCCCTGGGTGGCAGAAGGAGTCTGTAACACATTCAGACCCAGAATCTTTGCATTTCCACAGGTACCTGTGGAAGGACCCCCATTTTTTCAAGGCATTTTGTTACCAGGCCCTAACAATACAGCCAATTGTTCACGTTTCTGCCAAGTGGACTAAAATACTGACATGGGACATGTGAACCCTTGAACAGCTTTTCAGGAATTGAACAGTAAATTATTAGAAATATTTCACGTCTACATGACTTGGTAAATTTCGTTTTCTTCTTAAAGAAGAGGGTGATGTTGAAGGACAAGGCATGAATGCTGTTTGACATTTAATGAAATGAGTAGATAACTTCTTGAAGTGCTGATAATTGGTGTCAGCATTTGTAGCTATAGGTCAGTCAACAGTAAAACACATCTATCCATCTGTGCCTTAAGATTGATTCATTCCTAGAGGGAGAGCTTTTTGCCACCTGTGATACATGAAATCGAAGCATGGGAATGACGTTTGACAGATTGAGAACTGGAGAAAAGGGTTTCGCTCCGTATTTCCTTTTATGTGCCCTAACGTTTCTGGCTCTGCAGTGATGAGCAGGAGTGTTCTTTGTTCAAGAACACAACTAAAAACACGCATTCCCCTTAGTTCATAGCAGAACTTTGGCTGGGGCTGGACAGTTTGCAGACGACGAGAGCAGATTATAACGTTTGCACAGCAGCTGAACTTTGAACTGTTCAAGCTGCTCAGCTGAGCTATGGTTCATTGTTCTATCTCTGCAGGACACTGCATTGCTTCCTGGGGAAGCATGTGTGTACCCAGTTTTCACTCAGTTTCTGCTGTTCTTTTTTCAGACTCTCTGTACCCCCAACCCCTTCCCACCCCCCAGCCCCCCTCCCGGTTTTGTTCTTGTCTTGAGTTCACAGGAGCGAGGCTACCAGCAGACTGATGATGCTGCATTGATTTGTGCATGAGTGACTTTTCCATGTGTTCTCCACCTCTGCTTTCAACATGGGATAGTAATAAAAATCTCAGGCTAAGATCATGCAGGTCTGAATGTGTCTGTAAACTTAAAATTCAGAGGTAGAATATGAAATAGGAATTGGCCTTCCTCCTCTTGCTCTGCACATTCCTCCTTTGCAGGGAACATGAGACTCATGGTTGCAGCCATGTGCGTGATTGTTAGAACATATCCCTCTTCCCTGGTGCTCCATTGTCTTCCTCGCTCCCTTCTTGCCATTTTGATCATGTCTCAGCCTTCACTGGGAAAGCCAGGATCCCGCATTTGTTCCTCCTTGACCTTTGTCATAATTCCTAGATCTTTCTGACAGCTTGAATGTGTCTGACAATTTCAGTTATAAAAGAGAATTTTTGCTTACCCCTTGCCTGCTACGCCTCCTTTTTGATGGAAGAGGCTGCCAGCATGTATTAGAAAGCACGGCCTGTTAAGAAGAGCACAGTGTCCTTCACCTAGAGCTGGATGATGCGAGTTGCCCATGAGTCGGGTCCCCACTTAGGTTTTTGATGTGATGGCTGTGAAGGCAAACCCCTGGTTCTGGAGTAGCAGAATTTTGTGTGCGCTATCATGGTTTTTAATGATACAGTTACGTTTCACAGAGATTAACCCACTCAGCGTCCAGGACGAAAAGTGTTCAGTGAGTACGTAGTGCTCACTATGTCTTGTTTTTAATCATAGTTCACATCACGGCCCTGTATGTTTATAGCATGCTATCTAAGCAATACTTAATTTCCTTCTGGGCGTTTCTGTTGTGCTTATCACTAATAGCTGAATTGCATGTCTCCAAAGCCCTTTTCAGGATTCAGGTTAAGAGGATATTCTTTTTATCAATAAGGTAACAAAACACCTTTCTGACTGAGATTACACCAAAGGCAGATCCTGTTAGAGAGTGGACAGTGAGTGATTATAAGATCAGGGTTATGCTCATTGCTCAGCACATTTATATGGCAGGATTTGGTGTTTTGAATGTTAAGATTACACAGAGATGCAGTAAAGTTTGCATAATGATACTAGTTTTGCTAGTTAAAACTCCGAATAGTGTAAAATCTCACAGAAACTCAAGAGAGCAAAATGTAAAAGGTAAAAATATTACAACCAAAGAAGCAATTCTTCCAAAAAAGACATTTTTAGCAGTTTTTCACCTTTGTGCTTACAGCGTCCTTGTCCTGACAGAACAAAATGGTGCTCATAAAAAAATGTTTTGGAGAAAGCCTTCAGCAAATGTTCTTTGAATATGCCCTTTTATAAACTAAACTGGCAAATTTCCATATACGTGTACATGTATGAAAATGTCACTGATCTGTTAATCGAAACTGGCATGTGGTCCAGGGCTTGTGCTCTGAGCCTGCCAAGGAGCCCGGACAGCTGGAGCGGGGGTCATGCATCCACCATGTGTGCACAGGCGAAACAGGAGATGGCCCATGGGGACAGGCAGAGGAGGAGGCCAGCGAGGAGGGCCGGAGCTGTGAGGATTTCTCTTGTACAGAAGTGTCCCTGCAGTTTGCACCGGAGGGGTGCCTTTGCAGTGAAACTCAGCAGAAAGGAGAGGAAGGGACCGTTCTGGGTGCCCAAGAACTTGGGATCGGAGGGCAGCAGTCAGCGGGATAGGGGAGCCTGGCAGCCTGGGGGATGCCATGAGCTGAAGGTGGAGGGAAGCTGGAGGGCAGGAGGAGTTTGCAGCAGGCACAGGCTAGGCAGTGCTGCAGACTCTTGGAGGGACAAGAGTGGGCCTAGCAGCGAGACTTGGTGGTCTGTGCTGTCCCCAGTGTGTGGCCAGCAGCCCCCCAGCTCTGGCTACATCAGCTGCAGCAATGTAGCTGGTTTCTCTTGAGCTTTTCTACTTCTTCCTTCAGGGCAGATGAGCTATGATGTCTTTTTGTGAGCCAGCTGAATGGGCATCTGTCTGAGCCTGAATCCTGCAACCTTACCGGTGGTGTGGTCTGGATGGGGGCAGGAGCCAGCTGAAAGACCTTAGAGGCCTTCTGGATGTCTCCTTAAATAAACTGTGCAAACAGAGGGCAGTTGCAGAAATGTTGGCTTGGTGGACAAAAAGGCTGCGAGCAGTTGGTAGGGTTTGCACCATGAAAATCAGCAGCCATTAGAAATTCCAGTGTAAATGTAACAGAAAAAGGAAGCCTAGAAACGAGTCATTCATGTGGCTGGGGTAACAGCTTTCCAACAAAGAAGTCAGACCCCAGGAACGGGTTTTGCTCTCAACTGAGGAAGATTTGGGCTGTGATAACTTCAAACTAGACCGTTGCCAGCAAACCTCAAACACCCCTTTGGCGTGGTCCCATCCCAGTGCTTGTGATGGACCAGGACACAGTGCTGTGACTGCAGGGGACGTTCTGGCCTGGGATCAGAACATTTGTTCAACCTATTCTTTACATGAAGACAGAGACTGCAGATCACCCGTTCCAGATGTTTGCGTTTTTTTCTTTTGCTGTAGCAATTTTCTTGAACAGAGCAGCTGATGGTGGCAGCCTGTCCATGAGCTGAGTAAAGCCTGTTGTCAGGCAGCTTTTGGAGGTGTGAGGAGGAGGGAGCGTGTGGTTCCTGCCAGGTGGTTATTGTTTCTCTTGGGGGTTCCGATCCCACACTGCCAGTGCCTGTGATGTCTTGTTTTCTGCTGTTAATCTCCTTGTGAGCACTGTGATGCTCTCTTACAAGCTCTGGAGATGGCATCAGGAGTCTGAGAGATCAGACAAGCTGCAGACCCAAGTGAATGGCCACCGCTGCTGCTGGACACACCAAGCCCGGCTTGCTTCTCAATGCTGTGTTTGCAATGTCCAACATTTTCCACCGCAGCTGTGCTTGCAAGGGCTGGATTCTCTCCCTCCCTCTTCCCCTTGGTCACCTCTCCTCCGTCCTTTCCCCTTTCTGTCCCATTTTGACTTTTTCTTTGTGTGCGTGTCGCACACAGACCTGTTTATGCATATATCTCTGTGTGTTTATTCCTTTCTGTAGTTTAATCACGGATGTAGTTTTGGCCCTGTGTTCTCTTTGCACCCACCTATGCCCCTTGCCCCATCACTATCAGCACAAAAGCTGCCCTGCTCCCTTGTGCACCCCTGCAGCCCTTCACCCTGTGAGAGCTCAGCTGTGGTACTGTGGCACCAGCCTATGCCACCCCCACCTTCCTGGGGCTTCTGGCCTTACCAGAAACACCCTGAGATGGTGTGAGGGATGCAAAACAGCTGGGGGGTGCGGATGCCGGGTGTGCCCTGCCACCCCGGGTTGGCCAGCACCGCAGCCTGGGTAGAGACCCCTGGTGCGCAGGGCACAGCTCTTCCCTTTTTTCCACAGCAGCCAGATGCCTTTGTGAGTGCCCTGCCTCAACCTCTGCAAGTCGTAGCAGTTTCCCTTCCCTCCTAACAGCATCTCCCTTGTTTGCTGACATCCCCCGCTGCTGCAGGGCTGGGCT